>NC_049180.1:9380714-9691071 GCF_009769625.2 Cygnus olor | reverse complement strand
CCAGGTGTGCTATTCTTACTGGTGCTATTAAACCTCAAGTATGTCTCCACTCTGGAACTATTTTGGGTCTGTTTGTGAGTATCTGTAAGTGATAAGTATTTGATGTGATTACGTGAAGCTTGTCATAAGAACTCTGGCACCAGTAGCAGGAAAAAATGAGACCTTTTAGTTTATCAGACTCAGCTGCAGAATTCAGGTCTTTGCACATCCCTTTAATGGTTGTGTTAGGATCTAATAATATCTGCCTCTTTCCTTTTTGTCTCATTGGTGTCATCAGCAAGCAAAATAAATAGCAAAGTAGGTCAGGACCTCCTGGCAGGCAGAGTTAACACTGACTTCTCTAGGACACACTTGGTTTTGTTCTTTAAACTTGTTGCATGCTTTAGGTGTGTATAGTCAGACACAGATGTGGGAACAAAGCCTATATAACTGTCCCACAGTTCTTGGAAGTCATAAAAAATGGAAGATAGGTATTCAGGAGCTTACTATCATACACCCATTTTTGAGGGTATCTGCTTTTTATTATACCCCAGTCTCTTTGAGATCAGCAAACCACGAGGATTTCCATGGGTGTCAAGCCAACCCTGGCAGATGAAACTAGTGGAATAGTGGAGTCAAGATCTTTTCAGCTTCTTTCCCAGATGCTGGAAGACTTCTTTGCTTTTTACCTTTTTTCTCTTCATTTCATAGGAGTTTATCCTTTCCAGGGAAAATAGTTTGGCCACAGTGCCAAGTTATTTACCTCCCTTTGGAAGTCTTAAGGGAAATCTTCTGTGTTGCTTCTTATTTTTACCTCTCCCCCTCCCTTTCCTGTCTCCCTCATTAAGGTATATTTGAATCTGGCTCCTCCTTCGTCCTACACAAAGTAGAGTTGTAGAGTTACTACTTCATGCTGGGTCACACAGGGTGCATAATTGAGTTTCCTTTTTGTCTTTCCACTAAGAAAAGTTAAACAAATTTAATGAAAGTTAAATTTATAAAAAAAAGTTTTTTTTTTTTTTTTTTTTTAAGGACCTCTGTGCCTGATACAGGTGTCCACTGACTTCTTGTTTTCACCATCACTGCCTGTTTCTTGGCAGTGCCTCACAGCTAGCTTGGATGTCAAGATGCATGTCACCACTACCTTGGTAATTAGCTGGTTCGGTTCTGTTTCTGCCAGATGTTAGTTGTTCAATGTAATGTGCACTACTTTGGTCCCTAGGTCTCAGGATAACGTAGAATAAGTCCACTACTGAATCTCTGCCTGAAAAATCTTCTCCTTAGGGTACTATCCCCAGGTGTGCCTAGGCTAAGGCATTTGTTCAAGACGAGGCTCGGGGACGCCTGACAAGCAATCCTGAGAGAGAGAGGATTCTCCTAGATCATTAGCCTCAGGTACAATATCTTTGGAGCGTATGGCTTCTACATACATGACACCTTAGTTCATCTGGATGAAAGCACTTAGAGTGCTAACTGTAGAATTAACTTAGAACATTTAATAACCTTGGAGCTCAGGCCCTAGATTCTGCTGTTAGTGGAGTTTCCCAGGGATGTGCTAAGTCTGAATTTTTTGCGTTGCTTTATGATGAGCAGATGTCTTGTGTCTGTGCTTGCTTTTGAGAGCTGAGAGTCTTAATTGGTAGGATATAAAGGGGGGCTCTGCATCATTTTCTTACAGGATATGTTTTTCTAGAGTAGCTTTCAGAGTGTCTTAGGGTCAGAGTTAAAGTGAGGATGTGCAGCAGGAGAGTGCGGCAAACTATATCAACCGTTGAGGTGGCTGGTTTGGTAGCAGTGAGGTGTCAGCTAGCAGGCAATTATAAACACCGTGGAGGTTTTTGAGTTGGACTGCCTCAGATTACAAATGCAATACAGTAGGCTCTGGCTGTACCAAACATGCAGGTGAGGTACAACCATTCTGTTGTGGCGCTCCTCCTTGTAAGAAAATCAACTAGTCTTGTTTCTTTGCCTCAGGTTTGGACTGGCCTCAGTCACACCATGCACACGTTCCAGTTGAACTGGTTGTTCCGGAGTGAGCCAAGTGCTGATGGTACACTGGTTTCTAATGGGAGACTATTTTTTGTCATCATCTTTAAAGTCATTCTCTTGAAACTGTTTTTTTCACCATTTTGCTTCTCTTTACGGCTTGGATAAGGGATATGATATTTAATTACCACTGTTACATTTTGAATAAATACAGCAGATGTAGATGCAGTTCACAGAATCAACCATCTACAGCAAAATTCATCAGAGATGAAAAATGCTTCTCAGGGCTCAAGGGATAAGGTATTGACAGGATTTAAAATGTAATCTTGGCAGCTATTTTAATAGTCTTTAGTTAGCAACACCTGTTATTCCAACAGGATCTGATAATTGTTTACTCTGTTTCGGTATCTCATGTCACAAGCGTTACGAAAGGTCCAGTTAACATTTGCATCGGATGACTAATTGGGAGCTTGACGCGGTGCTGACAAAGTTGAATTTGCCGTCAAGTCCTTGCCAAATTGTGAACAAGCAGTACTGTATTTTTAAGTGTTTAATATTCATAGCAAATGTAAATGCCAATCCATACCTGATGGTTGCCTTTCCTTGTAAGAAAGGAGGAAACCTTTCATTTTCCTATGAAGCTATCTTTAACAGACAATCAAAAAACAACCATTGTGTACTGTGAGTGTTAGGCTTTAGGCTTGCAGTCACCCTGGCAGATGGATTTCATCTGACCGGTAATTCTGCTGTGTGTTCTAGTTCCACTCTATTCTAGATGTTAAGTAGAAATTAAACCCTTAAATAGGACAGAGGTGTTTACTAAACAAAACCTTTGTAACCTTTAGAATCTGGCTTAAAAAAGTGACTTAAAATCAGTGAATTAAGGGGTTTATTAATTTTTGTTGCTTAAAAAGATGTGAAAGTCTTTCCTGTGACTCACACAACAGGAGAAGCTATGACAGTGCTATTGAGAGTTGTAAATTTTCATAGGTTGTAGATAGACTTAAGTTAGTTCTTTAAAACTTAGCATATTTGCTTCAAGAAGGCACTGTGCTATCAAATGTCTATTAATAACCTGTAGCTCATGGAAAGCCCAAGGACTTGTCCACTGGCAGATTTTTGCTTCTGGGAATGCACAAAAAGGTGCAGGGATAAGAGTCCTGCAGAGATGGTTAATGTACTGTTGTGTTGGTGCTCACATTGTGTTCTAGCTTCCCCTCTTCTTTTCCAAACTTTTACTAGACTTTCCTTCAGTCTTTAGAAGCCTTCCAACAGCTTTCAGTTCGTGCATCCAGTGCTGTGAGAATCCTTGCTGGTATCAGTGAGGTGGTCTGCTGCAGTGGGGGGGAGGAGGAAGGGGAAAATAATTGCTGCATGGTGTATTTCTTAAGTACAGAGTAATGATTTTAACTGTTTACTGCAAACAATAGCATTGAAGTGCACAATTGGAAGTTAGATATTTAAGTTAAAAACACATTTTTTGGCCTATTTGGTGATGACTGATGTTTGAATAACTTAGGATACTCTAGCAGTACTTAAGTAGGAGCATAACAGAGATGCTAAAGGAAGATTGCCCACGTACAGCATCTCGATGTAATCTGGGCTGCTCAGTAATGTTGTTGAAGACCTTATTAGCAAGGGTTGTATGTGTATTTCTGTGCTCATTTCTCCTTCCAATCTCTTTAGTCAAGTTTTTGCCTTTTTCTAGAGACAGTGTTTTTGATCCTGATGGGTTCTTATGTTGTGACATGATTCTTAAGTTAGGACAGCCACAGAGACTGGATGTATTGTGTGAAGTTGAGAGGTTTGGAGCACATGACAGGGAAATACAGGGGGCAACAAATTGGAGGAAAAAAACAACCCTGCAAGTCCTGCAGCAATTTTGAAAATCTGTACTCTACAGTGATGGGTTTGCTGATCTAGTGCATAATATTTCATAGTTCACCTCTCATCTGTAATACTTGTGGAGACCCGTGGTTCTCTCTGGACAACTGTAAGAGAATGGAGAGTATTTTGGAAGAGATAATAGGATGAGCCTAGTGGATAGAAACAAAGGGAGTTGGCTTTTTTTTTTTTTTTTTGAGGAGAAGGCTTCTGAGGATAATATAATTATTATTTTTTTAATTTGAGTAGAATTGTTTATCCAGAGTGCCTGAAACATCGTTCCTAGATGATGTTCCATTTTCTTTTTTTTTCTTTTATTGCCAAAGTTCATGTTTGGGTCAAAAATTCTCATGCCAGCTGTCCGTTCCAGCTGATTATTTCCCCTTGCATTTCAACAAAAACGCTTCAGTCACTATAAAAATGCTGTGGGGAGAAACACAAAAGCTAAAAAACAAATCTTTGGTATAGTACTAATTCTACAAAGAGGCTGTAAGTAGAAGGCAATGTTAAGTCATTGTGAATTAGGAGCATATAGCACAGCTTTAAAGTTTGGTAGGCTTTATGTTTATCCTGTGTTCGGCTCCTCCTACGCCTGTGCTAGAAACCAAAGCTGCTTATTGCTTGTATCTTGTTTGCAGCTTATTTCTGTTGTAAGATGTCTTCAGTATGTTAAAAGTGTCTGAGGGACCCTTAGGGCTTTCCAGCTGAGCTCATCTATACTGTAACTCCCTTTGGAACTTGGAGTTACATTTGTGATATGTGTATCCTTGATTTACTTGTAATATCCCTGTTTAAATTGAGGAGTGCTGTGCAGTATCTAGAAACTGTTGTGTCAGCTGTCAATAAGAAAAGCCAAAGAACAGAAGTTATAAAAGTTAAAAAGATTCTGAACCAAGAAAAGTCCTCTTAAATGCAAGCATCTGCCAACTGATTTGGGCATTTATATATGCACCTGTGTTAAAAGGTAAACCATCAAGATCTGCTGCTAGCTGGGCTCTGGTCTTTGATTTAACACTGATGCACACTCCTCTGTTTGCTTACAGACTAGCAAAGCAACAAGTTGGCATCAATTGAGCTTCAACTGTGCCTTTTCTTTTCAGATCATACCCGCTGTAACGTTTGGATTCTGGATGGAGACTTATACCATAAAGGGCTATTGAAGTTTGCTGTTTCTGCAGAATCCCTGCAAGACACCATAGTGGTCTTTGTCGCAGATATGTCTAGACCGTGGACTGTTATGGAGTCTTTACAGAAGTGGGCCAGTGTCTTGCAAGAACATATTGATAAGCTGAAAATTCCTCCTGAGGAGATGAGAGACATGGAACAGAAGTGTAAGTGTTTGTGCATCCCTACATTCTTGCCCCTCTTTCTTTTTTTTTTTTTTTAAACTAGCTTCTGCCACTTTCTTTTGTAATGATAAATTTCTTCAAACTATCGTTTCGAGAGTGAGCTGGGTAAGAATTGCTTTGAAGTTATGATGACAACTCAAATTTGAATAGACTGTTAGGCTTTAAAAGAACTGTAATGATTTTGTTGTGCTAACAAAATTTCAGGTGGATTAATTTTCTATATTCCTTGAAAAATGAGATTTTGATGATTTAATTTTTAAAAGGCCATTTCTTAGGCTAGCTATATAGAATCACAATTTTAAAAGTAGTGACAAAGTTCACTAGCAAAGTGAGTGGTTTGCTTTACTGTGGTATCCCAGCCAGGTCTCATTCCCTACTGTACTTGTCTTCCGGTAGGTCTTGTTGCCCTTGCTTTTCATGAGCCTCAGACCATGATCCTGGTACATCTCACTCTTGCCTTTCCTACCCTGTGACACTAGGAATGTTGTATAAATTAGGCTTCTTTCCTTACATATCTGTGGCAGGAAAGAATTTGGCACTAGCAAGCAGTTGCTGCTGCAGTATTAGTTTTTGCAGCTTCTTTTCTTTTCTAAAATAGTGTTGAGAGTTTTTAGGGAGTTCTTTTTTCTGTGTCCATATTGAATTACTCCAAAGTAAATTCCTTCAGTGGAAGGTCCTTAGCAACATGTTCCTTTTTCAACTCAGTTATACATCCAGACTGGTTATGGGTGGTTGTTAGTTTTTTTTTTTTTTTTTTTCCTTCAGGGTTGGTTCCTGGCTGCACTGGAGTGTTTAAACCTTGCAAATACTGTCTAGTAGCTTCCTTAGATTCACTTCAGGGAGCGGTGTAATCTGTTTGGCATGTGGGCATTCAGATGTATTTGTATAGCTCATCTCCTTTCTGAATGTTAAATGCTGCTTTCCCAAAAGGGTTCTGCCTGCAGCATACTAGTTAAAGTATATACTTAACAATTGAAACCATCTGGGGTTTGATCATCAGGCTATATTAAAAACAAAACAAAATATTTTTTTTTTTAAGGGGAAAAGCATTATTTTGGGGGGAATGGGAGAAAGGCAATTCTGGTCTCAAAATACAGCAGCTAACCTAATTTACATTTTTAAGAATCACGTGAAACTTTATGGCAATCAAAATAAATCTGGAAGTCTGGAGTTCTTTGTACATTTCAAGTTGAATTTTGAAGAGAAAAAATGTTTTCAGCCTTTGCTTTGAATGCCCCATGTGGAGGAGCCAGTTAGAGTTGTGGCAAAGCTTTGGTACTGTGTTTGGAGAACTCAGAAGGCATTCCAGTAGTGCTGTCTTGGAGATTTCTAACTGGAAGGACCTTAGAAATTCCTAGTTTCTCATGCTCTTTAATAGAGTTGAGGGAAAAGGAAATTTTGGGATTTGTTTTACACACTTGTAGGACTCTGCTGCCATCGTATGGCTGAGCGGTGAACTTCAGTCCAATATCATGCAGGTAGGAGAGGGGCCGCCTAAATGTCTTCTCTCCCAAAATTCCTTCCTGCTTCTTTTCGTAGTCACTGTGCGGGGCAGTTGTATCATCTCCAGTGCACGTCTTTTAACTTCTTGCAAAACTTAAAGGCCAGATGTGTGCTCAGAACTTTGGCCACCATAACTTGTAATTCTTTTAACAGCAAATTGTGCCCAAGAAATCCCTGTTATAGTTGTGGCCATATTAGCATAGCTGCCTTGAGAATATAATGCACACGTGCCTGAAGAACGCTTTGTGACTATAGTCCTCAAAAAAGTCTATGTCAGCAAAGTTTTCCTTACTAAAATTCTCCTGCCTGTGCTTTCTGAGATATGCTGACACTTAGAAAGTGGAGAATCGGCTGTGTAGCAATAGCCCAATATGGAAAAAAAAGGGATGATGAAGCACAGCTGTAAAGCAGGCAATCAAAACACAGGGAGAGGGTGCAGAGTGAAGAGATGTGTTAAATTCGTGCCAGTAAAGCCCCAGTGCAGCATAACACTACATGAAGGCATGTATGTGTTTCTTGATTTCAGCTTGTATGACTGTATGTTCTTATGCTCGATTCTAGACTTAAATTGTGCATGTAGACCAAGCTGCATGTTTTCAGCACTCACACTAGTTACTGCACTCCTCAGTTGAAGTGATCAGTAGTTCTTGTTGACTGCAGGGAAACATTTTCAAGTATCCATGTGAAGTGTTGCTAGGTTCTTTCTCCATCACCAGGATGTTACTACCGGCTTCCAGAAAACCTTTTGTTAGCTCATCATTCCTGACGGAGTTGAACTTTGGACTGCTTGTCTTTGCTTTCAAGGTTTTTGTGGCCTTTCTCCACCCAGCCTTTTGTCTTGTGTTTGCACGAGTCAGTATCTTGTGATAAGTGTTCAGTATCTCGTGATACTGACTCCTGACTTTGCTGGGTGGATGACGCTGGCCTCCGTCTGGTTCATGGGAAGCCTTTCCTTTGTGTTAAAGAGCATCCAGAATGGGAGACAGGACACGTATATGGAAGTAACAGGCTGCCTTGAAAGAAATTGTTTCTTTCTGAATTATTTTAAGTGTACAAAGAACTTGTCTGCATGCGCTCCTATCACTGAGCTGCTCTGCAGAAATGCCTTGCTAAAAGCTTTGCTAGTGTGGATTTAAACTATGTCAATTCCAATGTTCTGACTTAATTCATATTCTATTTCTGATAAATCACTGCTTAAACAAGACATTAAGTTATTTAAGGGAAGGTCTATGTTTTGCTTCCGTACTTACGTCAGCCCAGCAGAAAAACAACTAACAAAAATTAGGAAGTGCAGAAATGAAATATACTTGTAAAATGGCTATTATGTTATTCAAGATACTTGTATTCAAAGCCAAAGGCTTGAAACACAATAATGTTTATCTGAGAGTTAAATAGTGTCCCCTGCTCAGGCTGAATTAGTCTTTTGTGCCTTTTTTGTGTCTTAAATACGACTGAAGGAGTTGTTAAGCTAAAGCTAACGTGGATTATGTTAAGGAGAAAATATTTATAGCTTACTTTAAAGAAGGGAGGAACAAAGGGTTTGTTTGATCTGTTTGGGTGCTTGATGAACTTCAGGTCCGTTAAAAGTCTTGGAGTGGAGATCAAGTGAGGAAGTAACAGTAATGGGAGGTAAGGAGAAAAAGTATTAAATGTCTGTGAGGCAGAGAGATGCTGTAGGAGAAATTATCTTGTATTTCTCCTAGAAATCGTTGCTGAGAGGTAGTCTGATAGCACTTGTGATGCAGGTTTACTTGGCTTTAACCAGGCTAAATGTTGAATGGGACTTGGGATTGAATGAGAGTCTTGAAAAGTTGTTCAAGAGCTCATCGCTAGCTGGCATGTGAACCACTTGAAGTAGTTGAGCACAGAAGCAAGATCCAGTAGTTCGAGCTTCGCACTACTGCTTTTTCCTGCTCTCAGCTGTACTTCCTTGCTCAGCAGATGCCCTTGCTAAGTAGAGCTGGACGTGTATTCCGTAGCCATTCCAGCTGCCGGTGAGGGATGAATGCCAGCCCGCTGCCTTGCTGCCAGCACAGCAGCAGTCACCTCCACGGAGCGGTTTTGTTCCCTCGTGCGTGGTTCTGCAGGGAGAGAGAGGCACAGCCTTGCTGGTGGCAGCTCTGCGATGGTGATGGTGGTGTTGGGCTGCGAGGGAAGAGCCTCAGCGTCAGTGGTGCTGCTGATGTCCTGAGTGATTGTCTGTATCACGGGATCAGCCGTAGTTTTCAGGGGAGGCTTTTCCTTCCCAAACTTGAGGGGTTTTATATGACTAAATAGCTTTGTAAACATTTGTTTTTCTCCTTTGTTGTGACCAAAGTCAAGCAAGCTAATATCGTCTGATTATAAAGCAGTAGTAAATTTAGACCAGTATTGCCAAATATTCTCTCACATCTGATGAAGGCAATGAGGTTTGTCTGAATGATTGCAGGCAACATAAATGGTACTCTGTGAACTGCTGAAATAAACTTGTCTTCAATAGTTTTTGTTTGTTTGTTTTCTTACCCTGAGCTAGGAACAATCTGCTTGGTTGAGTAATGAAATGAAAACTTTTTTATCCTTTTCTCCTGAAGTGCTTTGGAATTAACCAGCTTTCCGTGATGGTCAATGATCACATTTAATGTGCAGCATATATACGGGAGTTTACATTTCCAGTTGCTGAGTGTGAACCAATACTAGAGGAAAACATCTCTTTAAAAGCATTGTGGTTTCTTCTCCACCAGAAGGCACTGCCTTCCCAGCTTTAAAAGTAATTGGATTCAGTGTTTGGTTTTGTTGTGCTTTTTTTTTTTTTTAAATTGGTTCCTGGGAGATAATGAATTGATGGTTGAAGTAAAGGTCCATATTTAAAGTTTTTTTTTTTTTAAGCTTTGCTCTGGACTTGAGCTCTTTTGTTTCCCACAACGATGACACAATTTGATGTTTCTGATGAAAACTGTAGGTTGTGCAGCTTTGAACAGAATTGTTTTTTCTGCTTTGTGTTTCCTTCCACATCCCGTTCTGTTGCAGAAATGTTCCTTATTTTGAAAAGGTGCGATGACCTCATACTGCAGGCTCTGCATTACAAACTTCTGAGGCTGTACTGGTTCCCAAACCTCAGATGTATCGGATGGCCCTGTCACGTGGCTGCATGTACCGAACAACAGTCTCTTTGTGAATGTGCCGGAGATTTGGAGCTCTTACCAAGAGTTTTCCTCACTGTACATGCAGTCTGCTCTCACCATAGCTCTGGTGACACTCTGTGCAATAAAGGTGCCTTCACAGGAGCAAGTCATGGAGCTTTGTGTGCCCCTGTGCTGCACGCTCCCCATGGCTGAGGCAGGAGGCAGCTTCAGGTGGGGCTGGGGTGCGAGGCAGCACTTTCAGGATGCACTGTGCCGGGGCAGGTTCGCTTGGGCTCTGGCTTTTATCCTCAAAACGGACATTTGGGGAGTAAGTTGCAGCCCAGCTTTGATAAAGGAATGTGTGGGTCCCAATGTGCCTCCAAAATGGTGATAATACTATTTCTTAGGCACTTCAGTGTTTAATAGTATTTGCTATTACTGGAACATTCATCCACGAAATGGAAACAGAGAACACATCTGATTTTCTCTGGACTCCGTGGTAGTTTTGCAGAATGTCTTTTCAGATAGCATTTACAAGTCACTGAGTATGTATTTATGCAGCGTATATTTTATATTTCTAGCATTTGACTCCTGTAACAGAAACGTAAACCGAGTAGTAGTTTCTAAGGTTAGTACAGTACAAGTGGCTGTTTCAGCTTGGTGTTTTCTGTGCCCGTTTACATTTTCATCATGTTTTCTTCTTGCAAGACCAGATGCAAATTGCACTTAGTATAGGTTAGGTTGCTAAGCTAAATTTACATCTTCTTTGGGAACTCAACTATAATGAAATGCATCGAACTGAGGAATGTGCATTTGTGTATACCATAACTCTTGCAGCTAGTTTTGCTGATTTGTAATGGCCCCGAATTGCATTTGATTTACCTTGTTGTAAGTTCTGGGGGAGGAGAGCTGTGTTTGAAGGGGCAACCAGGCTTGAGCTTGCATTTTGTAGAGATGTCTAGTTAGGAATAGATAAAATTATTTTAGGTCATATTAATTATTTTTTTTTTAAAAGAACTAGTTCCTTTGTTTTGTCTCACAAGTATCTCTATCTTTATAGTTATAAAGGAGTTTCAAGAGTATGTAGAACCTGAAGAAGGCTACCAAGGATCACCGCAGAGAAGAGGCCCTTCTGGCCAAGAGGATGAAAATGTTTCTTTACCTCTTGGAGAAAATGTGCTGACTCACAACCTCGGTATTCCTGTGCTGGTAGTTTGTACAAAAGTAAGTTTCTAGTTCTGTTTGCCACTGTGGAGAAGTTTAATTACTCGACCTTTAGAGCGTCTGCTTTATACAGACATGCTGAATTAATTCTAGATTTCTTTTAAAAGTAAGTTTCTGACGTCAGTGTCTATTTCTAATTTTGCAGAAGGGTAATAACCTTATTTAGTTGTATGATAATTACTTTATAATTTGTTTTATTGTTGGCATTTTAGAACAAAAGGATTAGTGTAAATGTTTATGAAATATTAAGGAAAATGTAGAGATGTGCTGGAATTAAATGGATTTTTTTATCCGTTTCTTCCAGTGTGATGCAGTGAGTGTACTAGAGAAGGAACACGATTACAGAGAAGAACACTTTGACTTCATTCAGTCACACATTCGTCGATTCTGCTTACAGTGTATCCTTTACTGTAAAGAGATTTACTGAAATCTGGGAGCAAAAAAATAATGTTCTAGTGTTTAATTGCACGTAAAATCAATCTGAGAAATTGCACTTCAGAATTGCTTGGTATTTAGTTATTTATTAAGTAGCATTTGTTGTCTTAGAAATGCTTGGAGGTGTATAAAATTACAGTTTTGAAATCATGCATGGGATTTTGAGCTTTTCTTCTTTTATGAAAGACTTGTCTTATGTTTTGTAAGGTGTTTTTTTTTTCTTTTTGGGTGGGGTTGGGGTTTTCTTTAGTTTTGTGTGTGTGTTTTTTCCTTCTGTTGTTGCTTGTTTGTTTTCCCTCAGAACTTGTAGTTTTTAAGAGCCTGGGGGAGTAGGTAACTTCTGTGTATGTCCCCCCTTCCTTTCCCCAAATGCTAAATGGCTATAGCTTTTGCATTTAATTACTTCTCAAATATAGCTCTAGTAGATATGTGACCATTAGGCCTCTGTTTTAAAATTACTAATATCATTTGAAACCTGTATCTTAAATGTTTTTCCTTAAATAAGTAATCAGATGGAGCTGCCTTGATTTATACATCGGTTAAGGAGGAAAAGAACCTTGATCTGTTGTATAAGTACATTGTACATAAAACATACGGTTTTCAGTTTACCACACCTGCCTTAGTGGTAGAAAAGGATGCAGTTTTTATGTAAGTCCATTGTAAAAAAACAATCTGAAAGCATATTGGTCATATTGAACTCTACACATAGATAAAGGATCTGCATCAATTATTTTGGTGCATTATGTTTTTAGGCTGGAAATTGAATGTGAAATGCTATGCTAAATTTAACTTAGGTACTTTAAACAAGTATCTTTGTTTTCTTATTTCTCTAATGAGCAGCAGGTCCATGTTGCAAAACTAGCCTTTGAAAATAATATTCAAAGAAATAAATGAGTTTTTAGGGGTTGCTGGTTTTAGCCATTTTTCATGTGTGTGATATACTTCTAAATATATCTTTTCATTATTTACTCTTAGTCTTGTTTTAAACTGAAGTGACTGACTAAATCTTTTGAGGGACTTCAGCACATACCTATTGTACTTCCAGCAAATCAGAAGTATATTTTACATGCACCAGCTTTTGATTTTGTTACTTTGGATAAAAAATATCTGGAGTATACAGGCTGGTTCTGAAGAGAAAAATAAATAAACCTGAATGGTTTGTAATGTTCAAAATCATCTTATGTGAGTCTTCTGAAGCCCTGGATTAAGTAAGTGTAGTGCATATTACTTGAGAATTCAGCTGAGAATTAGGGTTGACTTTGGCTAAGACTGCCTTGTTCAGGTAGCAGGCAGTAAACGATTGGTCTCTGTAGACATACTTTCTGTGGCTCAAAAGGCAAAGCTTTCCTTCAATTCTTTTTATAGACCTGCTGGTTGGGACAATGAAAAGAAAATTGCCATTCTACATGAAAACTTCACAACAGTGAAACCAGAAGATGCATATGAAGACTTCATTGTAAAACCTCCTGTAAGAAAGGTAGGAAAGGTTGAACTTTTCCCTCCACTGTCCCCTGAGAAATAAGTTATTAACAGCCATTCAGGCAAACAGTACAATGTTGAAAAACTCTAAATCTAATTTTTTTTCTGTATCCAAATGTGTAAGGCATCAGGCTTTCATTTTCCACTAGCTTAAGATACTGCAAGCAAACACTGAAGTCATTCACTCTAGTGAATCAAAGGCAGTCCAAAAATATCCATTTCACATGAACCTTTCTGGATGTGCTGTGCAAAAATGCTTTTTGAAAACAGAATACTGTTTTAAGGCTTCAGCAGTTTACACATACGGACATGTAATTGAGGCTATCATGTAGAGGCAAACCTTGTAAAAGAAGAAAGCATATCACTAGCATTACATTATTAATGACAGTTCTTCATGTAGGGCAAGAGCAGAAAGTAATCCATGTAAATTCCCTATATTGTTAATTTTGTTAGAATGGGCACATAGGAGCAGTTTGTGTAAAATGGATAATAAGGAAAATTGTAAATTAAATTGTATTCTGGTCTGCATTGTAAAGTTTATTTTACAGTGTTCCTACCTACTGTTTCTAGCTCAGGTGGCAGTGTTTGGAAAAGGGAGAAGATAATTGAAGCTTTACATGAAAGCTGATTGTAACTCATGACACCTGTAGGAACTTGTGATTGCATCAATTGTTAAAATTGATAAGGCCTGTGTAATGCTTTTGGGAGCTGAGGGATTGAATCTGGGGCCTTATGGATAAGATAATACCAAGTATTGGAAGAAATGTTAATGAGATTAAAAAATAAATTTGTAAAGATAAATATGGGTACTTACCAAGTGCTCACTTTCTGAGGAGAATTCCTGCAGGCTGGCTTCCATGCTAGTCTACTCCATTCACTTAAAATACTTTTTCAATTTCAGCCTCTTCAGTGCTACTACTCTTATGTGTGAAGGGAGTTACAAATATTTTAAGGAATAGTGTTAAACATTTGCTTATCTTTCTTTGCTATTGATCATCAAGCCAGAAAATGTTACAGTAATTCCAGTTTCTGTTTCTAATAAGAGAAATATTTTTCTCAACAGTTAGTCCATGATAAAGAGCTGGCAGCAGAAGATGAACAAGTATTTCTTATGAAGCAACAGGTAAAAATGGAAGATTTTTTTAAAAGAAAAAAAGAAAAAAAATCCTTACTAATAAGATTTTACTTGAAGTTCTCCATTGATGCCTTCAGTTTTCCATTCCTTGTTTACTTTATGAGACAACAGCTTCTCAGTTTCTCACATTTGAATGTGATTGTGAACTAATAATTTTATGCATACAATTAGAAAATATAACCACTTGTCTTGGCAAATGGTAAGGATGATCAAAACAGAAATCATTTATATTCCAAAGGAGAAGAGTAAGAAGATCATTTGAAATTTCACAACATATGTAGGTTGATCTGTAAAATACGAGTACTTGAAAAACATCTTAGCATTGCAGTTTTCTTAGAGTTGGAGGCTTAAAAGATTTTAAGGTGTCAAATTTGTCCATGCTGTATATTGTTATTTTCTTATGTTTATAACAACTGCTCTGTTTTTCAAAAAACAAACAAACAAACAAACAAAAAAAAAAAATACCACACTAATAACAGTTTTCTATACAGTTGATTATAAATATCATAGAGTTTGCAGACTTGAGTGTCTATGGTTCTGGCTTGTAGTTCTGAAATGGCTGTGTGAGAAAAAGGACTGAGGCATGTTTTTTCTTTATAACTGGTGGTATTTCCTCTAGTAGTAAAGTTTGGAAGTATATAAATATCAGAGGAAGTCTGTAAATATCAGAAAAGTGAATGATGAAATAAATTAATGGTTAGTCAGCTTCACTGTATTTCATTCCTCTGTAGTTTCTGGAAAATAATTAAAATTCTTAATATGTTGTTTTTGCAGTCATTCCTTGCCAAACAGCCAGCAACGCCTACAAGAGCATCAGTAAGTAGATCCAAGAGAAGAGTAGGAGGTGTTTTGTTCCTTTCTAGGGAAAAGGGAATGATTCTAACATGCAGAAGCTCATTTTATAAATGTAACACGTGATTACAGATACATAATCTTTCCAAACAGTGGAAAATTCAAAAATATATGGCGATATTTTATGATGTTGCTTAAAAATTACTTCATTCTAACTCACTGTGGAAATGTAAAAAATATCTGATGATTTTTGAACTGAAAATTTCCTACGCTGATTCTTTCTCTTAGTGGAGGCACATGACCAAAATAGCCTGTGTTACTTATACATTTTTTCTCCATTGGCACACTAAGTGCCAATACAAAGGTTAAAAAAGTAATTTGTACACAATGTTGCATTTACTCTATGTAACTAGTCCATTTAATTAAGTGATTTGGAATTTTTTAAGGAATCTCCTGCAAGAGGGCCTGCAGGATCCCCAAGAACTCAAGGCAGAGCTGGACCCGCCAATGTACCCAGTGCCTCACCAATAACATCAGTTAAGAAGCCAGATCCAAATATTAAAAGTATGAATAAGCATTTTACTTTTTTTTTCATGTGTTTTTTCCCTTAGAAGAAACACTCCTCTTTTGCAGAAGGACTTTGGAATTTATTTACTAATGGTATAGTGTCAATTTAATAAGAAGAATGAATTTACAGCATAGATTCAGGTTTTTTTGGTTTTATTCTTTGTCATTCATGTAACTTGAAGTAGAGTTCTGTTATTGCCAAGCAGTGGGACAGAGTTCAAATACATTAATTTGTTTACGTTGCCTGAATACATTTATTATATGAATCAGTTTGACTATTAGTGGAGACTGCTTTAAACTCCACATGGGTTTATACGTCACATACTTTATTCTGGAATCCACAATGAGACCTGTTCTTCTACTAAATCCTCTCCAGAATGTTATTTTCTCTAGTACCTGAAATAACTTGGAAATTGAACCCCTTCCCCTCCTTCACACTAAGATGGGAATTCCACATTGTTGACTGGTTCCTTTCCTCATAAGATAGAGCTCTGCATTATTGAATGTTTTTTTCTCTGCATTAAGGAAGTAGGTAGGACAAAAATTTGTTTTGAATTATGCACTTTAGTACCACAGTTCACTTACAATGGATAACTTACTCATCCAATTCCAGATCATGGCATTGCTCTGTAACTAAGTTCTGGTTTATGAAAATCAGTGCAGCATGAAAGACTGCTCTAAAATTTCTGTGCAGTTTATTTTTAAATGGACTTACAAATCTTTAAGTTGCACCTAGATGTTTTATACTTTGTGTCTTGGCTTTCTACATTTAGAAAAAGCAAATGCATACAAATGTTTAATTTAACATTTTGTGTCCCTCCATCCCAGAAGAGCAGTAATGTGTTTTCAGTCATCTCTGACTTGGCCAAAGAAAGCAGAAGGACTAGTGTCTTAAAACTGAGCAAGGGAGAGACTTTCCTGTATTTGAGGTTTATTTCCTTGATTGGTAAGGGTGTTACATGTATATGGAAAAGTAAGTTCTATCATTAACCAGCATTAACTATTCTGTCATGTTTATGTTTGTTTTTTTGTTTAGATAATGCTGCAAGTGAAGGTGTTTTGGCAAGTTTCTTTAACAGTCTCTTGAGCAAAAAGACTGGCTCTCCTGGAAGTCCTGGTGCTGGAGGAGTGCAAAGCACAGCAAAGAAATCAGGTATTGGATCTGTTACTGCAGGCTGTTTCTGTATTTTTAGTACTTTA
The DNA here is from genome assembly GCF_009769625.2 of Cygnus olor. Lineage (NCBI taxonomy): Eukaryota > Metazoa > Chordata > Aves > Anseriformes > Anatidae > Cygnus > Cygnus olor. The sequence continues at coordinate 9,674,437 of NC_049180.1, read as the reverse complement.
TTTGGTCCTCATTGGTCTAAATGTGTCTATCTTTTAAGCCGTTCAGTTAAGTGGCAGAGCTTGACAGATGATACAATGCCAAAATGTGCAGTCTCTTAAAGGATTAGATTACTGCAACTCCATGACTCATGGCTTCTGTTAAACTTGCTATAATTCAGTACTCTGAGTGAAATTGTACTGCTGGGATAGAAATGACATCTGATTCTTGATTGTATTCGAAAGATGCTAATATTTTACATAAGAATTCCTTGCCTTCCTGACACTTAACTGCTACTTGAAAGAAATGTGTTATGTTGGGTTCAGCTTGTAGTTTCCAGTCAAATTACTGAAATCTCTCCAGAATTCAAGTTTAAACAAATTGTTTGTTGTGGCAGCTTGAGGTTATTCTGTTGTTAATTATCTAGTATTTTATTGTGATCCAACACAACTGATAACTGATTTAGTGGATTTGTTGTGTGTGATTGTATTGTATGACATATTTACTGAAGAGCAATTACACTATTTTAGGTGGAAGTAAGAGAAACCGTCAGAACACTATGTAGAAAATTAAGTGCTCTAAAGTGTATGGTTGTTCCACCCAATGTTAGAAATTCACTTCTTTGTTGATTACTTAGCTGTTTCTTTTCAGTATTGGCATTCCCATCACCACTTATATTCAGGAGCTTACTTCCAGAATTATTTCAGTACTAAGTTATTGGTAGATATTCTACTTCAGATCCCAGACTTGTGAAATTATGTGAAATTTAAAAAGAAAATTTATGCCAGACAGTGAGGATGTAACTATTAAGAGGTCCTGAAACTATCCATGGAGAAGAAAAGGATTTTTTTTTTTTTTTTAATTGGGAAGAGTTTTACATGTCATTTCATACTCTGAAAGCTCAAAAAATGGCTAGAATTTGACTTATGGTAAGTTTATTGTGTTTTTTTTTCCCTCCATTTATAATGAATTTTCTAAATCTCCTAAATAAATCTTATTAAATTTATTTACTAAAAAAGTAATGATAAAATATTTTTGTGTTATATACTCACTTTATTTACTTAATATAATTTTATCTATGTTACAAATTACATTCTGCCTGAAGCTAGAGAGCCCTCTCATTTAAACACTGAAAGGTACCCCCCGCTTCATCCAGAGCAGCATCGTACGCTTAATTACTGCACTGTCCAATTAGTCCTACTTCTATAAAAACAGTTAGACATAATGGTTAGGGGTTATTTCATCCATGTTCTTTTCTTAAAGCAGAATCAGTTACGAAGTTCCTGACTGGTGATTAAAAAGAAAAGAAACAAACTTAGAAATAATAGATGTAATGTCATCTTTCCAGGAAGTCTATTCCAGTCCTTTTTTCTTTTCTTTCTGTCTTATAGTCAGTATCTCTTTATCTCAGCACTGTTTGTCTTGTTCAAGGGAGACAGAGATCAGTGTATCCCATCTTTCTTTGCAGCAGTCTTCTGAATATTTAAAAACTGTTAATATTTGTCATGTGACTCTGTCTGGACCACAAAAATAGACTTCTGTCAGCCTTTCCTCACAGGGCATATCTATGGCACTGATAAGTCTTACTGTTCTGTGGACTGCCTACTCAGAAGATCTGTTTCTTTCGGTGCTCAGAGATGAATACAGCGCTTCAGACAAGGCTTTGTCAGCCCTAAGTAGGGGTAACTTAATCTGTGTTATATGTTGTGCTCCTGTTTAGACATCTCAGCGTGATGCTAGGATTTTTTGTCTGTATGATATTAACCAGGATTTGTTAACAATACAGCAAGTTTAATATGATTTCTGCCTCCTAATCAGATGTTTGATAGTCTGTATCAAATGACCTTAGTATTTCCAAAGGCACTATTTTTTGCTTCATCATTGTTTTGCATTCTGTTATTATACACAGCTTTGACAATTTATATAAATAAGTTTTTACCTCCAGTCCTGTCATTTGGAGTTCTTTGTAGTGTCTTTGAGCACGCTTGCCAGCATATCTGATAAATTCAACAGTTGGACTGGGTAGATTGCTGTTTAAAAATAGTGACTAGTAATATGGGTAATTAGTGGGTTATTTTATGGATTTGTAGTTCATTTTTTATGAAATACCAAGACTTCTTTTTTCTAGTTCATTTACATGAAGATTGTGTGAGATGGTATCAACTATTCTCCCTTTTCCACAGGAGATGTTATCCTATGATAGAAAGAAATCTTGATTGGCTTGACACAGCTTTTTGGTAACAGATCCATGTTATTGTTGTGCTGCTGGGCTGTTTGTAAGCATCTAAAACGTCATTGCAGTTTCTGGAAAAATACTAGAGTAAAAACTAACTAGTCTGTAATGGTCTCTCATCTTGCAGTCTTCTAGAACACCCTGTGTGTTTCAAGAGTTTTCAAAGATGACTAATGGCTATGTGTAGTTTTCTTTTGCCAGCATTAACTTCTAATTTAAATAGATTATTCCTCTCCTGAGACATCTAGAGAGAGCAGTCGTATCAGTTCTTAACTTTTTTGTTTTGTTAGACTAAATTAGACAACTTATCCTCTAGCCGTCTGTTAAAAGTTGATCTCTTTTCCCTGCTGGTTTCTTCTTCTTAATTGCCATCATTGGCTTATTTTTCTCCAACATGAGTGGTTAGAATTTTATGCAGCACTGCAGATAAATTTCATTGTAGTGCCTGCTGCAGCATCTCTCTTCCTTTGCTGAAAGTACATCTGAATGATCTCAAGATTGCGGTTGGCTTTTCTTGGCTGTATCAAGCTGGCAGCTTGCACTCGTCCCCTGACTTTCTGAACAGAACAATCGACTTTAACTCACAAGAGAATATGCCTGGTCCTTGTCAGCTGATGTTCTCACATCTTATATTCAACTATGATATAATTAAGCAGTACTGAGAAGGTAAGCACTCCTTCGTATCTGAAAAGCTCTCCTTGAGTTTATAAGGCACCCGGTGCTGGTGATAAGATTACTTGATCTTTTGTGGAGGAGTTGAGGAGGATATGACTTGTGGGATTAGGAAGTCTTATTTACGGCAGCCTCTTCTATGTGAATAAATGTACTGAAATGATCTTTGTGGAGATTTTAAGTGCCTAACCTGAACTCTTTAAAGAGCTCTAAATTTTCAGAAGGTTGCTGCTGAAAATATTTTGCTTTAAGGAAACCATTCATTTCTCCCACAGCTATGAGTATCTTGTGGTTGGAATTTTGAGAGTATTGTAGGTTGAGGGAGACGTTATGGATTTCAACATACTGGTCAGCCTAACTGATTGGTTTATGAAATGTCAACTCTTACATGAGAGAACTCTCAAATGCTATGTTATGTCTGTTTCCATGCTGTGCAACTTCACGTGTCCAGCATGCTTTTACGTTGCTGGAGTGTCTGTTTCCATGTGTAAACCTTGATAACTCAAAAAGCTTCAAATGATAGGTTCTGTGCTGGATTTTTTTTTCCTCCTGGACTTGTTGGTATAAAAAGTTACTTTATTTGTATATACAAGGAGGTATTTCCACATTCTAAGGTTGCATTTACCCTTTCTGTGCAAAAGATGAAGAACTAGGGTTCTTAGATTTCACTCCACTCTGGAAAACAAAATGCATACAATTGTATAGCACAGATCTAATTGACTAAGGCCACTACCATCTTGGACAATACTCTTGTAGGGAAAGTGAGAGCAAATATCAATTTAATTTATAATGGAGAGTAAATTATCATTTTCTTAATCACAACTGTATATTTCTTCTCCTTTGAAAAGTGACCACTTCTGGTGGCGGTAAAGGGGAGTATGTGAACCTACATGTCACTGAATAGCTTAGCGATGGTTTACATGTCTAATATGAGGTAGTTGTAGGACACAGCTGCTTGGTATTATTTTGGAAAATTAAGAATTGGGTTCATTTGGCATAAAAATGCCACAGTTTGTTTAAACCTACTTTTGTCTGAACGGTTTTGGTTTTTTTCCTGATTCAAGGTGCCCTTAGTCTACAAAGGAAGTTTTTTGTATTATAAATTATAAATATGTTACAGTTAATTTACTAATTTATTAATTTTGTTTATTTACTAATGCTTTGAATAGATGCTATTAAGAATACCATGGCTTATGATTAGTATTTAAATCTAAAACCTTTACAGTGATTAAAGGTAGCCTTTTAACTTAGTTATGTCTTTGTACTTTGGAAAAAAAACACTTAAATCTCTAACAGTCAAATCTTGCCTTCCTAATGTTTTCAGCATGTACCCTGGAAAAAATCCACCTAATATTTCACACACATTTGAACTAGAAAACAGATGCTTGTTAAATTCTTTGGCTATGTAAGGAAGCTGTACATAGTTATATAATCTACTTTTTGTCTAAAAATATAGATTTTTAATCTTAAATGCTTGTATGCTTTGAGCATTAGAATATAATGTTCCAATTTTAGTGATTAATTTGTCTGTGGGTTTATAATTTTCAGAATGAGGGAATTAAACTGTAGTTCAGTTGGAGAATTGTTAAAAAGCTTTGAGTCTGATATAAAAATGTAAGAAACGTTGTTCCATGAAATGCTTCAGTGTGTCTGGTTTCAATTGAAGAAGTCCTTTGAAATGATGGCTCTGAGATAATAAATGAATATGCAATTCATGTCCCCCTTTTTAAGGGAAACATTGTCTGCAGACATAAAAGAGTTAGTTGTTTAATACTGAAACACAGCAAGTATGACCAAACAAATGTGATTTTTGTAGCAGGTGTTCTACATACCTCAGAGAGCTTGTGGTTAAAATCTGGGTTGAAATAAACTCCTTGCTGTGTGTACTAATAATAGAATTGTATACAGTTGATTTTTATAGACAAGTCTATATGTGGTTGTTTTTAAAATGTCAGTTGCTCTAAAGTATGTCACAGCTATTTTGGTGCTTCATGTTTTTGTATAATTCAGCATTTTGTCTCCCTAAAGTGAATCAAATCTTAGTATATCAGTTTTTATCTAGCTACTGCATGGCATTTAGTCAGGCTCTGTTCTTGGGTAGGTAGGGAAATAACAAGCAATTAAATAATATATTGACATTGAAAAATGAGTTTATGAATAGTTGTACTCATCAGTAAGAATATTTCATTGAAATGAGATTGCTTTAACCTTGCCTTGTTTTCTTTTTAGGACAAAAAACAGTTTTGACAAATGTTCAAGAGGAATTGGATAGGATGACTCGCAAGCCAGACTCTATGGTAACAACAAACTCTCCTCCAACAGAGAATGAAGCTTGATAGCGCTTAAAGATGCATATGTAAATGACCAAATAACTATGTATATTGATCTGATAAGACCAGGAATTTTCTGCTATGGCAGATGCTATCAGTTTTCTTGGGGCAGGGGAAATGAGCTTACTATGTCATTGCCTTGTCCCAGTAAAAAGTGCACATTCAGGAAGTTTGCATATAAAATCCCTCAGTATAAGATAACCATTTAGAGTTTATATAGGGCAATTCTTTTGGTTTTTGAGGTAAGCAGGTGCAGCTGCATTTCCTGTTGTGAAGAGCACAGAGAAGTAAAATGCAGAATTCTTACTAAAATAATACTACTGACTGCACACAAGGCAAGAAAGAGAAATGACATCTTTCAGAGTTACTGGAATTGGCTACTCATATGTTTGCAAATGCATTAAATACTTGGAAAGGTGGTGGTGGTGGTGGTGGTGTAACAGAAAATTAATTAGGTGAAAGAAGCCTAGGCAGGGAATGGAGCCCTAAAAGGGGAAACAGATTTGGGTCAGTAAGAAACTAGAATGTTGGATTGACTGGAGAGGAGCAATGTTGTTAAATCCTGTGTTTCACATAGGGTAAATAATCACTGTTTTAAAAAGACTACTTTACATTGGAGAATTCCAGGCCAAACACTAAGCATCATGGGAATTTATTCTTGTTATAAGTCTTGTTTTAGTTTAAAAAAAAAAAAAAAGTCTAAGTGTGGATGCCCTTGCTGGTGTAGCTGACAAAGGGAGAAACTATAACTTGTTTAGATCCAAGTGCCTGGCACAGCGTGTCTTTAGAAGGTGCTTGAACTTATTGTGCACTGTAGTACAAACAGTCACTGTTTGGTTTTATTTTAAAATCGGTAGTTTGGCAATTTGTATTTAATTTTAAGTCCTGTTTTCTGATAGCTTCTGCCTTTTTTTATGCCAAGAGGCTAGCCTATGAAGAATGGTGGGTGACTTACCATTTTCCCAAAATGAAATGTGCTACAAAACACTCAGTATTTTTTTTCTTACTTTTTGTAACTAAATATTAGCTACGAAGCTGAAATTGATTCCTGCCTTAGACCTGTGGAAGTTGTTAAAAAAGCTTTCAAGGCCCTTGTTCCAACCACATCTGCTGCAGGTGCAGCCAACTCCAAATCTGAAGGTAACCTAAAAAGCACGAATGTGTAGATGATGAACATAGTTGATAACTTGTTTTGTATATTTTTTTAATGTAGCATTTCATTTGGAAAGATGGGTTGTGGTTGTCCCCGTTGCTGTAACGGAGCTCTGTCCATGGTCACAAAAAACCATCATTCTATAAAAACAAACAAAACTGCTATGGTTACTGAAATGGCACTTTGATTTTATATACGGTATGCTTGTTTTACATGTACACACTACCATAAATTAAAAATACCAAGCATATTCTGTGCTCTTAATGTTGAAGGGAAAAACCACAATTTGAATTATGCAGAGTTTACTTTTTATTGATATGAACTTGTTGTACTAAATCTGATGTCTGGATATAACTTCCCTAATATATACTGTTACTTAAATATACAGAATTAGTTTGACCACTAACACAGTACTGGATGTTAACTTCAAATCCTATGTTATATCAAGAGGCTGTTCTTGTAACTCTGTCTAAGCATTATCTAGAAAGCTAAGAGTATTTACTTGCCTCTTTGACAACCGTTAACATAAGCATGTTATTTGTGCCAGTTTTTTGTTGAAAATATTTTTTTACTTTTTTTTTTTTTTTTTTTTACTTTTTTTAAAAATAAAAGGTATGACCTGAAGTTATACAATTGTCTAGGTAACAGACTAAGAATGTGGATGGCTGGTGGGCTATGTGGATATACTTCCTGGTGTAATGGGTGCCAGTTGCAAGTTACCACACCAGAAGTAATTACACTGTCCTTCTGACACTGAGAACTGAGATTAGAAACTAAAACATCAAAGGCATGGCAGGAAAATTGGAAAAGTATGTGATTGTAATGGGATAGAGTTTGAAAACCTCAGTCTGAAACTGTATTTTTGTCATCTAACCTGGTAAGCACTTTCTCTAGCAATATGGCTAAAACTTACAATTGAAGTACTTTCTGGTTTTATAAAAATGTTAAATATATTTAAATTAATCAAAACTGATAATGTATGTTAACCTATCAGCCTTGCAGAAAGATGCTTCTGACAAAACAGAAACAGATTTCCAGTTTCTGATTGCAAGTGAATGCTCCTAGTTTATTGAAAGAGTTATGTAGCATCCTGTGGTTGCCAAAGTCTGTCAACTTTGGTGAGCTGCACAGTTGTTCTTCTGGTGTCTTCAAGCATTGGAACCAAAGGCCAAATTGCAAACAGCCTTTACATTTTCAAGTGGAACTTCATTTTATTTGCGGATACACTTGTATGGTAGACTGTTTAAACTATTATATGACTATATTTATATGCATTATAGTGACTGCATCTACTGTTCATGTTTAAACTAAGAAAACAAAAGATGAAATCATTCAACTTGAAGCAAATATAAAAGTTTAAAGATTGGCCCTCCATAAAAATGCTGTGGTTATGCTGCTTGATTTTAAGTTTGCACTTTTTTTTATTGGCTTTTAAAAAAAAAACTGTTTAAACTGAACAGAATTTCGTATTTTATTTAATTTAACTATGTTGAAAGTGACTGCTCTGTACATCATGAACTTAACAATATACATGCTGTAAATGAAAGTTCACTGTCCTGTATACTAAGGGTTTTGTGGTTTTTTTTGTTGGATTTTTTTTTCCACCTTACAATTAGGACTGCAAATGTATGAAACAAACCTTAGTCCAGTTGTATGGCTTTAACCAGGTGCAGTATGCAGTCATGTGGAATCTTGCTTTCTAGTGCTGGCAAAATAAGGACGTCTTTAATTACTGGCTTCAATAAACACGAATCCAGACTGCTTTATGCTGTGATTTTTTTTGTTTTTAAGATCACCTTTCTAGAGCTGTTTCTGTGAAGAGGAGAAATAAGTTGGCTTGTATGATTGTGTTCAGGATGGAAAGTAACTGTAGTTACAGCTTCCTCCTTGGGAGGTCTTGTAGCAGCCTTTGCTAATGCGACTCCTCTCTTGAGTTTAGAGGTTTGCTCACCTTGCGCAAGTAAAGCCAAGTTAGTCTAGCTAAGTTTGTAGAGAGAGGCATACTAGCTAATAGCTTACACATAAACAGATACATCCGCAGAACTGGTTTTGGTACAAGTAATTTATTTTGTGAGACTAGAGAAATAGTTGTATGTTTTCCCAGGTTAAGATGTATACTGTCTAATATATTTGTTGCAATACCATACCCAAGCAGAGCATTGGCCCTAAATTTGAAGGATTAAAATTCAGGCTATCAGAAACGTTAACGAGTAAGTTGACTGAATAGTGCAAACGTCTTCACTGCTAATAGCAAAACTAAGTTTCCTCTCTTTGGTTGGTGTAATGAGTTTGTCCTACTAATTAAAGAAAGAGAAGACTGATTTAACTGGGATTCTTCTTTTTTACTTCTTTGTTACTTTAACTGGATGCCTGTATATTCCCCGGCATAGACTGAATTTCTAGTTCATTAATGTTTCCTGAGTCATCTTGCGTCTGAAATAGAAATCAACTAAGTTTTTAAAATACATAGTTTCTGTACAAGTGAATCCTTCCTTATAGGGCCATGAAACGATTATAACTGTAGAATTACCATAATGCTTCATGTTTAAATGAATTCATCCATGTACAGTAAATAATTAAGTCCTTTTAAAATGTACAGCATTCAAGATAGGATTTAGAAAATATTCTTTGAATGTATGATGAGAAATGTATTTGGGGGGGGAACTAAATGAATATTTCCTAGATATGAAAGAACACCCTTGTAACTGTTATGTGTAATTTGCTATTGTTCATCTGTAGCTTTTTTTTTTTTTAAAGAAAATCCTTCCAAATTTAAAACAGAAAAATGGGATAACATGGTTTTTATTTTGGTGTGAAAAACATTTTGCTGGAGGGTATAAGCTGCTTTTACAAGATGAATCTTTCACTGACTCTGCTGTTCCAGATGGTGGTGTTAACCCTTCTGGCTTTTCAGCCGTGGCAGGATTTTGTCAGGGTATATTTTTCTGAAGTAAGAACCTTTTGTTTGAATAAAATCAACATTTCTTTAGTCATTGTAGTTCAAATACATACAAGGGAAGGACTATAGATGATGAGGATGTTACAACCTAAAAAATTCTAGTTGCCTGGATCAGTGCTGTAGAACTACATGGAACGTCTTAACTTACTATTTAGTACCAAAAGCAGAACTTGCTTGTTACTCAGTATTTTTAATTAAAAAAAATAGTATATTCAGAGGATAGAGGCAGTTTAATTACAAAAACACACTTTGCATGGAATTCGGTTTCCCCTTCAAAGAAGCATTGATGTAAAACTTCCAGCCAGTTGTGGTACAGCCTTGATAATAATGAATTACTTCTTCTCTGATCCACTCAGATTTTATGGAGAAGATAACGTAAGCACAAATAATTAAGAAAGTCAACAGCCTGAACAAATGCTTTGGGATACCACATGGCTCTGATTTCAGAAACATCTGAGATTTCTGCAGTCAAATGTTACTGTGGTTTACAAACAGCCATTCCATGTAATGGGAGTTGCAGTAATGTAGGTGAGGGCAGAATCTGGTCTAGTATGCTTTCTCTTCTCTGGAAAAGTGGACTGAAGCAAGCACTGACTTGCACAGGTACATCAATGCCTTTATAACACTTGGAATTAAAATACTTAACCACTCCTTACCACCCAAAAAAGTTAATTTTCTCAAATTAAATGCTTTTCAAGTGGTAATGTGGTGCTACAATGCTTCAGAATCATGTGGGTCCTTAAGTATAGGGCATCTAATTCTGCTTTAATCTGTCTTAAAAGAAGCAGTGGGTAGTTGTATTAGCACATTAGGTGTTTCTTTTGCCAAATACAGCAGTGCACCACTGAGCATAGAACATTGTTTAGAAATGACTGATGTAAAAGATTTGAATTGTCAGTATAGGCTGATAAGTAGTACTGTTGCCCTCTGAAATGGTTATGTTGACGCTTTGGTTTGTGTTCTGGTATTCATAGTTACAGACTTGGGGTTAGTGGTGGGGTTATATTTAAACCACACTAACAATTATGTACCTGAAAGAGGTCTGAAGAGAATGTTCTAAATGAGGGAAGCAATTTTCTGTATTGTCTTTGTTTGCAGACTTTCTATGTAACAGAATCAACATTGTTAGTTTTAACTTTTTATTTGAAGAAAAAGATCTTTGACTCCCCTCTCATTGAGAATTGATTATAATTATACTTCACTAAGGTTTTCTGTAGATGAAATGTTCCAAATCCAAACGGTGGCAGACTTGGAATCAGTGCCTGTAGGTAATGCTGCTTCATGTGCCATTTTAAGATGCTCTGTCCTTTGCTTGCCATGTTCCCTTAATTCTTCTGTGGCAAATTGTGTAGGCCAGGTATCTTTCAAAGAACAAATTGGTGAAATTTTCCCTAACAAAAGCAGTTTCATGCAGTTCTAAGAATTTTCTTACGGATTAAACTTTTTTCTTTCTATTTTTGGGTTGTCTTAATTAAGACTCTCTGGTTCCTTTCTTTCAGAACAAAAGCTTTAATAGCAATGTCCAGCCCTAAAAGAAAACAGTTGCATCTGGTCATGCACAAGAGAGCTGAATTAGGTTGCACAAGCTGACTGAATAAGCACAAGCTACCTTCAAAAAGAGTTTAATTTTTTTTCACTATGAATTTTCACTTAAACTGTTGGTACTTGTTTGTAGGTAGCACTCAGTGTAGCTTTATGATCATGTAAAAATGTTATCCTTGTCTCAGACTTGCCAAACTCTTAAAAAATAAACAAAAATCCTTCAAACTGTGCCAGAGAGGTGATTGCAACTAAAAGGTGCTGGGAATAGTCTTGCATGAACCTTTGCAACAATGGTCAGTAAAATGTTGTAGCTCTCAAGACAAGGAAACATGCAATTCTAAATCTCTGACATGGGTTGCCCCAAGGGACTGGCTGCAATTTTTGTCTTGCCTTATGCTACCATTTTCTGCCCAGCCAAGTTTTTGGTCTGACACCAGCCGTTTGACTGTCCTGCAAGGGGGTGAAGTCACAACATTGTCCAACAGCAAATAGGAATGGTGGGTATGTGTTATGGGAAGGTAATGTATGCCTAGGCTGAGTCCCTGTAATTAAAGTCTGTATCTAAACACAGGACTGACCACAGATTTTGCTTGTAAAGCAGGCCGGGATGTTGCACTCAAGTTTAAAAGAACCTATTGGTCATGTCTTCAGGGGTAGGATAGAGGTGGAGATAAATATCTCTTGCTGTGGCTGGATAATGAAAACTGTTTTACCTGGATAGTGACTTGATAGTACTCAGTGATTTAAAACCTCTCTTTTCCAGAGGAATCAAGTGATTACCCATGAAGGATTGCTTCATGACTGACTGTGCTTTGGAGAGTATTAGAAAGTGAAGGTGTTACAAATCTTCAGTTGCTCTGAAAGACTGAGCTACCATGCCCGTGTGCAGAGAGGGATAAGTAGGAAAAACTTCCATTTTATTAAAGACCTGTCACTGCACAGAAAATCCCTAAAATCTAAAACAAAGGTAAAAAGCCAGTGTGAGCCCTTGGTACTGCTGGCCAAACCCAGAACTGGATTTACCTAGCTTAGGTGTGGAGGTCAGTGAGGAGTGATACGGGTGTTTCTTATTGGTGCTGTAATCTCACTGTGTGAATCGAATACCAAATATTTGACAGCTGTCAGCTGACAATACCTTTTGATAATAATTTTAGGTCCTTTTGTAATGGGCTGATTTTGAAAGAAGCAAGTGATAATTAGTCTTTGATACATGTAACAGAATTAGGTTACTGAATTAATACTGGAACTTGTGTATGTTATAAGCCTGAGTTGTTACACACGGGTGTATTTTCCTGGGAGAAGCACACATGACCCAGAAAAATACTGGATTGCCAGAAGGCAGCTATAATTAGCAACTGTTTAACTAGCTGTATTGTGATATTTTGATTTTTAAACCAAGCAATACCTTGCAATACTATTTTGTTGGGCTGGGAAGTTGCCAGTGAAAGTGGCAGGATCTGAAATATTTCAAATTTAGCCTGTCAAAATCTCCCCAAGTTGCCTTTTAGCTGAGCAGAAGTAGAGCACAACTATTAGGAGAATGCTGTCATATTTAAAGTATTTTTACCACAGTTTCCTCTGCTTTTGCCTTCATGCTCTGGCCTTTTCTACCCCCTCCTTAAAAACAACTTAAATCCAACTTCAGTAACACTCAAGAAAGAACTCAGAGAAAACTGAGATAATGCCAATTGTGTGAAAATTGTGTGGCTTGGTGGAGACAATAGATCCAAAGATTTCCTCTGCTTAGGATTGTAAGTTTGACTAGTTGATAGGCAGACAGGCCAAATGAAAATCTGTTGCTGCACACATGGAACCTGACACAGCACTTGTTTTTTTTTTTTATTATTATTTAAGCAGTAGTTTGGGGACATAAATAGGAGCTAAGCCTACTGTGTGTGAAAGGGGACCCTCGGGAGGGTGGTGGGTCATTGGGCTCAGTGGGAGGGGTGAGGTGGGGAAGGTAGGAAGAGAAGACTTAAGTCTGCAGGGAATCAGGATTTATTAGTTCCGCTTCATACAGCTTGGGAGATTTGGGGCCATATGCCTGTCTTGAGTTTATAGCCAGTGATGGAAGACTTAAAATTATTTTTCCTGTTTTTTTTTTTTTATTAAACTTTTCCCTTGTATGTAGAAGACCAATATAACTAAAGAAAGAAATAAGCTCTTTTCCCTGCAAGGAAAGAGCCAAAGTTGCTGAATATAAAATTTTGTTGTGAGTAGGAATTGAGTACTGTTTTAAAAAAACAAACAAACACACACCTACAACAACAAATATGTGTATATATACACATACGCATACTTTGAACTGTTGTCATGTTAGCTGGTGTAAGCAGTAACTGCAGGTAAAACAATTTGGAAGGAAAACTAAAAATGAACTTTTTAAACATTTGCAATTCTCTACCAGAGGCGGAGGAGGCTGCGTGGTTGGGTTACGTAACACCAACCAGTATTAAAACAGTTGAGGTCAGTTGTTTTCGCTGGCCCATTTCATCCATGGAAAGAAAGAATGTAGTGAGTGTACTTCATCTTTTTTTTTTAAATCTGCTAAGGGACTTTTAAAACTTTGCTTATAAAACATGGTTTATACAATTTTTCTTCCTCCCCTTCAGCTTCCCACCTCCTCAAAAAATAAAAATGAGCTCTTTCCATCCAAAGGCCTGCTGTATCCTACATGCTCCATCTCTTGCTGTAAAAATACTAGATATCACGGGGGCAGCACAACCATGCCCACGCAGTCAGAAGGAACTACTGTTTTCTGACCTTCTGTTCTAGGCTTGTGTGTTTTTATAGTATTATTGGAAGAAGACTACCCTTTTTTTTCTCAGTTCAGGGCTTTTTTTTTTCCCTTCTCTGTTCCCTGAATAAATGTAGTGCCATGAATAAAATAAACATTACTGTTAGTCTCTCTGCATATTTTTCAGTGTGCTTCATTATACTGGATTTTTTCAAAAGAAATGTAACCCACAGCCTTGGCTGGTTCCCAGCACCATTAAAAGTCCACTGGCACTTTTCTTAAGAATATGAGGCTTTGCTTCTGTTTTTTTACATAAATTAATTTCACCTCTCTCATGTAGAATGTCTGCTGCCCTTCATCCCAGATGTGGCTGCAAGGTAACCCCTCTCTGGCACTTGCAGGTTGCTCATGTCCACAAAAGCTTTTGGAATTGAAAAGAGTCCGTGACAGCTTCATCAGTGATAAAGGCAGGGGAGAAAAACAGGACCAGTAGACAAGACACTGTTGAAGGACATGACAATCTCTAATCCTGGAGAAAAAGAGGGGTACTCTGTGAATGGCTCATTGTTCATGGCATATGAGATCATATTCATATCAGTCTGCAAAGTAAGTCTAATTTTTATTGCCAGTGGTGCCTTAATTGTGTTATTCGTTTTTGAAGGAGAAATTCTGTTTACTGATGGTGGTGAAATTCCAGGAGCAACGTTTTCACCTTTCCCCTTAAGAGAGGTGAAGCCAACCCCATGCAGCTCCCTGGGACAGGTCCTGTGGTGACTTAGAGCCACGAAACACAAACAAACATGCAGGGGCTGTAAGGCTAGCTAAGGAATTTGGTTCTCGTTATTGCTCCTGGGGTCACTTTCTGCTGAGTGGTCTTAGCCTGGGAGCTTGCGCAGTGCTGCTTGGATGTGCTATAGCAGGAATCCTTGTGCTGTTCAGCAGTAGTCATCCCATACAGTTAGAGATGACTGACTACATGACTCCCCACTGTTGCATCCAGTTGTCCTTCTCTTGAAAGGCCATCTCAGAACTTGCAGCTTATTCTTGTTGTACATTGCATTAATTCCTAACTTTGACTCAGCAAAATTATTTGCCTGCTTCCCATGCTGCCAATGGCTACAGAATCAATGTGTGCACGCCACATTGTCTGTGAAAACAGAGAATGTGCCAAACTAAGGCACTTAAACCTAACAGACATTTTTCTAAAGAAAGTTATTAGATTTTTTTAAGCTTTTTTTTTTTTTTTAACTGAACAGTTGAGAGAGCTTCAGAATTTTTACATTGAGAAATTCAAGGAAGAATGCTCTTCTCTTGATGCCAGAGTTAAACTCTAATCACCGCTCAGCTCTCTTGGAATTTGGCAGCGTACCAGTGTTCCTTCCCCTTGGTAGGTCATGTGGAAATACTGGAGCATTTTCTTAAAGAACCTCTCTGCTCTTTTCAGGTACTTGCACAGATGTAACTTCTCTGTTAGGATTTGAATTCCTTTCACACTTTTAACTAAATTTTCCTCACAATACACACCATTCAAATCTACAAATTTTATGTATCAGCGTTAAAATACCTTGTTTGTTAAAACTACACAAATGCAACTGTTAAAAATCTGGTTTTAAGCTGATGTATTCAGTTGCAATAGAGTTGCACACTTTAATCTTGAAAATGGAATTTAAATGCATTTAATGAAATGAACACACAAGAAGTTTATTAAAGGCTGTTTATTGAAGGATGAAGTTTATTAAAAGTTGTATGAATAGCTGAGATGGAAGTTGAGATAAGTCACTTTGTTCAGTTTGATCAGTGATAATATTTAAGATGATCTTTTGACAGTTTTTTACATCTAAATTACCAGTTGGATATAGTATATCACCACAGCCCTAGAGATTGTTTCTGATGAGGAATTTCTGATTCTGTTCAAGCTGGCTTAAGTATTCTGTAAAAACACAGATCTTTGTTAATTACAGCAGCTGTGAATAGCATAGTTAGGTTTACTCCTGTCTTGTTTCTTGATTGTTTCCACTATTTAGTCTGGTTTTAGCAGGATGTGAAGTCTTCTCTGATAAATACAATGATCTGATTATTAGCTTGATATTATGGTAGTGTCTTGAGTGCTGATCACTCTGATCATCTTTGCAGATGATACTTTGCAGACTGAACCACTGATGTGGTTCCCTGTTTTCCTACTCTTGGTATGCATCCATGCAGTGAAATAGCAAGATTTTCTTGAAAAGCTCATGAACTTGGAAAAACTTTCAGAGAGTTATCTGAAAGCAGTGTGATTTGCCTTGGATGAATGCAGTGACCTTTTTACTGGATCAATACTTTTATTTACGTATCAAATGTAGACTTTTTTTTCTTTCAAGTGCTACAGAGCAGACTGAAAAGGTGCCATATCAGGCAAGAATGTGTGTAAAGGATTCCTTTGTTAAATGTTGGCAGAAACCTCACAAGCCCTTGCCAAGTCTGTCCAGCCCACCCACCCTTCCAGGAGGATGCCAGAAAATCCCCCAGTATGGCTTGGTATTGGCTCCATGCCATTAGAGCAAGGGGGAAGCTCGCTGTACGGCTTGTGGTGCCGAAAGGGGCACCGTGGCTGTGGCTGGCAGTGCCTGCTTCCTGCTGCCCCGAGATGCAGCCTGGAATGCCTGTGAAACTGCGGTCGGTGACACTGTCAACATGGTTCTGAAAACATGCCTTACAATTGTTCAAATAACACTTGAGATACTTGGAGCAGAGAGAACACTTAATGTGCTTTCGCTGTGTAAGCAATTAACTCCCCAAAGAAAAGAGCGTTTTCAGTGTTCCCATACTCTGCAGCATTCTCATGATCTTAAATGTATCTAGGCGTTGTGTCTTCCATTTTATAGGAAACTCAGTCTGCTGAAGGCTGCACAGGATGCAGTGGCTAAGCTAAAATATGGAATTGAGATCTCTTATCACCTAGCGTTTTTCCCTAAATCACTCAAACATCTCTCCCCTTGACCTTCAGTTGCCTTCTGCAATACCACCTCTTGATTCTCCTTCAACATACTGCTCTTTTGGTTGGAACCGAAAAAGATCAATCGAAATAATGTTTGCTGGATGTTTCAAAAATGTTTTAATTCCTTTGCTCACAAATGGCTTTCTAGAACCACCACGGGAGCTCCTCAAAACAAATGCTATGTGTCTCTGTAGGTAAATGTGGAAAGGCTGTGTTTGTGAAACAGCTGTGCTGTCGTAAGGTTAAAAAGAATCTACGAAAACTCTTCTAACTGGCAACCACCTTGTCATGATATTTCCTGCAAGAAATGGAGCCTTGTGAGACCTTTTGTTTCCCCAGAATTATACAAAAACTGAGAAAAGAGACTGTAAAAAGCTGTTAGTCCATCGCTGACAGGATTTTCCCTTTATGCTTATAACTTTGTATGGTTAGGCTGGTTTTGGGTGACCCAAGGAACGGAGGTTTTCATCCTTTTCCAGGCCTTGCTCATGTTTTCTTTTCCTGCTATTTGTCCTTCACTAAAGGGCAATGTTTTTCTTTTCTTAAGCATGTTTTCTAACTCTTCATCTCGTTTGGGAATATCATCCCCTTCCAGCAGCAGGGTGTACCAGAGAAGCTATGGAAATACCTGGCTGCATGCTGGCAATACGTCTCCAGTTAACCAAGCCATGCCTGATAAAGGTAGACCAAAAAAAATCAACTCTTTCTCCATCCAGGGTTTCTGGTGTGCTCTCTGGTTCTGTCTTTGGCCCTACTTCTTAGGGTCTGTTAATACATAGGCCAAAGAAGAGAAGAAAAACCTCTTGAAATTAAGCAAGTGTGGTACTAGACAGAACCCTCCACAAGAAGGATGATGAAGGAGGCTTCAAGAGAACTGAAAACAAAGCAGAACATAAAGATAACTGGAAAAAAGAGGTGCAAGGGTGATAATCCAGAGTGTTCTTGGAAAACAGAAATACTGTAATAGTTTAAAAAAAAAGGAAGATGCTAGAACAATATATGTGAAAATCGTATAAAAGAAAATGAGAAAAGAGAGAAAGGAATGGGGATTGTCACTAAGAGAGCAAAAATCTGGCTGATAAATGCGACATCACAGGATACAATACTGAGCTCCTTGACTTCTCAGCTCCATTGCTGGTGCACTGCGGTCTGTATGTTGAGGGGGAAAAAAAAACAACGCAATCCCCTTCCTCATTTGCATTTGCTGCACCTGTATTTGTCAGGTTCTGTTGCACATTTCTTCCTATTTATGCTTTCATGAGAAGTGTCCATCCAAAAGTGATTTAGGGCTTCTCAAAACCAACTCTTGATGTGGAAAACTTAAAAACAACATGTTAAAATGTTTCTAACACTCATGGAAGAATACCGTGAGGGTTTTCAGTATTTGAACTGATGCAGGTACGGTATCATAACAGCCTGAAAGGGTAGTTCAGAGAAGCGCAAACAGCTTTATATATCTCAAAGGATGAACTCTTGCGTTAAAAATACAATGTAAGCTGCTACTATTATTGACGTTTTTCATTGTTAGCGTCAACATCAGAGCATTTTCAAGAACCCCAAAGCCAAAACTCCTGCAACGCGAGCCTGCTACTGCCTGCTGAAGTGCCAAAAGCACCAGGCAGCAAGAGTTGTAATCTCCACATGCCTTTCACTCGTGCACGTGCCAAGGACAAACAGTGTCATTCTTCTCTGCCAACACAAGAACTGCATTGAATAACACAAAAGCATAGATACACGGTTTTCAATGTTTTCGAATTCAGAGACTGAAACTTCTATTGTGGAGTGGGGGAAAGACAAGATAGTTGAACAGTTGGAACACAGTACGACTCATTTTCACCCGTGTGTGAAGTTGTTTTTACGCTGACCCATCGGTCATTAGGAGCAAAACTTGCCCGGGGGCCGTGCGGGCGGGACGAGGGAAGGAGCAGGCCGCCCTCGTTCCTTGGCTCGGCCCCGGCCCCGGCCCCGGCCCCGGCGGCAGAGAGGAGGCAAGCGGGGCCCCGGGGCAGGTGCCGGGGCCGGGGCCGGGCGGGCCGGCGAGGGGCGGGCAGCGCGGGGCGGGGCGGGCTCTCCCCGCCCTTTCCGCTGAGCGCAGGGGGCGGAGCGGTGGCGGCGGCAGCAGCGTCCCCGGCCGGAGCTGCCCTGCCGGGACCGGCACCGGGACCAGGGGAGCAGCGGAGCCGCGGGGCGGCCGCGCCGCCGAGCAGGCTGAGGGCGGCTCCGGGCCGGTCCGGGCCGGGTGGCGCGGCCCTGGGCACGGCGGCTTCTCCCTTCCCTTAGCGGGGTGAGGGCGCCCCCCGGCGGCGGGGCGCTCCCGCTTCTCTTCATCCTCCTCCTCCTCAGGGCTGAGGCCGGGCCGGGGCACGGCAGCATGCGGCCCCCGCTCTCCCCGCGCCTTTCCGCCTGACGGAGCCCCCCGGCCGGCCCGGCCCTGCCCTGCCCTGCCATGCAGCCGGCGCTCCGCTAGGCGCCGGCTGGAGCTCGCAGCCCGCTCCCTCGGCACCCCGGCGGCACCGGCACCATGAGGAACGGCGAGGACTTGGAGGGCTTCGATGGCGAGGCGTCCAGCACCTCCATGATCTCGGGGGCCAGCAGTCCCTACCAGCCCACCACCGAGCCCGTCAGCCAGCGCCGAGGGCTGGGCGGCCTCCGCTGCGACCTGGACTACCTGCGGGGCACCTTCGGCAGGATCAAGCTGGCTGAGGTGGTAGGTACCGGGTCGCCCCGAGCTCCCTTCCCCGCCCGGCGGCGAGGTGCGTACCTGCGCCTGGCGGCCGCCCAACGGCCTCCATTTCAGGGCCGCCGTGGGCGGGAGCCGCGGCTCGGCGGGGGCAGGGGGGTCCCGTCCCCACGACCACTCAACCCGGTGCCCCCTCAGCCGGCGGGGTGAGAGAGAGCCTCGCCCCGGGCTGAGGGTGGCGGAGGAGCCTTTGAGGTACTGGCAGCCGCCGGGGTTTCCTCAGCGTGCGGAGCAGAGTCCGAGGCGCCTCAGGGGCTGAGCCCGAGCGGTCACCGCGGCTCCGTGCTCGGCGGCCTGAGGGACGGGGCGGCCTTAGGGTCCGTAGGTACCCCCAGACTGGGCTGGTTGAGTTAAAACCCCACCCAGCACGCCTGCTGGGTCCCGCCGCGTATCCTCGGATCGCAGGGCTATCGAAGAAACACCTCTCGGGGCTGCGCGCTGGTCCAAAACAACACGAAACAACCCACCTCAACCCAACCCAACCCAGCCCCCTGTGCCCCACTTGCGAGCTGCTGAGTGGCACCGGTGTGCCCGGGCTGGAGGAGGAGGACAAGGATTGGGGTTGCAGAGCGGTGCCAGGTGCGCAGTGCGGGCCCCGTGTTCCTCAGGTGGGGGCCCCGCGGTCAGCAGAGGGTGCCTGAAGCTCCCAGGAGGTGCGGAGCTGCAGCTGCGCCTTGGCCATGCCAGTTAGCTGGGGTGCCTACGAGAGTTCGCTTGTGCGTTCGTTACATTTGCTTTTAGCAGGCTGAAATTCTGTTGGTTGCATGAAGTGGAAAGAAACCTTAAAACGCAAACAAACAACCCCCCAAATGCACACCTGAAGTTCTGTTAGTTGCACAAAGTGGGAAGAAACCTTAAAACACACCCCTTCCCCAAACGTGCACACTCACAAAAAATCCCTGAAAACATTTTTCATTCTCAAAGAAAACATATGATGTATTCGTCCAGATAGTCTGAACAGCTACACTGCTCAGTTTGACGTCCTTGTGAAGCTTAGAGCACCGTAACAATTTCATGCGTAATAACTCCTGAGGTTTTACTGTTGATGATGCTGGATGCATGTCTTCATCTGATCAGACTTGAAAGTTGCGTTGTTACTAACGTCTTTGAAATTAGCAAATGCCCTTTTAAGGGTGTTTTAGAGCAGTTATGAAAATGGCAGTAAGTCTGAAATAGATTTTTAAGTAGTTTCTTACAGAGATGCTACAAATTGTTTTCCCTTAATACGAGTAAGTTCTTTGAGGACAATAACATTAAAAAGGAAAACTACACCAAAAACCCACCAACTTTTAAATATTTCATGTGTATTACTTCATTGTTTAAAACCACTACTAGGTATTGTAAGACAAAGCTTGCAAGTACAGATTTCATGTAAGATATAGTCAAAGCGTACTAGGTTCAGCAATGAGCACAAGTTTATGGAGGGTTGTGGTGATGAGTCTATAGTCCTTTTTACAAATACCTAATAAAACTCAGGATTTGGAAGTGCAATTTGTTTTCTTCTCATCTCCACAGTGTAGAACAAAATCTGTGGTCTGCAGGCGTTAGCAATGACCATTACATGAGTAGGCTGAACGACGGGGAGCAGCTGCATTTGCATTGTGTATTTTCAGGACTGAAGCCAAAGAAGCTGTCATCACTGTGCAACATCTACCTGTCCTGGAACTATTAAAAACCATCCAGGTGGTAGAAGTTCTGGGGTGGTGCTTCCTAATATGCTAAAATAATCTGCCCTCAGGATTTTTGTTTCTGTTCCTACTGCTGATCTTTGTAGTACACTAATAACTTTGGCAAGTCACATGAAAAGCTTTTAATTAAAATGAGTGATTATTGATTGTAAGTAAATCTTTTATTATTAAACTCTGATACGTTTGGAACAAATATGAAAAGTTTATGGAGTACGCCTCTTAAATTTTTAGGGCTTGTAAATAAAATTAAAAAAAAAAAAAGGTAATGGTAAAAACCATACCGTGGTGGACTTAGAGACATGGGAGTTTTCTTGTCTGTTGAACGAGTATGTTGCAACTTCCAGTATGTCGTAGGAAGGCATACGTGCAGATGAGTGTCTTTGGAAGAAATGAGTAATGTTTTGTGCCTTTTTTTAATGAGTGGCCTGAGATAGCACACATGGTGTATATGGAGTGTATGAATCCAATGGGTCAGAAGCTGACAAATTAGCTAGGATAGGATGGAAGCCTATGTACCATCGCAACAAATTTAGTTTCTGTGTGGTTATACTCCAGAGGAGCTGCGTTTAATTTGTGGTAATGACTGGTAGAGCAAATTACTGGATTTTGCAAACTGATGGTAAAATGAGCAGTTTTGGAAAAGGAGGAGAAAGAACACATTCCACGATTCTCTTAATTGACTTATTTGCCTAAGATAATTGTTTTTGTTGTCGTAATGCTTAGTAATACCTTCAAAACTACTGTGGGAACTGATGTGTATCACAGGCTGTTGTACAGCACTCTGACTCATTTTTTAAAATGAGAAGGAACGCCCTTCATTGCACAGAATAAAACCTCAACAAAAATTGGTTAAGATAAAATGTCTCTAAATATATTCTAGTAAAAGAAAGTAATGCTGCAGGAAAGATTACAATGCACAATGACATGTTTAATGTCAGGATTTGTATTAAAATACATACATGATTGGCAGACAAAATTATCAGTTGAAGACAAACATTGCCACTTACTGTAATCTTTGGTTTGAAGGACTTTCCACAGCTTAGCTCGTAGTGCCATATGTGACGTGTAGCTGTAGGGCATTGTGGCTGAAATGGTTCTTTTCCAGGTGCCCGTTTTTGATTGTCAAAAGAAGGAATAGGGAATGGGGAAAAAGCCAAATGCCCAAAAATAAAGGCATGGGGACTGCAGGGCTCTGTTACTGGCTGTAGGTTTGTCTGTTTTGACTCAAAATACCAATACAGGAGTTGTTGTGAGCTGAAAAGCAGCATGATGTTTTAGGCCTGTGGGGTAGTTTAAGCGCTGCTGGATGTGAGAAGAGTTCCAACTCATTTATTTGTATCTCAAGAGAATATGCCTTAAACTATCCTTTAAAGGGGCAATGTCACAAAGGGTTATGATAATGTTAATGATTCATGTAGAGTATTGTGTGGCACTTTCCCAAGACTTAATTAGGCTTTCATTTCCTTGACTTCCAGAAAAGGTTGAACAGTATTACAGGGTGTTTCTGTTAATTATAAGTTGGGTATTAAAACTAAGGAAACTCTTTTAATATTTGGAGTTTCTCATGAATATTCAAGGCTAAGCTTATTGTTTAATAGTACGTATGGCTGATTGCTAAAGGTTATTGGTGTTAAGAATAGCAAGGAAGTGACAAAAAGTTCAATGTAGAAGAGTGTGGTACTGAACTGATTTTTGCTTTTTTTTTGGACACTTTGCTAAGCCTGTAAGGTACTCAGCAGATAGTGCTCTCACCTCTGTCTTCCCATTTTGATGAGCTAGCTCTTTGTGCTTGTTTGGCAGCGAGGGGAAACCTCCGATGCCACTGAGGCTGGGCAGAGCTGTGAGCTCTGTAAAGAAGCAGCTGGCAGGAAGGAGGGTGGTGGGTGTTGGACCCAATCAGGAAAGGAGTTTTCAGGGGGCTGGGGAGGCTGACAGACCTGGTCGGATGTCGTCTGATGAGGAGGAGGAAAACAGCACGAAGGGAAACGAACAGGGAGGAAGACTGAAACTAATATGGGGCGTTGATGTTTTTGGGATAACAAGGATACAAACTGGAAGAGGAAGGCAAGAAGAAGCTGGTACACTTGTGCACTACACACAGAAATGCTTTTCTGTTTGGGAAGGTGAAGTCTAGGTGGGAATTGTCTCAGCTGGCTCTCCAGCATTCAGATGGAGCAGTACCTTGCCGTGCAGCAGATGTGGGAGATTATGTAGTTGTCCTTGGAGACCAGAGCAGAAAAGCTCTTTAGAGTTTATTTTCATTGCTCTCTGACATGGTTTTATGTTTCTCATGTTTTTAAGGGCTTTAATACTTCCCATGGAGATTATTGTACAATCAAGCAGATATCCCTGGAAAAGTTTTCTATGAGCATCCTCAAATGATTTGTTACCTTTCAGTACTTCTGCCCTTTTTCCTTGTGTTTTCCCAAAGAGAATCTCCTCTTCTGAGTGTCCTTGCTGAAGAAAGTTGTTTGCTGTATGAGGAATTGGGAAGGGCCCATTGCTGCCATCCAAAACAGATGGACCAGTTAGCGGGTAGCACCTCTGCACGGGAAGTTGTTTCACTTTAGACGAGTGCTGCTTTTTTTCTTGCTTTGTTTTTGCCTTCAGCTTTTCTAAATGCATTGTTATATTTCCTTCATTGCTCTAATACCGCGTCTTTGAGAATCTTACTGTTACAAGAGTTGAGTGTAGAAATATACTTACCACCGACGTTCCCATGGGAAATGATGACTGCCTGTTGCCTGCTTCTCAGTTTCTTTGGGAGCCATAGTTCCCGGAGGGCTTTTCCTTGGGTCACCAGGTGAGATGTGAGGAAAGCAGGCAGGATCCTGATGGGAGCCTTATTGGTTCTCACCAGGGTCCTGCTAGGTATTCACAAGCACTTGATTTAAGGTAAAATAACTGGGGCTTGATTTGAAAATTTGAAAACATGGTGCTTAGCCAGCTCTTGCGATGTTGGCGGTGGTTAGGAATGGTTTAACTGGAGCAGTAAGATAACAGAGCTACAGGAAACCCTTATCACGTGCTGCCTTGGGAAAGGGTGGCATTTGTGGTAGGCAGTGGTGCCCTCCCTGCCCCGGACAGCACTAGACTTTATATTTGTGATGTGCCTGTTCCAAGTGCTACAGAAATCCATCAAAGATTCATGTTAAAGGAGATAATGCTTCTGCTTGGGAGGTCTCCGAGCTACAAGTTGCTGTTGAGCGTACTGGGAAGCATCACTGCGTGCTTGCTCGGGTCTCGCTCTCTGTAGTGTGTGCTATTGCTTGGTGGTGGAGGCAAGATTTTGGGCTAAATGAAATCTGGTGGGAATAGCAGTTCATATGTTCACAATTTTCTGAATAAAAAGTTCCATCTTCATTGGTGGAGAGTAGCTGAATGTTGGAAAAAGTTGTTCTGTGGCTTACTATCATTACACGTTTCCAGATCCAGAAATTGGTTAAGGCCAGGACTACTCTGACATTCCTTGCTGTTAGAGTCTATTGCAATGAATAAATCAGAATTGAAAAAGCCCATAGTATGTACCTACGTGTACGTCAATAAGACTATTGAGAGTTCTCATTGTTAATTACATTAAAAAATAGCTGTAATTTATGTTCCAAGGAGTAAGGTAGCTGCTAACTGCTTGAATCAGGTTGAAAACTAGTCCCAGGTGCTCAGCAATCAGTTCCATTATTGCAGTGTTCCTGTGCCTTCAGCTCAGCATCTTGCTCTGATGGCTGCTGGAGGGGAGGGTCGCTTGGGTGCCCCAACCTCCTGCCTGCCCCAATCCAGAGCTCTGCACCTCGTGGCGTGTCTCACGCTTGTCGTTGTTCCTCGGTGTGGCCGCGGTGATTCGCTGCAGCTGCACAGCGCCATGATTCCTACCCTGCCCTGTTTAAGGGCTGCTGGGGCAGGGAGCTGTGCACCTTATGGGCGGCTGTCTGTCTGTCTGTACTGGACAGAAGTTGGCAGCTGGCCACTGGGTGCTGTTATGAATACATTGAGACTACTTTCACATTAGTTGTTGGGAAATATTGTTGTATATAAGTATGGTAGTACCAGCAGGAACAGGCAATTAGGCTGTACCTGATGGAGGTTAGTAGGTGACGTTGTCTGTCTTGGATTGCGTGGCAGGGTCACTGCTCAGGTCACTGTTCCTGGTGGAAAGGTGTCGGTGGTCTTGGCGAGAACTGGAGCGTTGCAGGAGACACCTGAGCCTCCTGAAGCAGTTTCAGTGTCACTGGCAACCTCATGCCTTAGTTTTTCCTATAAGCGATCAAGTTTCACCTTTAAAGTTAGCTTTTGCTCTTTTATTCTGCTCTTCTGAGGTATGCAAGCCTTTTTCGTTTCTGATGTGTGAACTTAGCTCTAGCAAATTTATAGCCATTTGTTCTTGTGTCAACACTGCCAATTTGCATAACCACGCTTTGCTCCACGTACTTTGAAACAGCTGTCTGTGCTCGGTCACTTCGCTTCACAAAGCCAGGTGGGGTTGTTGTGGACTCTGCTCATCACTGGGGCTCTCTGCTCCCCTGCAGCCTGCCTGGGCACCGCCTGCCACCTGGAGATCCATTCGGAGGAGCACAGCCCAGGAGAAAGCAGCCTGCAGGGGTGGCATACCAGTGCACGCGGTGACCTTGGTGCTTGTCACGCCTCTGCTGGGAATACCTCCCCTGCTGTGTGCTAGGGTTACGCTGGCAGTTCAGAGCTGTTCCACTGCATCTTCCGTGTTTTATTCTGTTCTAATTTCCAAACAATAAATTGGCATTTATATAAGAAGTGCTTGTGACTTTGCTATTGTACACTGAGCGTAGATGCTTGGTGGTATTTGTAGCTCATTCAGAAAATGGGAGTATGGCAATAGATACTGGTGATCTTTGGGATCTCATCTTAGAAAAAGCCTGTCGTGATAATAAAGGATAACATTTATAATAGGCACATATGCTTAGAAATCCTATTTAGGTAGAGCATGTCTGTACAGTGTCTCTGAGACTCCTGATTTCTCTTTAGAAAGTTTTCTCTTGAAAGGTTATAGATCGGCGCTGCTGTGTGGTGATATTTTTATACTGACATTTACCATAGAAGGAAGAATGATGAGATAACACTGGTTAGCTTTGGTTTTTATTGTTTCTGTGTGCATGTGAAGAAAAGGCTGTGGCTGTCATCCAACAGCAAAGCAAATGGTTTTTGGTCTCTTCTGTGATGTCCCTTAGATGCAGTCGGGCCGTGGGCCATTGTCCTACTGTCATTAAACTCCAAATTCCAGTTGCAGATTTTTCTCTAAGGTGGTGGATAGTTTCAAATTCTGCTTTCAGAAGAAACTTCTATCGTCTCTGTAATATGTATGCTTTATTTTCCCCCCTACCATTATGAACCACTTTAATAGTAACGGGTACATTATATTAATTGTAGATGTTGCAATGAGAACGGTAATTCTAATGGGATTATGATTTGGAAAGCAACCTTCTTTTCTTGTGATCTTTCTGTTAATCTCTCTGGTTGTTGAGGCTCCCTAGAGATTTAATTATCATGTAACATAAGAAAAAGGACTAGAAATTTAAGAGGCTGCATTTTTCTTGTAACAAGCAGTAAAAGAGGAATCAGTTCCTTTTGATACTAGTTAATGCATTGTTTGTCAGTTCAACTTGATAGTCATCACCCCATGCACAAAGTTGTATTTCAGAAACACCTACCTTAGTGCAACAAGGTACTGAAATTGTTGTATACATGCAGCGAGTAGCCATCTGAATAGAAGACTTAACAACGGGTCAAATGCTGTTAGTCTGTAGTGGTAGCAGTCACTATTTCTAAATTTGATCTGAATTAAAAACACCCTGACTTAAACAAAAAATGCAAACTCACCTAGTTCTCAGATGGTTTGTGTAGTCAGTTGCTTCCAAAATATGGAAGTGATGTTAAGGTTTCTCTGGAGACGGTGTCATCAACTCTGCAGATTAATAGGAGGAGGAAAGCAAAAGCCTGCTACACAAACCTTATGTAGAGTAGATGTAAGAACACACAATTATGAATAAAGATGGGTCCAAAATGTTACTGACTGTGGGCAGAGAGGTTTCAGAGCTGGCATAGCACTCGCCTGGGCCAAGAAGTCTGCACAGTGTGGAACAGCATGAATCAAGTGCTACAGTCCCTGCGGGGATCAGGTCTGAAGCATCATTTTATTTAGTGGGTGTCCAGGATGAAATCCATACTCACACTGCAGCATGTTGCTAGAATAGCATAATAGCTGAAATGGAGTTTCAGGTTAGCAGAGTAACTTTGCAAGTTTTTATCTAATTGTGTGCAAATTAAACTGGGAACTATAATTTCCAGTGTCACAATTCTGACTCTCTGATCCAAAGGCTCTGATACTCGGTGTCCTGGTTTGTGGAAGAACATAATGATGTATTTTTACTTAAGCAAGTGTCTTTAGATTTGTCTACAATTAAACTTTTTTTATATATGTGACTTGATATTCAGTTGGTGTTTGACATTTTTTTGAAGTTTTCTTTAGCTTGCATGTATGTTCACAAAGTGACCAGCTTGCAAGCCAGCTGAAATGGTTCATGATGGTTTCTTCCCTTAGAGCATGGCTTAAAAGCACAGCAACTGTGTACCTGGTGCGTGGAAATATGTCCTGTACTTGGATCTGGTACCTACAGTGGCACTTTTGGCGTAACTTTCACTTAGACTAAACGTTCTCATTTTCAGATGCAAAAATCTGGCTATGATATAGCACTGCTCATAACAGCTTCTTGGGGTGTTCTGCCAGTTTTTTTCTGAATTATTTTACGAATCAACTACAAGTGTTTCCATTTTATTATTTTTCTATACTTTTAGGACATTTTAAACTGAAATGTGCATGCAAGAAAGCAACAAGCACATTGTGAATATTATGAAATACTGAAGTGTTATGAACCTTCAACCTTTGGTCACCTTTGTCCCGTGAAATTCTTTTCACACTAGTAATTGATATTGCCACTTGACTGTTGTGAATAAATTTATTAGGAGGTTCATCATAGGGGTTTTTTTCATCATTAGTTTCTTCTCGTTGTGTTTAATGCTTGGAAACTTTTTAACTGATGCAGATGAAACCTTTCAGGGAGTGTGGGATCTTTTGATTTTATATGATGGTATCACATCTTCCAAGTATTTAGAAAAAAGCGCTTCTCAGAATTGTAGGAAAGTTTCCAAAGGCCCTGAGATGTTCAGTATGTTTAGTTCACAGTGGTGGGATGATAAGAATCGTGACCAAGAAGGTCAAGACGTTGTTGCTGGAGTCGTAAGGGTTTTGTGTTGTTAACGTCATTTTATAGTCCTCGGTTTGCAGTGCGCAGAGTTTGTTTGCAGTCTTTAGGCAGATCTGTTCTTGAGTTATAAAATCACGAGTAGGTGGATTTGCCATTATGCAATGCAAGTTTGTGGGTTCCTTTCTATTTTGGGTGAGATGCTACTATATAATGGTTGTAAGACAGTCTAAACAGCAAGGCAGGCTTGAAGGTTTCATGCATTCCCCGGTACAGCTGGCAGTGCTCTTTAATGTTCTGGCCTACATCTATTTTTTTTTAATGTTCTGTTTTACCAGTATGTCTAGACTCTTTTTGCCTTTTAAGGCATGGCATCTAAGGGGGCCTTCAGATTGCAATCTTGGGAACGTTGGGATTGCAAGGACATTTTGCACCATTTCCTTTAAACAAAAACAAGCTCAAAAAACTTTAATGGATTCTTTAGGGCTACTTTAAGTTCTTGATTGTGTTCTCATTAAAATTCCTTTCTTGTTTTAGTATTTGTGGGATGTTTGATGTTTACTTACAATTAGGATTAAATGGGGTTTTAAAGGATACAGACTGATTCTGATAGTCTTAAAATAGAACTTACTTTAAAATTGCTGAACAGGCTAGTTAAACACGGGGCCATACGGATCAAATACCTTGACAAATTTTACGAGTACACCTTTACTTTTTAAAACCAATTCATTTATCCTCCTGTTTGTTACAGAATTTACAGTACTGTGTTTTAATATTGTTTTGACTAGCCTGGTTTCCAACACTGGTTGGCGTTTGAATGAGAATGGGAACATGAAGCCAGTTCAGAAGTGTTGATTTTTCTCTGCTTTAAGAGCTGAGTGGAGAATTCTCAAAAGTGAAGGAATAGCCAAAATGTTTATACTTTATTTAAAAATCACACAAGCCTGATCTCAGTAACGTGTTGTTCCAGCAGAGAGCATGTTTGTACCTAACATACAGAAGGTGTGTGTGCAGCCTGGAGACAAAAATAAGGTAACACTATGTAGCCAGGTTTTTTAATAGCAAAGATATGATAAATTATGAGTTCTTACAGCTTGGTGTAATAAAAAACATTTCATTGTTCTTAAAGTAATAAATGCTGAAACAAAACCAGTGACTTTTGGTGCAACTAACAATTACATTAGTTAGAAAGGCAGACAAGAGCTACCATTTCTTTTAAGGAAGGATGCATCTTCCCCTGTCTTGGTGACTGAAAGTGAGGGCAACTAAACTTTTCTTGAACTCATCTGTTAAGATAGAATTTTTCCCCTGTTCTGTTTCCTTTAGTCAGTTTTTACGCTGTGTTACTATTTTAATAAAGCCCACATGAGTAAGACTAGCAGTAAATGGGACTTCTGGAAAAGTATTTCATTCTTCCTCTTTCTGCCCCCATAAGTGCAGCTGCCAGTGGCTGAGGAGGATGCAAAGGATTCAACATATTATATTTAGTGCAGCAAAGAAGAAATGTGTGATGTTTTCTAACCTGTTCTTACTTAGCATGTCTAAGAACATACTATGCAGATGCCAGTCAAACTGTGATAAAATTAGACTTGAAGAAACTTAGCTTTACATGTAAAGAATTTCCACTTTTCTGTTATGTACGTAATTAATTACGCTTTTTACCAGCACTCCAGCATGCTGTCCTGAAGTCTGACATGGGCATACTGCAGCGGTGGGTCCGTAAGAGCTTGCTCATTGTGCTTTCTGCCTGGCATAGGCACAGGTGTGCCAAGGCTCACAGAGGTGTTCGGAGGGATTTACTGAGGAGCCTGCAGTCTTGCAGCAGGCAGTGCCGTTACGGAGACTAGCTTGTAAAGTTTGGGAATAGGAGAGAGATGACTATAAAAAGCTGGGCTTGTGGATATCCATCAAAATGAGTGTGAGACAATAGGAAAACTAAGCCTCAAATATCAGGAAACTGTGAAAAGCAGAGGGAAAACCCACTTCCTATCATCGAGTATTATATGTGCTTTCACTGAAGCCATTGGCACCATTCAGTGTACTGTAGGTACAGAATAAACCCTTAAATTTGAGCTGTTCCTGGTTATATAGGAGTTGTGTGTAATAGACATTTCTACCTTTCCCATTCATATGCTGTAACTTGGTACATTAGGCTTTTGTTCATTACTGTCTTGTAGTACCTGCTGCTTATGAAAATAAGTGGAATTAAAATGCACAGGAATTGTAGTTCGTGGGGACCAAGGGTTTAAGTTCCTATGGAAAGAAGTCAGTGGGAAATCATTTTGTATGTTTTGTTTGCCTTTATCATGTACGATCTTCAGATGAATGCCTTGTGGGATGGGGTTGTTACAGAACTGTTGATGGGCTTTTGGTTATAGGACAGGTGGTGTACTGCATTTCTTTTGTGTCTAATCTGGAAGGTACGTTTCAATCTCATTTGGATTTCTGTGAGGAAATTTCATGTGCATAAAACAAACATATCTTCATAATGTGCCTTGGCTTCAGGTTCTGCTCGGTGGTTCTTTTGGTCATCTGACTGGATAAAAAGGAAATACAGCTCAGTCAGAGTGATCTATTTATTTTTCTTCATTACGAAGATGTCTGTGTTTTAGTTGGCTGTAACTGAAGAAGATAAACTCGCTGTCTGTTCTGCAAAATCATTGAGCAGGGCTTTACAGGTGCCGCGAGGTGACTCCTGCTCCCCAGCCTGTCCTGGCTCGAGGCACTTCTGGTGCCGGTGGGCACTCAGCAGCCACCCCTCTCTTGTCAGGGGGAAGGCGATGGAGGTGGCTGTGGCCACGAGGGTCTGGTGCCTCAGCCTGAGGCCACTCTGTGTGGAGCAGGATGGGGGTTGGTAGTGCAGGTCTTCAAGACTGCCCGTGTCTGTTTGTTTCAGAGGTGCTGGGCTGTTGCAGATGCTTCAGGGAAGTCATTGCAGATGTGGATTAAGCCAGCTGCCTTTTTTCCCTTTTGAGATCTTGGTGAAGTTTCGTGTCCCTGAGCTGTTCCCAGGGAATGGGGAGTTTTGGTGGATTCGGGCGGTTTGGGTGTAGGTGGCCACGAGCCGTGGTGGCACTGGGGTGGAGGCAGCGTGTGGAGGGACGTGTGGCTGACAGCGCCAGCTCTGCGGGGGTCGGCCAGCCAGGGGGTCAGGGCTCTTGTCACCGCGCCTGTCTCCGTGTTGTTTTATTGCTTGTAATGCTAAAGTGGATTTGCTTGGAGAATGGTATTAATGTAAGGTGGAAAAAAAGTGACTTGGCTTAGCAGTAACAGGAAGTACTGTGTTTTCTTTTTTTTTTAAAGCCACCAAAAAAAACAACATAGCATAAACTATTTCCTTACTACTAAACCTACTGTATTTTACAGCATTTGAACTGGAATTGGCTTTGCATGTATCTAGCACAATAAGAATGTTTGTTGAATAGGTGTGTCCAAGCAACAAATACAACACTGCACCAATCATATAGAGCAGGAAATATGCCACTACTTTGCCTGTGTGGGTTTCTTCCATTCAACACTCGATGGTTAATTTCACTTTCAAAACTTAAGTATTTCAGATTTAGCCAGTTGATTATCTCTTCTGTTTAGTTTAGTTCAGTCCAGTTAATTTCTTTCTAGTGTTAGTTTTGATGTAGGTAGTGTTTTGAAACAAGTAACTTTCTGTTAACTTTGTTAAAAAGTTACCCTCCTTCTTAAATATGGCTCTTACAATACTCCAGCAGAATGTTTCTGGCCTCAGAAATATGTTCTATATTTAGAATTGGTCTTTCGCCTAAGCTGAGGAAGGGAAGTCAGCAGTAGATGAGTCTTTCAAAGGTTATAGAAAATTGATGGAGGTGGCAAGCTATCAGCTGATTTAATGAAGATCCCGCAGTATTAAATGTGCTGAAGTCTTGCCATGTTACACCCACAAAGGAACTAAGAAATAGTAAAAACTTGATTGCCGCTACATGCAAAACCCTGGAGGTGCAACAAAGATCTGAAGTTTGAGTATTTTGCTATTATTTCTATCATCACCACCAATACCAAATCCAAGTTGAATTCAGAGATCTCATTGAGTTTTTCTGAATTTTTTCCATGTTATATTTTGTGCCATTAGAGCACAGTTTAATTTATCCACGGTGCTGAATTACTTGTGCTTGCTTAAGCTTCCTTCTCTGGTAAGCATCGTTTTCCTAAATTTTCTTTTAAGAAAAGTTTAATACTCATTTGTGATTTAAAGCTCCTTGCAGTCCAATTACCAGTTAATAGCACATTTCTTTTAGTCTTAAGGATACAGGCTAAGAACAGGCGGGAAATCAGTCATTCTTCTGCTTAGGGTAAAAGATGGTTTCCTGCTGGAGAAGCAGTACTGTGTTTAAGCCATATGATCCCAAATATTCGTATCTGTGCCAGCTGTTTTAGATGTGGGAAATGCATGTGCTTTGCAAGGAATGAGACCCACTTGGTTTCATACATTAAGTTAGGACTGCTGGGCCAAGTAAATGAGAACAATAAATCTAGATTTTAATTCAAGAAAGTTTAATGTCTTCAGATACTTTAAGTGGTGTAAAAGCAATTTATTTCTTCTCAGTTTTGTGCATATGTATTGTACTGTACCATTAATTTAAACAGTCTGGATGTAAAAATGTCTTGGTAGTGTGACATTCTTACTGAAATTCTGTGGGTATTTTTCAGACAGAAAAAATGCTGACCATTTTGTGGTTTTTTGGAAATCATGCGTAATTATGTCATTTAACCACACAATAAGGCTTTCTGTGGTAACGTTTTAGAT
The DNA here is from genome assembly GCF_009769625.2 of Cygnus olor. Classification (NCBI taxonomy): domain Eukaryota; kingdom Metazoa; phylum Chordata; class Aves; order Anseriformes; family Anatidae; genus Cygnus; species Cygnus olor. The sequence continues at coordinate 9,641,429 of NC_049180.1, read as the reverse complement.
AAACAGGAAAACTCTTTTTTAAAACTTTGTTTTCATTGCAGAACTGTCTTTATTTTTAGTGCAAAGTTGTTTGATGATCGTTGTTATTTATTCAAAATTAAAATATGATGTACTTTCACCTGACAGGAAAGATGTACCATTAGCAACCTCCTAAACGGTCTCTTTCAGTGTTATTGCTTGTCATAGCACATTTTCTCCATTTTGGGGAGATGCAGTGTTTTGTCTGACGTGCCCATGTTGCCAAGAAAGTGATGTAAATATAAGCCATTTACGTAGGCCTAAGGCAGATGATTTCTTCATTAAAGGCTCTTCTCCAGGGGAATTTACAGGAAAGTTGAGATGAATAAAATAATGGTATGAGGCTGATGCGCCTAAATCAAAGAACATTGAATCCCAGCATAGAGGCTCTCTTTCAAGAATTAAATGGCCCTTAATTTTAGTAGCTTCATCCATTTCCAGCGAGGGGCTGCTTCTTCTGAATAGAGCCTTTATGCGGGGTTCAGTGCTCTATAACAGAAATGCAGTAGCCTCAGATTGTACATGAATTACCTTAGTGGTCCTCAACATCCCAACCAATAAAACTGGATAACAATTTAATGTTTGTTTTTTAATTTTATTAAAACCAAAAAGGCCCAGACATCATTATTGGGAAATACATCTCATACCTAATGCCGTAGCTGGAGACTTCTCTGCCTTGTGTTAGGCAGCAGTGGGAGGTGAGGGATGAGGTGCTCTGGGAAGCTTCCTCCATCACAGAGCTGCAGCTGTACGGCACGCGCTGTGCTGCGAGCCTGGGCAGACCCACCGCTGTTCTCGGCTCACCCAGCAGCTCCTTTTTCTTTGTCCTGTTTTTGTTGACCTGGCTCTTGCATCTCCTGTGCTCAAGAGAAATGTGATGTTGCAGGAGGCCTAGGGTGCCTCAGTGTGGACCTGCGTGTCCAGCAGAATAAGCAGATGTTTCCACCGTGACAGGGTTTCATGTTGATGCAATACCTACTTTGCTCCTTTTGGGAAGGGTGGAAGTAGACGGAAAACTAGAAACAACTATCAAAAAGGAGGGGAGAAAAAAAAATTAGGGTGGAATAGAAAACTCCCCAGAGTACTCACTGCAGAGAAAAACAGCTGAAAAGATTCATTTCATCAATCAGAGGAAACTTTCTCTTGACTCTATCCAAGAAAGCTGTAGCTGTGTTGTCTGTGGGAGAGAGCAGTAATTCATGTAAGAGGAGATCTATGCCACATTCAACTTCTCATTTTTCTGCAGTAAACCAACCTTGAAACTTCTGCTTGTAGAAAAACTTCGTCAAAACTCATCGCTCTAAAAATATGAAAAGAGGTGTGCGACTCGAAAGTAAGGATTGCCTCCTGCACACTGGGTAAATTGCAGTTTGCTTTTCATTGACTGGGGCCCGTGCTGTGATACGGTGCTATTTGTTTTTTTAGCTAGTCCTGTCACTGCAGTCATGGGAGGTGCCCTCAGGCCTAGACAGATCCCATGCCCTGGTTTCCTGAGGGAACACTGGCCACTTGTGTTATAAAGCAAGAGCAAAGCGTTGGTATCTGAGGAGTGGGTATTTTCCTCTGCTGCAGCTTTGTGGCTTGGTCGTGTGGGGCATTGCTGCCCTGGAGCACCTCCAGATGGAGCGTGGAGGCCTCCAGGGCTGGAGAAGCTGTCCTGCGGCCTTCGGCCTCCCTCTCTCCTCAGGAGGCCGTATGTGGGCAGCTCGTTGGGCAAGGCAGCCATCTTACGTCTGGGATGGTGGGAACAGCGTAGGAAGATGCGAAGAAGTGACTCTTCACGTCTTTAAGCCTTGGTAAGCAGTCACCTTTATGTAGCGTAGCTAGTTCAGTAGGCAGTGATGGGTAGACGGACGGGCTATGGAGACAAACATAGGTGTTAGAAGAGATGTTTTCATTACGGTTAAGGAGCTCTGTGACAGAACAGGAGAAAATGGCTAGCTCCAAACCTTCAATGAGTTCTGTCAGAAAATAAGCTGGGATAAAGACTTCTGGTCTGTTTCCAGTCTGCAGTGGAGAGCTCCTGGGTTCGTGCGTGTGATCGTATCTGTCTGCTTTATGGCACGTCAGCCAAATGGTGTCCAGGGTGGCAAAATTGTATTAATTCGCTCCCTAACTTATACAGTGCATCTGACGTGATTTATTTGGTATGTTCAATAATGCGGTGAAAATGAATTGTTTTTCTTGCAATGTTAATATGCGTGCTTTTTTTTGTTTGTTTGTTGTTTTTTAAATGAATTTGATCACTAGATGAACCATGGCCTGTGACAAGGTGCTTGGGCTCATGTCACAGAATTTACACAACACTTTAGTAATGTAGCTAAGTCATGGGTTTGAGTCTATGATGTATTTCCTGTCTGTTTCATGTGTTCAGAGTGGTTTGCTTTTTCAATAGAAATAAAATTGGGTTTGTTTCAGAGTGAAATGGGCAGTGGAAGCAGCATTAGTGTGTTTTTAAAAAGATTTGCATCACTTGTAATTAATTGAAAGGATGTTTCTGGCAAATTTGTGAATGTGGACGGGGACAAGATTATCCCAGTTTTTCAGAGAAAATATTTCTTAATAAACACTAAAGTTTTTATGGTGCTTGCGAAAAGGGAAGTATCTGTGGGAAGATAGTTTCTTTGTGGTGATTAATTTTTATTTATTTATTTTTGTAATAGCATTCATTGTGAGACAAATAACGGATGGTTAACAGGAAGTATTATCTGTAGCTTTGGTAGGAAGGATGGTCTTTAGGTATGCTTAAAAATATTTTATTGAAAGAAAAATAGAAATTGTTGCAAGAGAATTGTTTTCATGGGAACATTCTTTCAGGTGTCCTGATCAACTCAGTGATGATAACTCGCATTAGTAGTGAACTATTCTACCCATGTTTTCAAAAGACAGATTCAGCTTTGCTGTCATAATTTCCATCATAAACTGAGGCAGTTGAGGTTTTCTCTAAAGTTTTCTGATAAAAGCTACCAATAGACTCATGCTGTTACAACCTAGGCCGCTGTACGCTAATTCTGGTTGCTGGTACAATTTAGAGCTTTTTATATTTTTAGAAAATGAACCTAATATTGTTTGGGCTTGTACTACTTTCTAGAGAATATTGCAAAATAATTTCTTTTAAAACAAAAGTTTTAGAAGTGTTGTAATGTATCACAAGTAGTGGCAAGAGCACTGGAGGCTTCATTATATTGGAACATCTACAAGTAAAAATTTTGCCAGTTAACTCTGACTTTTAGCATTAATCCTTGATGTTGATCCCACTTGAGACATCTAAGATTTTCTTTTTTTGGATCTTCACGTTTTTTTAAATTGTATTCCATGTCATCTTCAGTAATGAGGCTTGTGTTCACAGAAAACGTGGACTTTATTGCATGCTAATACTGTAAAATGAAGCTGCTTTCTGGACAGAGTTGTTTATTTTTCATGCCATTGCTGAAATCATAATTGGAGTTTGATCCTGACTTTCTTTTCTTGAATGCTCAGTTTCGCTGCATGCTGTTTTTTTTTTTGTTGTTTTTCCCATTCCATAGCTATTTAATGTCAAGGGTATAATCCAAAGTTAAGCATTTAGTTACTGGGTATCCATTCAGAATTCGTTTGGGAAGTAACCTGCTCTATTAGCTGGCAAAAATTAGTATGGCATGTACCATCTTAAAGATGGCATGCTAAATGAACTTTGAGAGACTTTATATCCTAGTGTGATTATTTTTTTAAATTTGTTTTTGCTTTGTTTTAATCAAATTTTAAACTTAAATTAGCTACTGTGTTCTGAAGTCTACGACAAAGGAAGTGCACAGTGTTGTCCTTTACTTAGAATTACTGCTGATATTAGTGACAAAAATTAACTATTCTTTCAAAATCATTTTTCTTCATTTTGCCAGATGAGTTGATAGGAGGCAGAGACACAAACTAATGTATGAAGCATAGAAAGTGCTAGAAGAAAGTGTATCTGCAAAAATATTATTGAAATTGGCAAAGAACAGTTTGGCAGAAATTGAGTTCTATTGTGGCTTCTGTTAACTTTTGTGCAAAATGTTCAAATTATGAAATATTTACTCGGAGGAGGCTGTCTCTGTAAGTTCTTCGTCCTTAAATTGAAGTGGATTGACTAAGGTCTCAGCAGAATTTTGTGGTAGAGCAAAAAAGTGAATTCTTTGAGAAGTTTGAGTGGGTTGGTGGGTGGGTGTTGTCTTGAAACACAAAGGAGAGCACTGTTAAGGCCTTCCTTGCTTTCATGGAAAGTGGGGAGAGGGGGGAAAAAAAGGCATCAATTCCATTGGTTCTCTTTTACCAGTTCAATTTATAGAGGAATTGGTTTGAAACGTACTTTTAAATATCTAACTTTAATGCTCTCTGTAGATCTAAATGGTAGTTAATATTGGTGTGTGTCTTCTACATGTTTTAGTTTTGTGCATTGAACAGATAGTGATTTTCACTGTTATCTTAAAATGTGAAAACAGGCAGGCATTTTTGGAGGCTGGTAGAGGTCCTGAATTTATGCTATTTTTGATCTAGATTTCAAGCTCATTTTGAATTTTAAATAACTTTATTGAAATGTCTTTTACAATCATACTGTGTTAATACTATATAATTGAGCTTGAGGTTGGCCCAAAAGACAAATGCATTCCATCTTCAAGTTTTGGAATACTTTATCATGAGTACAAAATGAAATAAAATGTTTGAGGTACCGTTCTGCATGTTCAGCCAAAGGCCTGAAGGGATTTCATGAATTTCTGAGTGTCTCAGTCACTTTCATGTTAGACTCCTTGTAATTTTGCTAAAATATACTTCATTGAACAGGAGATATCCAGAAAGTCTTGCATTAATTTGCCTTTGTTTTTGCTCTCAGACAGTGCCCTGTTATAAACTAAAATCACACATTCCTCAGTGTAAACTGATCATGTTCCCAATGGAAATTTCAGGAATACTTGTGGCTATTTTCAAAATGTGGAAATCTATTTATATTTTTTCCACTTGTTTTTCTTCCTAGGTTTTGGCACTGATTGCATTCATCTGCATAGAGACCATCATGGAATGCTCCCCTTGCGAAGGCCTTTATTTCTTCGAGTTTGTGAGCTGTAGTGCATTGGTGGTTACTGGAGTTCTGTTGTTAATGTTCAGTCTAAATCTTCACACAAGAATACCACAGATCAACTGGAATCTTACTGTAAGTTCATACAAATCTTTACTCTGTTCAAAATGTCTGCAAAGCTGTTCTTAAGTTTGGTCTTTGCACTTTACTTTCTGCTGATGTTTAAGATTCTGTATGAGTACTCTTTATGCTGAGTTAAGTGTACATTTTACTTTGAATACAAACAGCAGAATGAGCTTTGCAACGTAGCAAGATTAAACTACATTAAATAGAGCTAAAATTTTTTTCTGTTAGATTCTTTTCGGAAGGAAGGACTTTATGCTAATGCCAGTAATTACTGTTTGTGGATGAAGTGGATAAAAATGCGGTCTGTAGTTATTTAACTTTGACAGATGCTATGTTTACAGTAGCCTGTTGTTCTCTCCTAAGCTGTTTTCCATTTTAGGATTCTGGTGCTACATATATTTTCTTAAACAGATTAATCATTGGGTAATAGTGTAAAAAATCATGTGCTTTTTGTGAAAATCAGGTGTTGAATTGCTTATGCACCTAACTATTAAACATTGACTGGCAGTGCTTAATGCGCTCTCAACTACGAGGAGCTTTAGGAAATGAACTGCTGGCAATGCACATTCCTTTTGTACAAGTCTCCATTTCTATGCTGTATTATGAGTTAAACTTTCAGACTGGTTTGCATAAACACAGGTCACAAAATCAACATGAGTCACTCTAGCAAAAGATCTGTCAGCCTAAGGACAATATTTATATCAACTTCTCTGGACAGTACAGATATTTTTGTGCCCATGTTCTATTTTATTTTATAACAGTAATTTTCAAATGATGTTGGAGAACAGTCCCAGAGGTTTCTAGGCTTCCATGTGATTGCTTTTTTTGTTCCGTTTTTAGTGTTATTATTGCAATTTGTACATTTACCATAGTTGTTTGTAAGCCTAAATGACTTCTGTAAAACAAGACTGGAATGTGGAAATAGATGAGTCTTTGTACCCTGGGGGTGCATGATTTATTGAGGGAACTCTTCCTACAAGTGTTTGATAGACAGATTAGATAGAAGGATTGAAGACAGTGATGAGTAACTGTAGGTGGGGTAGAGCCAGGTGGCTTGCGAAACAAAACCAGTGGAGCCACAGGTATTTTATTGGATTGCCTTGCCTTTACTTCTTTTATCTCCATTCTGCCAGTGTTACCACTGTTCGTGTTCACAGCAAGTTGAAAAGTAGCAACTGCAGAGAGAAGGTGGTCTCTTTCTGTTACCAGTCTGGTTGTTTAACGGGCATCACAACAGTCTGACAGGCGATACCAGCAACTGAAGACCATCTCTGTAAACTGCACAGTTCTGTGACATGCTAGTAAGGTGTGCAAGAGCGTAAGTGCCTCAGTGTCACAAGATACGTGGTGGTTTTGCTGGTGTGATGAGAGTGGTTTAACAGTAAATGCTGAGTCAGCTTGTGGTGAAAGTAAGCTTGGCCAAGACTATTTTTATCAAGAGACCACTGAGTATTATACGTGGTGTCCATGGCTGAGCTGAAGCTGGATCTCTGGAAGAGTCAGTTTAATAACTTTGCATGCCCTTCTGTGTGTCAGTAGCTTTTCTTCTGTTGAGCCCCATGGCATGCTTTTACAGTCAAAGCGTTCTTGTAGGCGGTATGCTGAATATACGTAAATACAGAAGACTATCTTTTACTGCCGTTTCACCACAAAAAAAAAAAAAGCAAAGCAGGATATCACCTGTAGTGTGACCTGATGCATCCTTTCAGCCACTCTGACTTCTTACAGATCTGAGCGGCACCTTTCCAGTAGTGGAGTGACAAGAATTGCTGGTCTGAGTGTAGCATTACTCGTCTTTGCATAGCACTTGGTGTTAGAGATCTTTAGAGAAAAGAGTACTTAAAAATGCAACTGATTTAAAATAAATAAATAAATGAAATGGTTTGAGCTCTTGGTTTAGGGGAATGGTCACACTCAATACCATACCTCAACATGGCGCAGCATGGCATGGTCAGACTTTAACGTGAAAGACAAACGGAATAATCTGCAAATGTTTTTCCTTCAATTTGTATTGCTGATCAACAGAGATAAAAGTAAATACTTGTGATCTTGCAAGTCTCTTCTGATTACGTATACCAAAGGCCTCTAGCAGAAATGAGAACTTCTGATGTCCATTAACTGATGAGACCATCCTTCCTCCTGGGATTACTTATTTTAATAATCAGTAGTCTGATACGGCCTTTACTTTTAGAGGCGTGTGGGTGTATCTTCATTATTCAGGTAGATGGAGTCTGCTGTTGCATGTACAGAGTGTGAGATTAACAGCTTCTAATAAAACCTGTGGGAGATTACTTTGCCAAAGTTAGTAGGAATTTAAGAATGCAGAAATGTGTGCTTTCTGCCTTAAAAAATGCTTATTTTGGCATTTTATTCCTTACAACTTAGCTGTATATTTATGCATTATTTGCCTATTCCAATATTTCATACTTTCCTGTATTTTGACAGTTTTCATAATTTTGCAGCCCCTGTGAGACAATTATCACAGGAATTGCTTTCTGAACAATACATTTTCACAGTCCTGAATGCTTTAAGAGAAAATCACTCTTTATGCAGAAATTCATGTAGTGCTTTTAAAAATATGTATGACTTTATAATGAGCATTTCCCTGGTGAAAAATCTCAGACTTTGCTTTCAGAAGTTGTTTGAGATGAAGAAGCTGTTGTGTGGGGAGGAAAAAAAAAATCAGTGTTAAGTTTAGGAAGAGGTCTTTCTTCAAACAGTGTGTGCACAAACTCTCTAGGAAAACCATTTGTTTTCCAAATACTCCTTCGTATTAGAAGACCAGACCATCAACTGCTATTATCCAATATGTGACTATTCCCTTTAGTACTTTATTAAAATTAGGGTTTTCTAATGTGTTATGGATATTATCTGCTGTCTGTGGTTAGAATGAACATGAGAATCTGCATCTGGCAGAATAATGCATATTTATTAAAATAGCCATTTTCTGTTTTTTATATTTTTAGCCATTTGGGAAACGAGCTTTGTTTTGATCCTAATTGAGGACGTGGGGACATGTTCACATTTTTCTGAGATAAACATGGAACAAACTTTGGAGATGGTGAGGTCAGAAAAGAACCGTGCTTGGGTGCATTGGAACAAGATGGATTTGTTACAGTGACATGAAAGAACAGTGGCTTGCCCGTTTTGCACAGCACTATCAGTATCATGCAGAAATGCAAAAGTTGGGGAACCTCTTGGTGGAAATTTCTGTTTCCTTCGTGCTTCACAGCTGAAAGGGAGCCTGTCCTGCAAGGAGACTAGCAAGTGGCAGAGGGGAATTTAGTGCACGCTACAGCAGAGATTCCTGCTGAACCGATGAGCTGCTGCTTTGAAATGTTTGTATTCAGTGTTGACTAATAACTGAATCTTTCATTCATTTTGTGTTTGGCTAAATTATTATTGTTTTTTAAAATCATTATTTGAATCTCATATGATCTACAATGAGAGCCTGAGATCTTGCATCCAAGTGGTGTGGATGACATGACCCTCCAGTAGGGCTAGAGCAGGAAACTGAACAGAAGTGTTTGTGGTAACTTTGTCCTGGTGAATTTGCATCTGATTTGCCAGGCTTTCTGAGAATTCCTGTCTCTGCGGGGTGGAGCCACAGAAATGCTGCAGTACCTAGGATGACTAGGGGAGGGAGGGAGGGAAATGATGGCAAATAGCTGGAATTTGACAGTGTCTCTTAGATGACAGCTTGATGAGATAAATCCAGGTCATTAGACGCATCGTTGCGTAGTCAATCAGCAGAATGGACTATTTATGTATACCAAAAATCTTTCAATAGATTTTGACAATTTATTTTTATTTTTTAATGTTCACTGCAACAGTGGAAGTGTGTTTTGTCTGTGTAGTTCTGAATACAGTTTGTCAATGTAGGGCAGCCTTAAAAATGAGGCACTGAGCGGAGCACAGCACAAACTAATTAGAGTTCTGCTGGGCTTATTAGCTTGGGCTCAGTCCCTGGGCAGCACTGCTACAGGGAGGAAACAAGTCAGGTGTATGCCTTTGAATACACAGATTGGTGTGTGTATTTTTGTGCTGCCTGAAAACTTATTTCATCATCTTTGCAGGTTTATTTTTTCCCCCAGTTGTTTGGAAGGTAAAGCCTCGGGGGCAAGCAACTGACACTGGGGTAGATGAAAGGAACCTTGAAGAGATGCCAGACTGATGAAGGTCTTTGCCAACCTTGGCTCTGAAGAGTGGAATTGCAAAGCTGAATTTTGAAGACCTTCAGGGAGTAATCTTGATAAATTTTATTCTCCCATGACCTAACTTTTTGTTGCTGTTGAGAAAAAACATCTTGGTTTTCTTTGGCTGGCTTAGCTGTTGAAAATGAAAGTGAGGGATAACTTATTTAATTTCTCAATTGTCAAAATAGCAATGCCTATTAAAGATGAAAAATTGGTATTTTATAAATTTAGAAAGATGCTCAGAATTTACTTCCTTCAGGCTTGTGCTCTTTGTGGGCAATTCTTATTTGGTGCAGCACAGTGTAAACAGTGGTGCATTATTCTGTAAGCAACACAAACACAAACTTGAAATACCCAAAAGTATTACCTGGCCGGGTATTTATTGCTAGTAGGTCTGTTGCATTGTGAAGAAAACTGGTGGTCTGTCTGTGTGCAAATTGTTTGTCAGAAAAATGTGTGGGAAGCAGCGAGGAGCAGCTAAGTAAGAATTTAGAGGGGAAGTAGGGGATCTCCGAGGAACCAAAATGAAGCAGGGATTATGGAAGCTTTCATTCCAGAATATATTTTGTCATTTACAGCAGAATTACTACATTTAACAGAGCTTGTTTTCCAACTCAAAAATAATTAGAAACAAGAAATAAACCATGTGAGTCTTGGTTTTGAAGCCACTTCTTCCATTTCTTCAAAATCCTATCACGTTCTTGGCCTTCCTTTTGGTGAGCTGACTGAGGCTTTTGAAAGTCACTTCTTTTGTTTCATGTTTTTTTATGTACTTTGCTTGAGATGCTGGCAACACAACCTGTTTGCAGCAAGCACCAGACACTTGGGGCTGGAGGGAGACCCCTGAGACTGGTGGGCTGCTGGGGCCGCGGTGCCCTGCGGGGCTGCGCTGGGGACAGGCGGCGTAGTCCTGGGCCGTGAGATGGGCACTGAGGCACCTCTGCACAGCTTGAATCCTGCAGCTCGCTAGCATGTTTCTGGAACTGTTGGCCACAGACTATTTTGTCAGAGGGAAGTAATGTTTACCTGAACCTTGAATAGCAGAATGTGGTGTTTGAGTAAAGTCTCCCTTACCCAAGTCCAAACAGATAAGAAAAAAGAGATGGGAATTAATACCCATACAGGTAATTTGGTTCCTTCTACCTAGCACTTACTTTTGCTTGAGGAAACCATTATTTCAATTAGTAATTCTTTTTTTTTTTATGCTCATACAAAGTATAATAATACAAATAGAGAATAACATTATGTGATTTTGACCAGGGATGCTTGGTTGAGAAGATTGACAGGTGTGTTTGTAAACTTCAGATTGATAGATTCATGTAGGAACGAGGGGAAGAAGTTCCTGAACCATGCAAATGAAGTACTGATGGGAGAAAAACTGGGGGCATTGTTCATACTAACCACCCCCCCCCCCCCCCCCAAAAAAAAAAAAAAAAAAAAGAAAAAAGAAAAGCAACAGAAAAAAGAGAAAAACAGAGCTAAAAGGAGATGTTACTTTGAGCATTCTTTTGTTGAAACTAACTTGGGTAGCAACTAGTAACTTCTGTGACCTTCCGTGACAAATTCAGGTTGTTGAGATGTGCAGGTTTCTTTTCTAGATTAGTTATGTGGCAGCTTTAAACTCCATCTAAATGTAACCTAGATATCAGAAAGCAAATGACAAAAGCAACAGCTGGTTTAAAAATCATGTTTTTGTTATTAATTGTGATATGGCACATAGTACCTGGTCATTTGTGCAGTCTCTTACCACAAAATACAGGATAAAAAGGCAAAGCACTTAAATATCTCTTAGAAGCTTGCATGCGTGAAGCCATGGAGAGCAGTTGGTAAAGGTGTGTGGGTATTCCTGCCACCTCTGACCATCAGAGTCAGCTTCTGTAAACGTACCGAACTGGAGGACTAGACAGAGACTTCAAAAGCTGATGTCCTTTGCAGCAGCTTTCAGGAGCTTTTAGGTCTGTTAGTAGCCCACACTGATAGCACCAATTCTGACTTTTGATCTTTGTTGATCTAAAAACCATACCTGCTCAGGCCCTTAAAGCAAAATACCATAGGATGCTATCTCTTCCGATCTAGAGATTCCCAACTTTCAGAGCAGAATAAGCAGAACAAAACCTCACTCTACTTCAGTATAAAATGCTGTCTTGGCAGAAACGCACAAATTAAGATGTCTCCTTTGCCTTCTGCTCCTTCTGAGTGGGATAGCTAGCTGGTGATGGCAGTAGCAAATATGTGTCCTTGGATACTCTCCTTTGGATGAATGCCAGTGTTAGGACCGCTGGTGACTGAACAGAATGACTCGTGAGTAACTAGTAAGGGCGCGGAAGTCAATCTTTTTCATTTTAAATTGTTTTGCAAAGGAGAAAGGGAACAGCAGCCGTCTAGAGTGGATTTGATTCAGCTCATAGATTTTATTCTCTGTTATGGATGGCAGCTTTGTACTGTGTTTTATGGCACTGCATACTGTCTCATGAGGTTGCTGTAATTTCAGCAGAAATTCTTTTATCCGTGTGATGTGGTTTTTACTTTGTCTATAAATATAATAGTAAGAAATTGAGCTACACCATGGCCAGATTTGAAAGAACTCATCTTTTTTCAATTAGCTTATTCTTTTTATTGTCACGATTATTCATTTTCTTTTACGTGGAAAAAAGCTACGTTATTTTAGGGAGTGTCCTTTGCTTCTTGAATTCCTGCTGTAGTTCATTCTCTTTTTGTTTCTGCTCTGATTCCTTCCAAAACCATTATAGATTTTTTTCTTTTATCTTTCTTGTTTAAGTACCAAATTTTGGATTAAAAACATCCCCTGATGTGTGCGTTGGTGATTTTACCATTATGTACCTATACCACAATGTTATTGATGTGTCATTGCTCCTCAAGCTCCAAACAGTCTGGCTTGCGGATATGAAAGTTGTCTTAGTTTCAGCTTTTTAAGAGACCAGTCCTGCTGTGCAAATGTGAACCAATTATTGATTGCATTCAAAGGTTTTGACCTAAACAGGGAAAATGAAATGGCAGAAATGAAAAAAAATGGAATCACAAGATGGAATAAAGTATTTAGATTTGAATTGTTGAATTCTTTGCAAAGACAAATCTGATATTCTTTGTTGAGAGTGCAAAAAAATACAAACACAGTCATGATGATGAGCTTTCAAAGGCACCTGTATCTTTGATTTCCTGGAAAAATCATGACAAAGACTCCTGAAGGTACATTTCAGCAGTATCTCAAACTTGTTTTAAGAAGCCTTCAAGTCAATTTGTAGCATGAAGACATTTGATGTCTGTTATATTGTGGATAGGTCTAACAATCTTGCTTATTCTAACCTCCTTTGACAACTTGATCAAGCTGGTAGGTTCAAAAAGTCAGAGGTCAGCAGGATTAATTGAGAAGTACATCTGACCCTGTAAGTCATTCAGCATTGTGTCATCCATTTAGCCATTTTTAAGTGTGGTAATGAAGTACAAAGTGTGTCTGAAAAAGAAATCTGGATTGTAAGAAGTAAAAAAAGGAATATTAAACGTGTCTTTGGCTGTTTGTTCTAATGGTACCTTACAGTTAAAATTTACTTAATTTTGAATATGACTTTGGTCTTAACCTTTCAGCTATTGATTTTGTTATGCTTTTAGTTTTGATGTGCTTTTCTATGCTTTTTTTTTTAATTCAGCCAGTATTTCTTGATTATGTGAACACCGTAGTCTTCATGTACACAGCTCAATCCATTTAATATTCAAAGCAGTTTAGGTTCTTTGATTTATACTGTGAGAAATTTTATCCTCCTTTCAAGTGACGTCTGTGGCTCTATTCTGTACCCTGTCCAATTTTTCAAGATAATTTTAAAAATGTGGATGGCAGAATAGAACGCAGCATTCCAATGTCCCTTACAAGGGTAAGATAACCACCTTATACCTATTGTGTCTGTATATCCAAAGGAATGTGTAAGTGTGGCTGCCCTCTCCTCAGTATTTGTTTTTGGCATTCTTGGTGACATACCTGTGTTTACTCTAGAGACTTGATGAAAATGTTGTATACTGTTGAGTCTGGTATTTATTGACATACATAGTGAGTAAGGGAAAAAGAAAAGGTGTGTGCAGATGAGAACCAAAGCTCTTTTTAGAGACCTCAGAAGCACAGGTAGAGCTGCTAAACTCAAAAGTTGGAGAGGGAGATACTTGGAGACATTGTGAAATGTCACTTCTTTTCTAATATCTTTCTCTTAAATACATCTCTGCAAGCCAAGAAGTTATATTATTCAAGCTGCAGTAACTATTAAATAAAGTTCTGATTTTATGTGATGCCATTAGTAGCAGATAACATCTATCTCAGATTGAACTCTGTTCAAGTTCTAGTTATGCATTACCAGGTGAAAACATAGTAATAGTTTCCAAGAGACCTGCAGTTGTCTCGTGTTTCCTTACTGTTTGCTAAGACAGTCTCACTAGACTCATGAAATCTGAATACACGGGGAGAAAGCAGTGGGCAGTGGAAACCACTTGGATTTCTTGGGAAAGTCCCCATTCTTGATGAGGATCAGGCCACAGTGCTCAAGTATACAGTTTATCCCCAGGTATGCTTAATTTTGATTTGGCTGTCGCTGAGTCAGTACCTTTAGATGGATAGTTTCCCTGTGGATTGCACAGCACCAGAAATGTTCAATTTTTGAAATTTACTTTCTAAAGCGTTCTCAAATAAATGATGGCTAGAATTTAGTTATGTCCCACTGATATGTTAATGACCTTGATTTTTGTAAGGTATGGCAGCCTAATGGTCTGAACAAGTGGCATATGCAGCATATGAATAACTGAATTGCATGTTGCTTAATGTTTTTTCAGTGCTCGAAACAAAGCAAGAATTTTCCCTGAACCTAGGTATCCTGGGGTGTCAGTGTGCTTACGTTTTGAAACATCTGCTTGAAACATCAATCCTACGTGATAGATATGTATAAACTTCCTGTGTATTTTTACAATACAGGCAGCTGCTATTCATAAAATGACTATCAGACATGTACTAGTATACAGATAAGGCCTCAAGTTTTACTGTAGTAAAATTCATGAGTGTTATGTGGGCAGTGCTTGGACAGTTGTTGTGATGTGAAAGAGACAAGGGGTTTCAGGGGGTGTTAGAGTTTGAGACTCAGGTTGCTTCAGCGTCAGCTGAGATGGAACAGCTTTACTCATTGCTTATCCTGACAGTCCGTTCTTAGTAATCCCAATGGAAATGGAGATAAAACATCCAGAATCCGCATTGGTGCCTTATGCATACATACTATTTTAATTCTATTCAGCTACTGTGAATAGAATTGTTTCCTTTGTAGTAGACTTTGTCGTCCTTTATATGTGATAACTGCATAGGAAGTGGGACTGTATTACTATAGTTTTTGTTCTAACCTTCTTCCATTTTGTGAATTCTAATAAAAGCAAGTAAACTATTATTTTTAGTAATGCCTTTTTTTTTTTTTTTTTAGGATCTGGTCAACACTGGACTCAGCACTTTCTTCTTTTTCATTGCCTCTGTAGTACTTGCTGCTTTAAACCATAAAACTGGAGCAGAAATTGCTGCTGTGGTAAGAATTTGAATTTCTTTATATGCAACTAATACCTTCTATTAAAACTAAGAATAACCTTTCCCTTGTGTTCTTGGAGTATTTCTGCTACCTTTGCCATCCCAATTTACTTCTTATTTTACAGTTGGCTATGCATTAATTTTGATTTTAAAAGAATTGATTATCTTTGAATTTTGTCTCAAGTCTTGAGGGAAGAAACAGGAAAAGAGATTGTTGAGAATGCTAACAATTTTGTCTTGCATCTTTCTCTATAGATAGCTAAGGTGTTACAGCAGTATATTGCAAGCTTACAGAAAAGGTATAGCCAAAGATTCTTATGAAATCGGAGCTGCTTACACATAATCTTGCTGAATTCTTCTTGCTCACTAATTTTTGTTTTGTAGAGGGAGTATAGTGGTACTTTATTTTTTAGATTTTTCAATCTAGAGCAGTAAGGTCAAGAAAATAAATTTCGTGCTCCCGTTTGCAAAATTTTATTTTTTTTCCCAAACTTGGACGTTGAAAATCACGAGTTCTGCACAAACATACAGAAAGCCCTGCAAATCAACTCTTCTTTTAGGCTGATAGTCTGGACTGGTCATCTCTTCTCTTGTCATTTGTTCGCTGTTATATTCATCCAAACAGTTCATTCCACAGGATGAAGAGATTTATTCATCTTTACAAGAGGTTCTTCATTGAAGTTGTATTGCAAGACTTAATTGTCGCATTGGTAGACAGAGAACTCAGTTTTCTGGGATCATTGATCTTAGTAGTTTTGACAGATTCTCTAGATCATTGAGGAAGGAACATCATCAATATTAGAGGCCATGATGATTTGTCAGTGCAGTAAGGTAGAAAACTTAACTTCTGAAGAATTTGTTATGAAACTACTGTTGTTCTTGTTTTCAAAAATTGTCTTTGACAATTCTTTCTACTTCTTGTAGATATTTGGTTTCTTGGCAATGGCAGTGTATGCTGTGAACACATATTTAGCTATTAAAAAGTGGCGAATGAACAGCAGACAACAAAACAGTCGTCAGACCAGTGATTACATACGTGCTCGGACAGAATCCAGAGAAGTAGATCATCGCCCTGAGATTCAGCGTCTGGATGCATGAAAGTGATATTCAAAGGGGACTGCAAAGGGAAAAGAAGAGCTTAACTCCCTCATGGAATAAAGTGTTTTTTCTTTATTTAAGGAAGGAAAGGAAGATCAGATGGTGGCAAAGAATGTCGAGCCCTGCATATGTGTGTAGACGTATTGAGTCAGAAGCTGTTGTCATGAAGGCAGTAAATGTTGGTCATTCAAAAGCAAGAGCCATTTAAGACATCCACATATATATACATATATATAAAATATATAATATATATATATGTTGAGAAGTACATTAATGTGTTGGATTAACTGCACAAAACTTTTCTTCCCTCTCCTAAGTGCAAGCTCTGGATACACATGTTCTGTCACTGTATCTTCGTCTGTCATAAACACTAAGATCAGCACTATCTTGTTTGTTTAATATAAGAAAGAAATCTACCAGAAGAAAATTTCATACATGTGAAAAGGAAGTGAGGGGCAAATAGCAATAACTTCAGTCATGTATCGTGTCCAGCAACTCTGTGTCCTTCCTTGTGCAGCCTTGGCGGTGCAGTTCAATTCTCATCTGCAAGATCTCACACAGTTTCATTGGTGGTTCACTCATATAGCTGATATAAGCAGATGGCTCATGTCTTTGGGTTGATGGATTTAATGTTGAGGTAGTTGTCTTTGGATTACTCTGAAATCACCACATTCAGTTAATGCATGACCTTGGTTGGATCTGAACTTGAGCAAGATGAGCATGTTTACTGAATGGTCACCATACCATAATGCTTCCAGTGCAAGTACGTGGGGTTTCTGTTAACAGTGGGATACATGCTATTTTTCTTTTCAAAATGGGGAAAAAGGCAGGGTGGAGAATGGGGAGGCAGAGGGGCACAGTGATGAAGGAGAGAAAGAATGAATTGTCATTCAGTAAACTTGCATTCCAGTCATGGCTTTTTTTTCTCTTTTAAGGTTCAACCTTTCTGAGAAGCATAGGGTAAGCAAGAACTAGCAAAAAAATTCTTGTACTTATAATGTAATCTTAGGAACACTTTATTACTATTCATCTAAAACATATTTTCTTTGTTCGGAGGGTTATTTGCTTCTTCTAAAAACTGTTGGTAGTAAGCAAAACTTTTTTTTTAATTGGGTATGTCTGCAAAAAGTTTTTCTAGTATTTGTTGATTTATTTAAGAACGGTTTTACCTAACTGAAGTTTTCTTAATTGTACTTCCAGTGAAGACAAGGGTATTTTCTCTAATCAAAACTTGAATTCTGCAGTAATCAGTTTCATAATGTAAAACAAAGAAGTTCCTCAATATTTTTCTAGTTTTATGGCTGGTGTTTTTATCTGTTTTTATCTATTATTTGGCATATGGATGCATGCATATTACATGAAGAAATGTTGGGGGGGCGAAGATCTCTAGAACTGAATTCCTTCTGGGCGTAAGCTAATGAAGTAGTTGAAATTAGTGGAACTATACATATGCCTGAATTTATCTCACATGTGACTTTAATGCATTTTGTATTGTTTTCATTTCGCTGTACTCTTAAGTGGTTGAATGCAGTTAACTGGAACCTTACGAACAAAAGGCAACGCACTGCAGACAGGTGATTTCTAAATACTAAAACCAGGTTATTGCCAAACAGAAGATCGGTATAAGTGCCTGGGCTTTTTTAATATTTGAGGGAACTGAGGGAGTTCCAGATTTAAACCTTACATTGCAATGTTTGAATCAAACAGCAGGAAATTATTTTTAACGTGTAGAAAACTGGTTAAAAAAAAAAAAACAAAAAACACAACAACAACAAAAAAAAACTGATCTCTTCTCATTTGTGATTTTTCTGATGTCTACAGTGCATTTCACCTGAGTTGTTAAGACTGAGATTAAAACTAAGAAAGAGTTACTAATGAGGCTAAAGAAAACTTGCCTTTCTAAACTAGTAATGGTTTGCCAGTTACTGTATTAACATCTTACTGTCCTTCATTGCAAGTTAATACCAAAGGCAACACCAGCTTAAAAAAAGGATCAAACCATAGTAGCTAATCTCTTGTTGGGTTTACAACATAGATGTTTAATTAAGGTGGTGTCTCACCAGGATTAATGGGTGTTTCATGAAAAGAAAATGACAGCTCAGTATTCACTCTGGCATGAAATAATTAAGTTACTGAAGCCAGCATAGTTGCTTTAGCCCTGTTGTTTTTCAGCACTCTAAAAGTAGCACGAGTGTATCTAGACTGGAATTGTAAACCAGCATTAAAGCAGTTTGCATAAATATCATTTTAAAATAATAATATAAAAAATAAATAAAAGCCTTACATACAGAATATTGTCCTGCAGAAGATCCATGCTTTTGGAGTAGTACCCACATCTGAAGTCAAGAAACAGAAGTTAGGTCTTAGGTAAGGAGTTATGTCTGACAAAAAGTGTAGGCTTTCCATTGAGTATATCCTGATACTGGTTAATGAAAGGATTGAAATGGTGTGTATGAAAGAGAATGCCCTTTTTTCTCTTCTGTAGTCCCCGTGCTGATTCAGTTCATCTGACTTCTCAGAAATATGGGAGGTCTCATGCATCTACAAGCTTATGGCTTTATCTTCCAAATCCTTACACCTTTCCACACCTAGACTAAAGATAACTTCACAGAGCTTTTTCTGGAGTGAGATCATGAAAAGCTTTTGTTATCTTTTAGCTGGAATGACAAATGCTTACTTAGTATGAACGATAGTTATAATTCTAATATCATGTAATACTTCATCCTGTACTATAGTATAGCTGTATGACCTCGAGTACTTTTACACGTGAAATAAGTGTTCTTGAGTTGAGAATGAAGAACGATATGCCATTATTTATTACTTACATCAATAATGACTTGAGCTTAGCACAGCTTTCAGGATAGAATTCAAAGAGAACATGAATTAAAAAAAATACTATCTGATACAGTTGGAAAACAGGAAAACAAATGTAAATTTATTTCCTTATTTTGGGGACCAAAGATGATTTTAGTATTGTACAGTATATACTTTCGAAAAGTCTAAGTTAAGCATTTATTACTCTACAGAGACGTTATTTACTATTTGCATTATAGAGTAGGGAGATAAAGTGGCTATGAGATGGACAACTAAAATTGAAGCATTACGATCATATGATGCATAAGTGGTTGACATTTTTTTCTTTTTCCCCCAGACAATTTTATATAATGTTTTGAAGAGGTGGTAATCTTTTATTAAGACTATTACCAGAACTGCAGTCGTCATAAAAGGGAAAAAAAATCTTTTAAGGAATAAAGTTGGGGTAGAAAGGTTTGGTTTTTTTATTTTAATTTGTTTAGAAAAATTGCTTCTTCCAGCCAGCTAATCTTATTTGATAGCATATAGGGTTAATTTTTCTTGAGCATACAGGGTTAATTTTCCCTTTAGTGTTAGAGTGTTGTTTAGCTCCGCAAAGGGACCCAAAAACCTCCGTAAATAAAACTAAATGAAAGCTAAACAGTTGAAACTTCTAGGAATGAGATGCTTGAAACTGTAATGGCATTCTGATTAATCCTCTTAAGTCAAAACTAAGCCCTCAGATGTGCAATCTCCATGTATTTCTGCATGTGGAAATGAGGGCAAGTTTTGCAAGCTATGCACAGACATTGAAATATCCATTAAACAATAGGAAATGATTGGAGCAACAGCATAGTAATTGTTGTACAGTGTTTTAAGAGTAGGTATCTTCCTTTTAATGCTGTGGTCAGTTTGGTCAGCCTTAGTTCGAGTTTTTTATGCATACATGTAATGACGTGCAAACTGCCTACAATAGAAGAAGGTTTCTAAAACCATAATTAAGAACTGATTTGACAGTTTAATTGTTCCTTAGTAAAGTTGGTTCCTTTTTACTCTCTGCTTGTTCCTTTCATTTCATAAATTCATGCCTCGTCTGTGTTACGTTTTAATGTTTAGTTTTGTTAACCCTTCTTTGTTATCTGTACAGTGTCTGCTTCACTATAAGGAAGACAAGAATAGCATGTCCAATGTCCTTTTGCTTAAGTATGTACTCTTCCCTTTTGTGATAGCTTATGGAATTTGGGCTGGATATGCTGGGAGAATTTGTTTTTTTTTTCCCATGGACTTTGGAAGCTAGCTGGTATAGTATTTGTTTCTTCTAGGCTTTCTGTTAGGAGCCACATGCTCCTAGAGGACCAGAGATGCATCTACCTCTGCCTTTTTTTTTTTTTGAGAGACAAGGTGCTGACCTTTGAGATTTGATGCCTATATTTCAGTCTGTGCTGTTCATCGTTGGCTTTATATTCAGAAGTGTGGCATCGGCAATGAGCCATGCTGTGGAAGCAGCTTGCTGTCTTCAGCTTATAAGATGTCTCTTAAGCGTGAGCTTAAAATTAAATCGGTAACATGGGGTGCTTCTTCATAGCCTTTGTCCTGTGTTTCACTGTGCATCTTATGATATGATCTAGAATTGCTTTATTGTATCTGTTCGTGTTTCATTGTTGAGTCTAGAAAGAAGAGAGGAAAACTGGGGAGAACTTCCAAGTTTTTAATCATTATGATTATTTTTCCACGAATTGCTTTGTATCATATAATGATTGTCCCTTCCTAATGCAGCAGATTTACTGGTTCTTAAAGTGTTGCAGACCACAGCAGGAGAATTGATCTGCTATAAGCTGCGTGTGGACTATGAATTAACCACTAGTTTTCCATAAACGTTAAGGTCCCAATATAAATGTTATATTTGCCACCTTTGTGCTGTTTTGGGAGTTTGCAGGTACAGCAAATGCTTATGTAATATATGGCGTTATTAATGCAGCCTTTTTTTCCCCTTGGTCCTTGATCTGTATCTGCTATTTTCTTGTCCCATGACACCTTTGTAAGCATTTCTACCTGTTCTTTTTTTTTTTTTGTGGTGGTGGTGTTTTTAGGGTATAATTTCACCAAAAAAAGTTAATAGCAATTCAAATAGGGTAGAAAATAATATACTCACTCATACTCAGATGAGATACTGAGCAGCTTTGTGCATGAAAATCAGAGCGTAAATGACAAATCTTATGCTGAAAACTCTGGAGCCAAGCATCTTCAGCAGATACTTAGGAGAGATACATGTAGGCTCATTTAGATTATGAATATGAAACGTAGTAAAGGATGGGAAGGAGAAAGAAAACCAAACCTGATGCTTAGTAATTCGGTGTTTTCAAAATGTGTGAATGTGAAGAATCCTCAGCTGCAGAAGGAAAGTTATCTTCTGCACTTCTTAGAGAAGGATACAGAGACACTTTGACCTGGTGATAAAAGTAGGTGTAGAAATGTTTCTCTGTTCCTAATCCTGGGGCCAGGCTGCCTGTATATTATGGTTGGAGAGATTCTACACCCATGTTGTTAATGGTGTATTAAAACCTGAGGTACATTGACAAATCAATGTGATTATCAAATGACTTCCACTCAGCTCAAGTGTCGTGGTTGGTTCACAAAGACCTGCAGGATCTAGAAGCTTGCATCAGGAGGGATGTACGTATCTGGAAGAAAGGATTCTTTCAGACTGGGATTTCTGCTTAGTCCCACTGCGATGAGTAAAGCCATCAAGTAGCATTTCTGAAACTGGGTGGTTAGTGTGCTGTTTATGGGATAAAATAATAGATTGTTTGTAGGGTCTTTTAGCCAACAAAGATCAAAGACTGTGCAGACAGGTATCATGTATTTGAAATTTAATGGCAACAAAAGTAATCATTTTACAATGAAACTGAAATGGGCAAAAAAAAACAAACAGCAGAATGTTGTACTTTTTGCCTAGAAATATTTTTTTGGAAAAAAAGAAGTGTAGGGATTGTCATATTCTTCTCTTTATTTTAACAGAAGGGGTTGATTAAAAGTGAATTCATACAAATATTCAGGAAATCTCTAAATTCTCTCTCCATAGAGTTTTTCCTGATATGTTGTTTTCCGTGTTAGCCACGTAGATCGATCTGTTTGACAGAACCAGAATGGTACTGTCAAGCCTGAAAGGGTTCCTTTGTTGTCTTGGTCTTATTTTTGCATTGTCTTTTTAAAATGTCTATAATTTAACCATTTGTATTCTATAAATAATCTTAAAAAAATATCTGCTTACACTGTGATTTATAGTAGCCTTTAATTTAGAGTATACAACACAATCTAATTTTCTTTTGGGATATGCAGTTTTCAAAAGTGTTCTTATATATGCCCGGAAATAAAAGTTGTCTATTTATCATGAAAATGTGATTAGGTAGTTACCTATCCAGAGTCCCAGTGCAACTCTTTCAAAAGTGTGCTGGATGGATGAGTTAATGAAATTGCCTTTTAATCTCTATGGGTTAATAAATATTTTTTTATAACTAGCCACAGATATTCCTTTTTAAATTATACTTGGCAAACAGAAGATATTTAATTTTATATACAATATACATAGTTACCTTGATTGACGTATTTATAACATAGAGCTTTGAGTTTACTATGAAGGTTTTATCGTATACCATGGACTTCATGGGTAGAAGTTTAAAAAAAAAAAAAAGAAAAAAAGAAAAATACAGTTAGCATATATGGAAGGATATGGAAACTATCTTCATAAATTCAGAAAGAGGACATCAGAGCATTTCCAAAAGCAATAGCCAGATCTTATTAACAGAGTATCTGTTTTTTTCTTATTTTTGACTGGGGCTGGTCCCTACAGCTATTTTAGTAACATCTGGATGTGAGTAACTGAATGAAATATGACCATCTGCCTCTTCTGACTGTCAAGGACTATTGTCTAGAATATGGGAAATTTCAGGGTATTGTGTTTGTTTTGCTTTGGACAAATGTCTCAATAGACATATTTAGTTAAAACCTTCATTGCATTTGAAAGAAAATACCCTCTATTAACTAGGCTGATTTATCACTTTTGGTAACCTTTTAATCCCAAAAGTACTATAGTCTAAATATTTTTAGTAATGTTACATTTATCCAGATGTCTACAGGTTAAAATGGTTCTGGCTAGCACCCTTTTATTACAACAATTGCTACCTTCATTTTCTACTGTTTATACTTTAATCGTGAATGTTTAACAGTTTCTACTTGTTGGATATTGTGAAAGGAGAGTGTATCATATAGCATTACAGTTCATCCAGCTTTAACTCATATGTCACAGTTCTAGAATAAGGTGATATTTTGATTTATATATTGTGGCCAATTAATTGCATTTTTAAATGATTTCTGTACTTAAGACACAACATTTTTAATAACATTTTAATAACAAATCATTAGCTCATCATTTTATCTGTCTAGACTTACTCTCTTCTGTGTTAGTGTCATTTTGAATCTATTTGTATATGTTGAAGTTTGTAAGGGTTCAGGAACCCACAATAAAATAGTAAAGTATGTATTTATTTCTCATTATAATGCTCAGTTTTGATTTAAAAGTTGACACTTTGTATGTCTGTTCACAGAATTGTAAACAAATACTGAAAAACTGCTTCACCTAGGGTGCCTTCCATGTGTGGTATAAACAATTGTCATTCACAAAAAATAGAGATGTAAATTTATTAAACCAGTAAACACTATTTTTGTAATGTGAGTCACTAATGCATCTCTGGCTTTATTGTGCTTTGTTTTCACTAAAAACAGTTTTATGGCTACTGTAGTCATTATTTCCCTTTGTGTACTGCATAGTAAATATGGTCTCATGGTGAATCAAAAGATTGTATCACTTCTGCTCTTCTCTACCTTCAGCTGCTACCTGAAAGATGGAGATGAAGCACATTGCTGAAGTGAGCTAGACAGTATTCCAACCCTTTTCTTGAGACTTGTATAAAGAAATGCTCAGTGTGGGATGTCTGTATCCTTGGTGCTGATTCAGAGTCCTCTAGAAAAACATCGTAGGCATAATCTAAACATTTCTGATACTAGCTCATAATTCACAATTTACGGTGTCTGAGAAAGGAGCATCCCAGCCTGAAAGACTTATCCCTTGGGGATATAGTTCCTGTACTGACAGATTGGTAATTGTGAACAGCTCAGATGTATCAGTCAAAATAATGGGTTAGAATTCTATCTTTGGACTGAGTGAAGGGGATGCAATTTTCCTTTTAACATATGAGCACAATTCTGCTATGTGATACCCTTGGTATTTTGCTTTTGAAGTATGAAAAATTGTAATGTATTGCCAAGGAAAATCTTCTAAGCGTTCTGTATGTGCTGCTGCAAATGCAGAACCTGGCTCTGTTATCCTTACTCAGGCAAAATTCCCCATTGATTTCGGGGACTGCAGGATCAGGTATCTATTTATCACCATAAGCATGTTCTGATCAAGGATTTGAAGAATATCACAAGCTAGCAAATGTGCATATAAAGACAATGTACAGCCTTGAAGCAATCTCATGTTATTTTGGTAAGTATTTTTGGTCTCATTTAAATTGCTCACAAGGCCAGCTGATAAAATTGATGCTTTCTGTAGAGGTACCAACCATCTGTGATCTGATGTTACTTCTCAGTAACAGCGGGAGCATACATGTGTAAGCATAGCATCTTCCAGCTCTGTATGTGTAAATCGTGCTGTTAATGCTTGGAGAATTTCAAGGGCAAGGTAACTCTACAAGAAAACATAACTTCTAACTTGTGTTTTACACCAGTAATGATTTTTCAGTATGTTGTGCACTTCTTTTCTGTCGGTTTTAATGATAAACAAAAACACAAGCTGAAGAATTTTCTTGGAATACAGAAAGCAGTCCTTTTTTTTTTTTTTAAATCCATACCATTCTAGCATAATTTAAATGGTGTATTTATCGGTTTTAAATGTCATGTTGTTTTTCCAGTCTTTTGTATATGGGCACATTACTTTTTGTAATTTTTTATTTAGTTGTCTTTCAGTCTTTTTTCTTTCTGATATCTGAAGATTTGAGCTCTATGGATTTTCATGGTACTCTTCTGATTATGTCTTCATAGTGTTAAAAGTCTGTATTTTTGTATGTAGGGAAAATGGTAGTTTTCTAACACTTACTTTGATCAATATACTATGAAATCATTTGTGAAGGACTTCCTGTTTAATAAATGGACGTATTAAAGCACTAAAACATTGTCTTCATCTGTAAAGGCAACGTATAAACTTAGCACAAAGTGTTGTGGTTGATTATTCAGCAACTGTAGCTGCTAAATGCATTTCCTATGCGAGACAATGTCATAGGGGTTAAAACAACTGAACCAAAAAACTCTGCCTGAGGTTTTTGTGACTGCCTTTGACAAGACAAACTTCATAGATGCCAGAGTTAATGAAAAACCACGTATAAGCAGTCCATGATGAAAGATTATATGTAGCAGAAAGCACATGGAACCGCTTTGTTGCTGAAGTGGTTGTGGCGGGACTGCTCTGGTGAGGGTTTCTCTGTCTGTGCTCTGGAATGGAACAAAACACTGTATCTTGTGGTTTGCAGCAGCATGTTCTGGACTGAAAAGGATTTGGGGGCTGAAATGCCAGAGTGAGTAGGTAATGCTCTACCACCTCGTAGGGTGAAGGTTGTGTTATCTTACCTTGGTGACCTTGGTTTGATCTAGATTTGGGGCATTCAGCTGCTTTAGGTGCAAGGTGAAAGCATGGGAGTTAAGAGGGTAAGAAATGAGGAAATGCACAGATGGTTGAATGAACGTTGTGGGAAGATTTGGGAATATGGATGACATGCTTGACAGTCACATGAGCGTGTGGGGGGTAGACAGTGGCGGGGACATGATTGATGAGCTTTTACAGAGGGATTCACTGTGGAGGGTCATGTGCTTGTACAACTCTTCTATAAGATAGACCAGTTCTTTTTGCCTGTGAGAGGTTGTCAGCAGCGGTAGATTTTAATGAGTTGTGGTGTAGCATCTATTGGATCTGCTTAGAGATCAGACCATAATGTAATTGATAGTGTTTAAGAAAACAAACAATTAGTGCTGGACATAACGGCATATTGCTGCTGATGTGGTGTTCCTTGGTCAAGAGAAGCTTGTCAGCAGTTGAATAGAAAAATGTTTATTCTGTCTAACTTCTAAACAGTGAAGGCTGACCTCGTTCCCCTGGAAAGACTGTAATTGACTGCTTAATAGATCAGGCTCACAAGATGTGATGGACAACATCCAAAATATATAAAATGAAAGCACAAGTATTACCTGGTCAAAATGAACATTGGAATCACTGTTTTCTTTTTTTCTTTTTTTCAGGATAATCGAAGCTAAAATGAAAATTTTTGAATACATCTAAATTTTGTTTTACCCTCTGACCATTCAGAGTAATAAATAATAACAATAAACAGGCTATTCAATACGTGCCTGATAAAGTAGTCCCGAAGCAACTAACAGGAAAGTTTGCCTCTTCTGTTGATTTTGTATATTCCGATATGAAAATGTAACTTAAAATCTGTTGGTTTTCTAGTGATAAGGTATCTCTGAAGGGTAAACCCGAAGGGAATGTTATTTACCATGTTATTGGTTGCCAAGTAAGCTCAGTGTATCTCTGATGTCTACTAAATATGCTAAAACTAATGCTTGGTTTATTTTTTTTATAGTAGAGAAGTTGTTTCTCCTCGCAAGACGTGTAACCATGTGTAATTGGTCTCCGGGTGCTGGCTCTGTGCTATCAGCTGCTTCCCCAGCACGTGGAGTCCTTTGTGTTGAAGTTTGCCGAAACACGGTTATTCCTGCTGGTCAGAGGCAAGGCAGTAAAATGAGATGTTAAAATAAGTAAAGAAAGCCCAAATTTCTATTAAAAGAGGTTTAATCCAACATGGTTTCTAAATATTAACCATGTACTAGTTTCCAGCTGTGACATGCAGTACATTTAAAAAAATATATATGTACAAAACAATCGAATATAAAAATGAGCCCAGGTCCCCTGACGTCACAGTGAGTGTCAGTAAAACACAACAATAGATAGGAAAGAAATATGGGATTTCATACAGGAAAAGGCCCAAAGAACTCCTTCTCAGAAAAGCGAAGAGTATTTATCACATTTGGAAGCAAACATTTGTTTTGCTTTTATTCCTTCAGTGGTCTGGAAACAGGAGTTGTAGAAGCTGCCTGTCAGACATCTCTGAATCTGGCCAGCACCTTCCCAAGCACCAGCTCGCTGTTAGGTACCATGCTTTTGCCTGTTAGCAGCCAGCTGCTAGCAGGGAATTGGAACCCAAGCGGTCATTTTGTTCCAAATGAAATCTGCCTTTATTGTTCTAGCTCTGTTTTTCATTTACTCTGTTAGTACCATCTGCTCTCATTTTAATTATTTTTGTTAAAGCCACCTGTTCTGGTGCTATATTAATCTTTTTAATGTATACAGGTTTCTTTGTAATAGACCTGATGCCATATATGAGAAGCATGCCATGCTTTTTCCAAGTAATACATGTTTACATGTGGACGCACATTTCAAGGTAGGCTGTGCTACCCAAGAAAACATGAACTCATGGAAATTCAGAAGGTTTTTCCCTCAAAATATTAGATCAAGAGAAAAATTGCCCTTTCAGAGGATGGTAGGGGAAGGGGAGAGGGAGGGCTGGGAAAATAAATTTTGTTGCAGATGTTTTTTAGTTTGGAGGTTGACTTTTTTGCCTCTTCACAGTGGGAAGGAAATGTCCTCGGGGGCACAGGTATCCTGAGTTTTTTAGATAGTTTTGTGAGCCAGCAGACCAACTGCAGTGCTACTTCTCATTTGAGAACCAGTATTCGCAACACAGAGCATGAGATCAAATAGGGCTATCTTGCACACCGATATTTGCAGGCTTTGATGAGCAGATAGTGTTGTTGGATGGTATTTGGCAAGCCTTCTTTACCAGTATGTCCAAACGTGTATGAGGGCTTGCATGCAAATGGTGGGAAGGGGAGAGTAAGTTGATGCCTCTTCTGTTCTACCTCGTATCTTTGGTGAAATTGCAGAAGACAGGAATGTGACCCTATCCAGGCAGCTTCAAAAGTGATAGTGAATGCTTGATGTGCCAGCTAACGTGAGGCACAATTACACTTTGAGTTTTGTTCTTGTTGCAGATTTCCAGTTGTCATTTCTTGTCAGAGATAGGCAGTAGATACTCATGTATTGAAACCAATACGTTGACTATAATCAATGCCTTGATATGGTTGAGATAGTGGAATGCTCAGACTTTAGATAAAGAAATATTATTAGTTAATCAAGAAAAATATAAATGAGAGGCATTCTGGGCCTCTCTTCTTTGGCACAGCAAGAAGTATTAAAGCTATAAGTGTTAAAGACTTGGAATTAAGAAAGCATATTAAAAGCTCTGCTATAAGTTTCAAATACTATGTTCTCATTTACTCAGTACATTGTAGTGCTGAGTAATGAGGGGCAATGGAGAACTGCGGCGTTTTGTTTGGATACAGACCTCTGTAACAGGTTGAAATCTGTAGAATCTGTACTGTAAATCCTTATTTCTCAGAGTGTTTAATGGCATTGGGAATAGCATCCTTTTCCACATCACTGCCCTATGCTTTGGTGATTCCATGAACAGTGAAGTGGAAAGAGGATATCAAGGCTGAATTGAGGGAGACGTTTCAATTGGCAGTGCATTCAGCAGAGAGGAAGGTGCTTGATCATCTTCCCTTCACGCTTCGTTGGTGTTTGGCTTTTCAGTCTGAGTCAGAATCAGAGTCCTCATCTGAAATTAATAATAATAATAAAAAAAAAACACAACCAAACAAAAAATCGTCATAACGAAAACATAAACTAGAAGCTGCAGCAGCTTTAGCTCTTACTGAGAGAGACCTACTGCTTCTCTGTGGGTGTCTGCTTTGAAGGATGTGGCATATTTAGGAGGAAGCTTTTAAAATGACAGTGCTTGCTAACCTGATAGAGCCTGAATTAGTATTTCACAGGACCTGTGAAATGCTGCTGAGAGGCACTTAGACAGTGGCAAGAGAGATAACGGTTCCAATGAAAGAAGTCACAAAGATATTGTTAGCATGACCACCAAGAGGAAGTCTGCTTAAGATGTGCTTCCTGTACTAGAATATTGCTCTTTGCTGTGGGTCACGGTTATGCACTGCCAGTTAAACGGATCTGAAAGCCAGAACCTTTAGGGCATTAAGAAATCCCTATAGGCCTATAGAGATACATTTGCCCAAGCTTGAGACTGGGCTTGCAAGAAGCAAGAGATTCCTGGCCTCTGCAGTTGAGTCACAGCATGAATGTGGGTTTTTGTGCTGGAGGAGCCGTGCTGCTGGGCAAAGCTCTTTCTTGGTCACATCACTAACACAAAGCTGCATGACTACCTGTTTGTAAGTTGATATGTTTCTCTCTCCATCTCT
This sequence comes from Cygnus olor, assembly GCF_009769625.2. Taxonomy (NCBI): domain Eukaryota; kingdom Metazoa; phylum Chordata; class Aves; order Anseriformes; family Anatidae; genus Cygnus; species Cygnus olor. The sequence goes on along the minus strand of NC_049180.1, from coordinate 9,612,175 downwards.
AGGCAAATGACCCAATATTTAGCCTAATTTTATACCCTAATCACCTGATTTTGTTCTGAGGTAATTTCAGTTTGTGGGAAGAAAGTTCTTGTCTTTCTAACAGTCTGTTTCCTGTGATCTGTTCACTTACGTCTTTCCTTAGTCTCTTTGGCCTAAAGCTTAGAAGCACTTAACAGTCTACTAAAATATCTGGAAATGACTGTTAGCTTTACTGTGTATCTTCTGGGATAAGTTGTGATGATGAAGAGAAAAGAGCTTTTTGGACAATTAAACTAAGACATTTTGATGGGAGGGGAAAAATGTCTGCCACACGGTAACTTCTACAGTTGGATTTAGGGAACTTTCGAAGGTAGATGGCACAAAACTGTGAGAAACTAAACTTCAAATTCTTGGCTTGCTAGTATCTTTATAAATAATTAAAATTCCAGTTGTTACGTTTTAAGACTGAGGAGCTTCATAATTCAGCCTGCTCAAGGCATAGAAAATTCAAGTAGCCAAGAATGGAAACTCTTTTTACTGTCTGAGTGCTCTTGCTCTCATATGAGGGTGAATAGAGGAGGAAGTCTCATGTTATGTGCTGTATGACCAACACGGGGAATTTTACCTACCTTCTGACTTGCGCTCTTCAGGGGACTCAGAACTGCCTTGCTTGAGGAAAGTAACCAGGTCATTAAACGTTATGTAGAAATCAATAGCATACACTATTGTGGCTATAAATCCAAATACCTAAAAACAGCAAAATATTATTATCCTTAACAACAGTTCATGTCTATCAATGACAAACCAGAATAAGCTTAAGTAACAAAAGAAAATTTCTTGAGAAAAACTTGGGCTTGATTTTGGCTTGCCCCACTCTAAAAAGATGGGGAAGGGAAAAGCCCTGTGACTGGCTGGCATCAACTAACTAACTAGAGAGCTATTTTGGGAGCCTGAGCAGTGATCCCTGCAGTTGCTCTGTCAGGTGGGTCACTTAGCCCTTCCCTGGGCTACATCCCTCTGTGGCTCCGCATGTGTTCTGAGTGTCCTGTGCCAGGTACCACAGGAGAACGTAACCTACACTGCCACTATCCCAAGGCATCTCTTTACTACTGCCAAATCACCTCAGTTTCCCTAGAAATACTTTTTTTTTTTTTTTAACTTATTTGCAAAGAGACACATGTCTATTGCAGCATGAATTGGGTTGAGATACAATGATTCTGGAGTTACCTATTCAGTATCAAAGCAGCAGCTATGGTAAGTACTGTGTTGCACTGTTCCATGTCTAAACAGAGTGACAAAAATTACAACGAGATCTTTGTTGTGAAATTGTGTATGACCTGGGATTGCTTGGTAAAGATTGGCGGCTAACAGTACTGGGTATTGTTCTTCCCTGTCTTCTAATGTCTTCATGCAAATTTTATTTATGATGTATAAATTATTGATGCCAAGAGTCAAGTTGCAGATGTAGAGGCTGTATCTTATTTCTGAACAGAAAATGCTGACAATGAAGGCTCTTGCCTGGACAGTCCATATCCTGGAGGGTAAAATGACACTGCTCTTGTTTCAACTCATCCAAGTAAAATTAAGCAGTAGAGGCACAAGGTTGGAATTACTTAATTTGGATCATCCTTAGCAGTTACATGTATTATTATTATTTCCCCTTCATTCAAGTATTTTTTTTCAGGAACAGATAAGTTTTATGTTCATATTACAGTTGGTAAAATTAAAAAGCAGAATAGGTGCCTTCCCAAAGTAGTACAATTAACTTTGAGCAGCAGTGTTTGGATGAAAACAGCTATTCGTTGATTCAAAACCTGTTTTTCTAAATAACTGGCCATTTCTTCCTTGCTTTAGGCAAATTCTTTACTTAGTTAATTGAAGAAGCTTCTACTACTTGCAGTGGGGTCAAAATTTAGTTGTGTCTGATGCATGTGCATATGCAATTCACCAAAATACTTAAGTGAGAAGCTCACATCTACTTACTCCTGCTGCTTTAGATGCTCCATCGTTGTATTTTGAGACAGCAGCGATTGAAATGGCGAAGTAGATAACAGCAGCGGTGACACAGCGCAAGAAATCCTGTAAAATAAGCCATCTTGCATTGTCAGATCAGTCACGTAATTTCAAAATACAAACTCTTCTAAGAATCGCTTCAAAAATTATAAATGTTTGGTGTTAAGTCACTGGACTTGCCTGGTGCTGAAGTGTGAATACAGCATGGTATTTGTAGCAGATGAGTTGTTCATCTGGGAAAGATTTTTAAATGAAAGATGACTGAAATCTTAGCATTAGCTTCTGCTCCTACACATGTTGGTATAATGCCTCCCTTTATCGCACTTAGACCTTTCTTCAAGGGCTATCTTTCTGTGACATTTCACACGAGGCATTGCAAGGGCTAATAGAAGAATCATTTGACATGCCTTAAAAAGTTTCACTTGTAAGCAGAACTGCAGTACCAAGTGCTCTGCAGGTGTACCACTGCGTATGGGAAGAAGGCAAGATGAAAACTGCACAAGTGTGTGCTTGCTTCTGTACAGAATTAGCCCTGTCTGTAGGAACTCCTCATTCAGGAAATAAACACTTGTAGTGTTAAAACTATCATTTATATTAGTATGTATACCTGGGACTCCTGCAGCTAGCCTGAAGTGAACGTACTGATTTTTATCATAGAAATATGTGCTGCCGTAGCTCTGCAGGGCAAGGGCCATGCCCTCTAATACAAGCAGCGATGTGCTCGAGCAGCCGTATCTGTGAACTGTGTATTAAATGAAGAACTGTGATTCCTAGGGCATGTGTAAATCATGTGAGTGGAAGAATGGTATCTTGACCTCTGTTCACAATTAGATCTTCTGCCTTTTCAGAACAGATGGATGGATAAGATACCGTCTCAAGAGACAAATTCTACAAGAAACTTGATTCCTCTGGAGTCAGACTGAGGTCAGTTATCTACATTCTGTGGCTGGAGTATATTATAGTAATGGATTTAATAAACATAAATGCTTTTTTGTCGTAGTTCTGGATGGTGAAATTGAGATAACCATCTGAAAAGCATGCAAACTTTCGTAGTCAGTCACTGCTATTGTTTTATCTACTAAAGGCCTTGCTAATGCTCCTTTTATACATTGAGAGCTCCCATTCAAATCTCACCAGGGTGAACTTGTGCTAGACTGTATCAAAAGAGAACCCAAATTGATTGGATTAGTGTGTTTTTTTTAAGTGTGTGTACTGTTAGATAAATGTTCCCTTAATAATGTATGTTTGAAGCAACAGAGACATCCAGCGGTCATTGAACAGTAATTACTTGCAACTGCAAACCGGAAAACTCCCTAATGAGTAGCCAGTGACTGTGTGTGTGAGACTCTGCCAAAAAGAGCTGCAGGACATCCCCACTTAACAAACGTAGTTACCCGTTTGCATGTGAGTATGACTGCATCTGAACAGCATTTACCTGAGAATTTTCAAACATTTTAGTGAAGTAGATGCATTACAACACAGCGTGCCTCAGTTTCTGCATTTTTAAGGGTGGCAACATTGGTCAGGCTGATATTGGCTGCTTTTGAAAATTAAATGCTAAACCATTTGCCCAGAATCAGGCATAAATTCTGTGCTCTAGTAAAACTGTGTTTTGTGTCAACACCTAGAAAGTATATAGTAGAGCAGAGTTTAAAGAATGCTTTGGGACCTTTTGAATGAGAGGTAATATGGACATATGTCTTGTAAGAAGGTAAAATTGTTAGCAGCCAGCCTAAACCCCAGTACAGTCCCTTTTCTGATGTTCTACTGTACAATTAAATCTGTGCTTATATTTCACATTTCACTTACCGTCAAAGGCCAGTAGAGTCCTTTGAACTTCTCATTAAGTTTAGAGGCATAGGCAAAAAAAAGAAACAACGCCAGCAGAAATTCTAGGAGTGGTGCCATCATGAAAGAGGCAGCTAAAGATGCAATATAGCAGATAAAGATGATAAATGACAGCACCTACAGTAAAAGGAAAACACTAGTTATTTGCATGGAAAAGCCTCAGGCAGCTGAGCAGCTTTGAAGTGTTACTCTGCTGGTGATGGCATATCTTGCTTCCCACTTTTCTTGCACCAAATGAATATTCTTGTTTGTTGAGGAATAAATCTAATGTCACTTATTTCAGTGTATGTAAAATTAACTTTCCAGACAGCTTGATGCATTTGCACCTATCTGAGTCAATAATTTGCTCTGGATTGTAAGCAACTCTGGTAACATAATTCTGAAAATAGAGTGGAACATTGCCAAGCAAACAGAGCTTTAAGCTTTCAACTATGACAGTTCTCATTTGAAACACAAATCTTAGTTCAGATAGCCCAAAGTAGCTTAGCATTTATAATCTTCTTAGAGTTGAAAGAAAGTAAGTCTTCTGTTGATGGATAGAAAAGACCTGAGAATTAGTTACGTGATTTCTGTACATCTCTGGTTCTAGTTTCCCAGTGTAAACAACTGTCTAGCTAGCATATTAAATAAAAACACTTTCTCTAAGTGCATTTATTATGTACTAATTTACACCTGAGCTGCTGTACTCCACCTTTCCTCTGGGCAGCAAATTTCTGCCCTGGGTGCTCAGATATGTTTTTGGTCACCATAGCAGTAGACACCGTTTGAGTATTAGATTAGCAGGACTTTCTCAACTTTAATTCTAAATTGGGAATTTAGAATTCTCACTCATCTAATCCTAAAAATAGACATATTTCTCTCCTACATGGTACCTCTGAGGGCTTTGGGACCTTGGGACTTTTGGGTTCTCAAAAAGCACAAATGTTTGGACAGAGATGATCAGTGCATTTCCCTCATTAAATTTCATAACTATGGCTTTATTTGATTGTTGCTAGTGTGTGTTCCTGTGAACCACCTGTACTTCAATAAATACCTTCATTACATTTGAAAGGTAAGGCATTAATTGCTCCTATGAGAGATCAGTCAACCCTCACGTGCATGCATCAAAAGAGCCCATTTACGTATAGTGGGCAAATAAGCAGTTCAATCCTATTGAAATGATTTTTTAATTTGATAAATTAACAAGCCTTTATTCTAAATTCTGTAAAAGCAGTCAGTTCTTGACCAGGACTATAGCAACTGGAGTATATTGTTTTGATCCATTAGGACTGGGTGGTGAATTTGAAAGGATATGACATTTCAGAAAGATACTGTATTTATCTTAAAAATGCCTCTCTGCAGTTCTTGTTTCATTAAGTTGTAGAAAGATGGTTCTATTTATTATATAGAGTTCATTTCCACATTGAGGGCTGTTGTCTGTTAATATTTATCCTATTTGTTGTTATTTATCTTACTATTATTTGCTATTGCTTGAATAACCTCTTTGCAGGCTTTTCCAGAGTTTTCATATAGTGGGAGGGAACTCATTTGATGTATCTTATCCTCTATGTTATTTTATTTCTGTGAATGAAAAGTAATACATATTGTTTGAACAGAAGATGGATGTAACAGAACTTGAGAACTGATAGGAGGAGAGAGGACTTCTTCCTCCTTCTTGTCATACTGCCCATCCCTTCCCACCACCCAAGGAATGAGAACAGAAATAACTTCAGTTTTGTGAATCTGGTTCACCCACGTTTGTGGAACATAATTTAGACTTGGTTTCAAGTTTTCTAGGTTCAAAAAAAATCGCTATGTAGATAGGACATTTCTTTCGTGTTTATCCTGGTGTTTAAAAAAAAATCTCTCCCTTTTTTTCTGGCTAAAGGAAAGTGTGTGATGGCTGTGATCCAGAGACAGAGAAATACTCAGGGATGAACAGCAGCAGGTACGTTCAGGGTAGGTCCAACCAAGGAAAAACCCTTCCAACATGAGAAAGTTAGACCTGACCTACACTTCGCAGATCCCTTATGAGAGAATTAAATGCATTAAATGTTAAATAATACATCATATGACAGCAGTGAGGGGAGGTAAAGAGGCAAATTTCAGATCTGTAAGTTCATGAAGCGCAGCAGAGATGACTTTGACCTCGGTTCCATTTGATACGGTAACTCCTGTGCTGCCTTTAAACCGTGAAAAAGGTTTTCTGTCAGAAGCATTAATTATTAGGTAAAATGAAGGGCCTTTCTGTTCTCTTAAGATCAGCCGTATGGTAATCTGTGTAATTTGAGGTTCCCATGTTCTTCCCCTCACCCCGGTGGCCCTGAGCAGGTCTGCAGCAGTTGGAAGCACTCTACAGCAGGGCTTCAGGTGCTGCAACACAGCTCAGGACACAAACCACGTTTCATGTCAAGAGCACGCCAAGGGGACTTTTCCTGTTCCTCTGTGCTGGTGTGATGACAGTATTCCTGTTTGGGTTAAAAATAAGCTGCTGAACAGATGAAAGGATCAGCCTGAGCGTTATGGTTTTCTAATTTGGTCCCATCCAGAGAAGATGGCATCTGGAGAAGTATTACTTGTCCATTATAAAATCTAGTCAATTGGCTAGTTACTTGCTCGCACAAATCCCTTAGTTCTTGATAGAATTGGAGCAATCTCCTCCTGCCTGTTCCTTAACCCTGATACATGGTAATCATACTCCCAGCTCAAACACCAAAATGACTGCTGGTTGGGGTCCAGCCACTCAGAGCTTTCCATGCCTTACCCTACTTGTCAGCATCCTATCGTGCACAGGAAGGACATGTCAGGGCTGGATTGAAAACCCTTGAATTGCAAGAGTTCCCTTGATTTCAGTAGTTATTGATGATAATAGTAAAAGGGAAAGAATCCAACACGAAGAGTGATAATTGCTCCTCTATTCATTCCTTACTTTAGAGGTGTTCAGAGCCTGAAAAGGTCTGAGGAATGTTTTATTTACTAGCACATAAGCGAAATACCCACCCACAAAATAGTGGATCAGCTTTTGAAAATGAAGGTTTGATAGACAATATTTTTAGATGTTAGAGCCTTCAAGGAGGTGAGGCTGGAAGGCACTCGGAGGGAAGCAGCAAGGCTTGGGAAGAAAATTTGAAACAAAAGGAAGGAGGTGCCTGATGGCTCTGTCAGGTGGTGGCTGCTGTGCTGCAACTTGTTCTTTGGCTTTCTTGCTTTGTTTGTCTGGTGGTTATGTCAGAGCCCTGACATGGATATTAATGCCAGATCTGCTCTGTAACTTGGGGACAGTTCTGCATAATACAAGAGCACACAAAGCTGTCAGCTTTTGACTGTGTTTCTCATTTCTCTTCTTGTAGAGCTCATTTCCCCTTCTGATGGGTGGAGTGCACGGACTCCCTGAGCAATATCCTAACAATATTATTATCTAAGACTATTTTTTCTGTTTTCTGAAATATAAAAGTGACTAGGTAACTTGTTATCATCTGACCTTTTAATTGTAGTGCTAGTAAGTGAAGGAGTTGATACAATCTGAAAACTTGATAATTTTAAAATACACTTCTCTTCCCCCAGTAAAAACACTGATGGGCCAGTTTGTACCCAGAAATAACGAACACCTATTTATTTACTTCTCCAGATTTCAAGTCTTTGAGACAAATATCTAGCAAACTGAAAGTTGCTCTAAAATGACTACATCAAAGTAACCTTCAGAATGTAGCCTGACCCCTCTAAAGACTGTCGAATGATCACACTTGCTTCATTTTTTTTTTAAAACTGAAGTTGCACTTTTAAACATTCATTTCAGAGAGGTCATTTCTCTAACAGCTCTATGTCTGCTAAAAAAAGAGAGGAAGTTTGTGAGGCTCAATGCAGTTGCAAGTTTATTTCTAGCACTTTCAGCCTCTGAAAGCACTGCTGCTTTGGGGGGTGAGAAAGGAGGAGTATTTTATCAATTGCGTTAATTTGTATTTACACAGGGGTTTTTCTTTTGCTCCTGGAATTACATCCTTGTGATTGATAGCAGTTCAGGAGTCTGAGTTGTTCCTGCCCTCCTGCTGAAAGGTTAGTGTGATCCTTGCCACTTTTGCTGTGGAGGAATATTTGGAGGCAAAAAGCTCTTGTTCAGCAAAGGACAGAACAAGATCCTTTCATGCTCTGGCAATGGTATGAATATAAAAAGTCTTGTCAAAAGAAGAGGCTCAGTTTTTCACTAAGCACCTTTTTTTTGTGGAAATGTACACAGTCAATTAAAAATATAATTAAATATTACTTTTTAAAAAGGAACTCTGGGTATTGTATTTGACACAGTAAACTTCTCCCATGCAACATTTACTTAATAGTGTATTTCTGGGCTTCTTAAACCAGCCAGACACTATGAAGGCTATACTTTATTGCATAACCAGCTTTCAATGTAAGGTATAAAATAAAATTACTTAGTGCGATTAAAGCAACGTGCTCCTTAAGGGAAGACTGCTGAAGTGCTGAGGTCAGAGGCAGGATGTGAAGGCGTTTGTCTCCCCTGTGCATGGAGAACAGACCCACTCCAGCCCATGGGGGATGACACGGATGCCAGGAAACAGCTTACATCATTGTACACAACTACACACGCCCTGCTGTACTTCACTTGCTGCTCTGCGTGGCCAAATGTGTGCTGCTCATTTCCCCCTCCACAGAAAAGAACAGGTTTGCTTAAACAGTTTAAAAAGTGACTAGTAGTGATGTCTTTTGGACAACTGTGTATTTTGTTATTGTTCACTAGCAGAGACAGAGATATCTTAGGGGTCTCTACTGTTGGGTTACTTCATGTTCCTTGTGGAGTCACCTTGGTTCTTGGTCCACCCAGAGTTAGCGGCAGGGGTTGCCTGGCTACACACCCAGAGAAAGTCACAGGGCTTGTCTTCAAGGGAGGCTTTACACAGAGCAGCTGGAAATTTCAGTTATGAAGTACAGTTCAGAGAAGACTGAAAAGATAAGAGGAGACAGACAGGAAAATAAGAAAAAACAGATAAAACAATTTCTACATCCTTTGTGTTGTCACAAAGGTGACAAAGGACAACCTTATGTAGTCATATTTTTATTACACAATTTGTAATGCCATTGCATACTGGCTTCTGGGTTATGAGCATGGCTGTTCAATGGTTCCAACATGAGACAGAGGGAACTGGAAAACAGGCCTCTTATGGAGGAGGTCAACATGGATGATGTGTTGGCCTTCAACATGGCAACTTGAATATTTAGGAAAAATGAACAGCTTAAAATGAGTTTTAAAGTATACAGAAGATATGGTATGGGGAGAAATTAGAAAGGAAAATAAAATTAACCTTGTCAGAGAGAGAGTGGTGATTAGAAAGCAGTGGAGCCAGACAGCATAAACAGGATCAGGAGAGAGACAGCAAAGCTTATATACGTATTTGATGTTGCTGCACCTTTGTGGCTATGTAGCTATCCCAGATGGGATAAAAAATTCATAAGGTAGGAAGATCAAAAGGCAAAGGAGCAGGGGGAAAAACAGCTTCCTTCTCTGAATAAAATTTGAGATGATAATTAAGCTTCTAGCTGTAATTAGTTTCATCACCAGCGTAACTTGTTCTAGAGGAAGTGCCAGAATGCCCAGATTTGGTAGCCCATAGAGCAGCTGACATGCTGACATCAAAGACTGGATGCTGACAGTGTTTGGGTGCTCTTTCACTTCTTAGAAGAACGTGCGCAAATGTTATTTTAAGAACATTTTAAAAATGTTTTTTAAAAGCCGGCTCTGGCAGTTTCCTTCCCTCTGAGCTCTGCAGTCCTGCCCGGAAGGCTCCGTTTTGGAGCTCTGTGCAGCTCTCCTCCGGGACGTCCCAGAGCTCATGGTACCAGTGCTGTGCATGTGGCAGGCTGTGAGGCTAATTCCGTTTCCTTGGCTGTGTTCTGTGAAGGCTGGGGGCTTGCTTCCTCCAAGAAAGGCCACATTGTCTTCTGTGTCTACCAAGACCTCAAACGGTGCAAATTAAGGAGCGGTTGAATGTGGCAGTTGTCTGAATTCATGAAGTCTGTCAGTCTGCTCTAATTTATGACAGCTGAACTGATCGTATGTCAGCCAGGTCTATTGGACAAAACAAGACAATTTAATGGAGTTACTGCCACCAAGTGCGCTAGCAGCAAGATCATTGGGCTGAAGGAATTTGCTGAAGCCCAATTCTGTTCCTTTGCAGCCATAGACTGAAAAGAAGTATAGCCATCTACCCCAGATATATTTGCAAGTTGCTTCTTTGCTTTGGTGGTATGATACTTTTCAGAATATGATGGTTTGTTTTTTTGATGTTGAAATAAAATTATTTGGCATTCTCAGTAGTTGAACAAAGAACCTCTGAACTACCTGCAGGGGTGCTAATATTTACATGACCTTAATGACTGAAAAATAAAGTGTATTTCTTGTGACTTGCCAAGCTGCTGAATAATGAGAGAGATTCAGTAGCAATAATGAGAACCCCATTTTTTTTCTGAATAAAAGATGCTGTTCAAAATCTGCATTCCATGAATACAATTTACATGCATTTATGCAGGACCTCGCCCAACCCGAGTACTGTCAAAGAGGAGGAATCAGACATTTAATGCAACAAATGGAAAGCTAAAGCTGAAACGCAGATTTAAACTATGATAGATTTAACTTGGACTCATCTTCAAATATCTGGTGCTGTATTTCTTTAATTGTATACAGACTGGATTTTTTTCAGGGGTCTGCGTTGTTTTCAGGGATTTCTTCTGGCAAAGCTGATGCTACTGGAGAGAAACTACTGCTGCCTCCCCTCTGCCAAGAAACGTCATCCTAAACATGTGGGCTGGCCTGCAAGGAGCTTGCAGAAAGCTTACACTGCAGCTTCGACAGATGGATCTTAGAGCTGCTTTCAGCCCGCCAAACCCTCAGGAAGCCCTAAATGGCCTTACAAAGGATAAATCCCTATTGTTTCAGGACACAGCAGTTTTTATTACTTTGAAGAGGCATAATCAGTACTTCTCTCTGTCAACAGAAGGGTAAGTCTGACCCCATGACCAGAACAGTATTCCTCAAATATGTCACCAATCAGAAATGTTAAAAAGCCAGGCACCCTGGAAGTCGTCATTTGCTGGCTGTGAGGTTGTATGAGGAATTCCAGTATATGTCATAGTGCGTAACAAAAATAGGTGCCAAAGGAGCAAAGTTGGTTGGGCTTTGGTATCATCTAAATGTGTTTCTTGTCAGCTACAGATGCTGTATGAATAGGGAGCAGGGGTATGTGGAGTTTTAAGGCTTCCTAGCAGAGCTAACATGCCCCGTGACTTGTGGCTACCCAGCCCCAGGCGTGGATTCCCCACCGCAGAAATCGCCCTCACTTCCTGAACGAGCAGGGTCCTCTCAATGCCAGTCCTACGGGGCCAGGCTGCTTCCCCTCGCTGCCTGCCCCAGGACTGTGCCCACAGACCAAAGGTTCACAGGAGCCGATGGGGAAGGGCTGCCTGGCCCCTTGCCATCACCCATCACCGTGGGTACTGTGCTGTGTAGGGCAGCCAGGAGCCTGCCTGTGCTGCTGGCCCTTTCCTTTCTCTTGTTTGAATTGCCTTATTTCCTTCTCTGGGCTAGCGCAGTGGATAGCCACAGACATGTTACAGATCTTAAACATACTGATTGCTGGTTTGGGCGGTCTTGGTGTTTGGCTACCTGCTGTCAAAACTGTCAATCTCCTGCTAAAATTACAGAAAACTTCGTGTTTGGAAATTGAGAAGTTTAAATGATGCTAAAAGTTATTTCAATCACTTAACTGTCAGTTTAACTTTTGGTTCCTAAATACCCACTACCCATGTGGGTACATTCCCTCTTTGCCTGCTGGCTGAGAACTGTTCATCTGTTAGGCTTTCTGATATTTTACTTGCTGGTGTAACACTTGAAGACCTTTACAGGCAAAGGCCTGCAATTACTGCCAGCCCAGACCTCAGAGCTTGACCCTAAGGAAAACCATAGCATAGTTCTAGGGGAGCAGTTTTTCCACAGCAAGTTCGTTCTTTATTATTCGGTATGTTAATAGTAAATGACTTCCTTGGGGTGAGCCATTGTGTCCTCCTGGGTGATCAGGGACAAACAGGGCTTTGAGGGAGCTCAGCACCGAAGGCTAGAGGCTGTGATCCCCCGCAGAAGGGCACTTATTAATTACCGAGTTAGATCCGCACCAGGCAGCGCAGGATGCCCTGTGCCCCGTGCTAGCACCAGCAGTTAACGCATATACCCGGGCACTGTGGTGCCTGGGTGCACCGTGCAAATGGGTCAGAATGAGATAAAAACCGCAGAGGGTGCTGCTCCGGCCCCTCTCCCAGTTCCCCACCGGGCTCTGCCTGCACCGGGGCCGCAGCACCCCGCAGGCTGCAGCCCCCTCCCGGCCCTTGCCGCCTCCCCCCCGGCCCTTACCGACTCGGCGAGCAGCAGCTGCCCCTTGCGGGAGCCGAGGAAGTCCCGCGGCGGCAGGAGCGAGCGCAGCCCCGGCGGGGCGGCGGCCCCGGCCCCCGGCTCGGGCTCCTCCATGGCTGCGGCGGCCGCGGGCTGGCGAGGAGGAGCGCGGGCGGCTCGGTCTGGTGCCTTTTTTTTTTTTTCTGAAGGAGGGAAGCGGAAATCGTGACAATGCGGAAACGTGAAAAAAAAAAAAAGTTTCAGCACCCCCAAATCTGAGGGGTGGGGGGGTGCGGTGCGGCGGCTGCGGGAGGGAGCCTGAGGGGGCAGCGTCCCCCTCAGCACCTCGGTCCTCCGTCAGCACCTCGGCTGCCCCTCAGCACCTCCTCCCTCACCACCTTGTCCCCCCCGCCTTCATCTTCCCCCTGCACTCCTGATGTTTTCACTCCTGCGCTGGGTGACCCAGGCGGCCTCTTCCCCCAGCTTGGTACCTCAAGTGTTCAGCTGCAAGTTCCCTTTCCGCAGCACAAGGCCTTTTATTCGTTTGCTTTTGGCTATTGTGTTGCATCTACCTTGAAACTCTCCCTCACACGGGTGCTTGCCCTTTAATTTGAATGCTCAGATGATGCCTAAATTTATGATGGGCTTTCTGAGCATAAAATCAGTTGTAGCAGCAACCCTCACACACATTGTAATAGTGTGTGACGAAAGACACAAACTTCATTTTATCTGTTATCTGCATTGCATGTTAACACCGCAGCACTGCTGTGATTGCTACGGAAGACTTACTTCCAACACTATTACAGACATAAAAATGAAAATTCAGGGATCAAAAGGTCTCAGCAATAAAACATTCGCACAGCCTGATGCTCACCACCTAGGAGGTGGATCTGTGGAATGGGGAACACAAGTAAGGGTGAAAAAATCTGTTCCTAAGCTGTTTGCTGATAACTTCTACTTTTAAGTACAGTTGACAAATAACGTGAAATAATGCATTCAGGGCCATTTGTAAATCTTTTTATTACAGAAAGACAATTATGAAATTAATTTTCATCCAGATGAAGATGTAGTTAAGTTTAGAAAAACACAAAGACAATTTTCTGTGATGTATAAACTGGTGAAATTGCAACGCTGAAACTATATATAGATGTAATAACACTTATGAACAATACTTGCAAAAATGTAGAGAAATGCACAGGAAATTCAAAGGTGAACACATGAAAACACATTCTTTAAAAGAGAACAGTAAAACAATCATCAATTAAGAAACTCTTCTAAAATAGTAATCTTATTTTGCAGGAGCACTCCTTTCTCTTGGTCCACTAATGCTAATCTTCTGGAAAAGAAGAACTGCATCAACAACACAGAGAACAAGCAATATAAAACCAAGCACCTGCAAAAATAACAATGATAACATTAGTTTTCTCTTAGAACCTCTATCTTTTGCTATAGTGACTCATCTGCTGTTCCTCAAAGAAGCAGTAATTGCATCTCCCCAAGGTGCTTCTGGCCTTCTAAATCTGTGTGTGATTTGAGACAGCTGATAAATTAGGTATTTAAATCCCATCAACCTTTCATAGAGCAGTCTACACCATGTCTTTGTCTGATGTTTGTCTCAAGAGCTAGAAATGTTCTCCTTGAAAGTGACGCTAATGATGCTGCATTAAGCAAGACAATGCTTTTATCCAAAAAGAAAGTAATTCTGTGTCTTCAACAACTGTCTAACTTCTGGCCCAGAGCAAAGTCAGCATTTGTAGAAACAAGCCTAGAAGGAAAGTGATAGTGCTTCTCTTGTCAGAAACGCTGAACTGGAAACATTTGAAATCGAAGAAAATGTACATCAATGTTTAAAAATACGACTTTGGGCAGGCATCTGGAAAAGTGTGTTTGCAGAATGACTGCGCAGTTAACCTTCTCAGCCCTTGCCTTTCAGTCTGATTCCACACTTTCCTTTAATTCAAGCATGTTTTAAAATTGAATTGTCTGATCAGCAGGAGTAATGCTAAGGCAAGCTTTTTCTGGAAAGCATAGTTCAAGACAGTTTGTGCCCAAGGAATACAAGCCTAAGGGCAATTTTCTTTCTCCCAGTATTGAGGACGTCATGTGTTCTGCCCAAACTTGTTTTTCAAACTAGCTGATTGGAACATCTTCTGCTTTCAACTTAACTTTAATTCATGTTCATCTTGTAGCTGAGAATATATATTATATTCTACCATAGTTTGTCAATTTATCATGAAATCTTTTTGCTTAGGTTGTCAGTTATCAGCACCAATGTGGGCAACAGCTTTGCATCCCTCTGACTCTTAGGCTGATTTTGAAAAACTCAGGTGACAAGTTCTGTTCATTATTATTTTATTTTTGGTTGTTCGTCACATTCTACGTTGACTTGTATTTCAGGAAACTGACTGAAGTATATTCAAAACTGATTTTCCCCCCTCACTGCTTGTTACTGCTCTTTTTTTTTTTTAGCTTTCCTTCAAATTAATAATACCAGTTTCTTAAGATAGTACACTGGTTTGATCATAAGTACAAAAAAGTCTTCATAGTATGAAAAGACCTTTTCAAGTGCCATAATTTCTCAGGTTGTCAGAAAAAATAATATACACTTCACAAGGGAAGTACCAGCGTATCTGATAAAAAGTTTCAACCCTTTTTAGTAAGATAGCAGGCATTTCTTCTTAAATCCTGTAACCACACTGGATAGTCCAAGAACAACTATAGATTCTCCCACCTAGAATTTCTAACTGTTGAAGTAAATGCACATTACTCTAATTAGTTAACTGTTTTCAGCATTAGTACTACTTCTACACAGTAGTTCCTAAATCCAGTAAAGTCTTTAAATTACTTGATTTGGGGATTAAGTGAGATAAGTTAATGTGAATTCACGTCTGTTTGTGACTGGTTTTCCATAAGAGAGTTATTTTCATGGCCTTATCAAAATGTAAGGATACCAAATCATGTTGATTTTAAGAATCAAAATTCATTAATATTTTCCTACTTACTCCTCCAGCCAGTGTCACTTTGTTGGTCTTGATTATTACTGCAAACAGGCACACAATTAGGAGGAATACAGCTGCTATCACTGAGTTGAAAATATCCTGAAAAAGGCAGTGGAAGCAAAATATTGTGAAATACACACCTGAAGAAGAACGTGAATAGCTCCCAGTATGGTACAAGTAGTAAAAAGTTGCCATTTACTGTGACAATAGTATTAAACCCGTGTAAGATCAATAGTGACACCCAGTGGCGTGATGTTAAAAGAGCACTCATGACAAAACATCCTCATTTTACCTGTCTTCACTTCTTGTTTTTTTGGCAGTCGAATTTATGCAAATTCTGTTGCAAGTCTAGTTGACAGACTAAAACAGTAAGCAAATTAAAAAATAATAATAAAAAAAGATGTAAGAGGAGAACTCGTTAACATTTAAGGAAAGCATGTATTTAATTTGTCATGTGAAGGATGAAAGGTACAGTATTATAAAGTTAAGCAAATGATACTCACGACAGGAGGAACTGTTAAAAAAAACAACACACCCCTACATTAACTGATATAAACCAGCTCTTTAGAAGTCTGTGCAAAAGAACACAACAGTTGCTGTTGGGCAAAACTGACTCAACAATGAAATACTATTCTCGCTTTAACTTCATAGAAACAAGGACCGAATTAACCCTGCAAGTGAACTCTCCGAGCAGTCTTCCATTCAAGATTACAACACACATAAAATAGGCTTCACCTCGAACGCGAGCCGATACTTACAGCCAAAGGCCAGAATAGCCAGGTCATCCTTTTGTCTAGTTTTAGCAAATACAGTAGAAAGAACAACAACGTGATGATAACTTCCATGATCGCAAGCGCTGTGTATGCTTCATGGGCTCTCGAGGCAACGAAGCAGACGAACGCTACGAAGGCCACCAGCTGCGAGAAGAGAAGGGATGAGAGGAGAGGCCGACCCCTGAGCAGCCCCGCAGCGAGCTCTCCCCGCAGGGCTCCTCAGGTACTGGGGCCGCCTGAGGGGACGGAGCCCGCCCGCCGCCCCTGCCCCTACCATACGGCCGAGCTTCAGGGCGCCCCGCGGGGAGCGGGCGAAGCCGGCATCCACCGCCGCCATGGCGCAGGGGCCCCGCCGGGCGTTGCCGTGCTGCGATCCGGCGGGCGGGGACTCCAACGGCCCCGCTCCGCCCCGAACCGCCCCGCTCCGCCCCGCTGGCCGGCCGGAAGCGGTGGCGGCGGGGGTCGCGGCGCGGCGGCGGGGATGGGCGATGTGGCGGCTGAGTGCGGCCTGGGCGCTGCGCGGGGCCCAGGGGCGGCGCGGCCTCAGGAGCGGCCCGGCGGGCGCGGCCTGTGCCGGCAGGGCGGCGACAGCGACTGCGACGAGCTCCTCGGCGGGAGGCCTGGCGCTGCGCGGCCGGCCCGGCCCCCGCTGCAGTGGCGACTGTAAATCGGGGGGGGGGGGGGGCGAGAGGGGGAAGTGGGAAGCGTTTCTCAGTTTTATTTATTTTTTAGTTTTTAATTCCGTGTCACCGGTTATGTTGGTAAAAGCAGCTGCCAGGTCCCTTAACGGGCAGCAGCGAGCTTCTCAGCCCGTCTGTGTGCCCAGAGGGCCCGTTCCTTCCATTTTATGTGCCTTTGTGGCCCCTGCCTGGCCTTCACCCAGCGCCTCGGCGTTCCCTGGTGCTGGCTGTTTTCTGTTGTTGTTGTTTGTTTGTGTGCATTGGTTAAGGGCTAGTAATGTCGGTGCTGCTTTCAGAGATTTTTATCGTGTTGGAAGCATCCGAAAATCTTCAATCTTATCAAGCCCGTGAAGGTCTGGTGCCTCGCACTGTGACCCCACAGCAAATATGAACTATCTGAGGAGCCCAGTGTAGGCAGAAGTGTGCTGAAGGGGTGCAGGCGCTCACTGTTTGACTCCAGTGTTCAAGTCAATGGAGAACTTAAGATAAAACCGTGTCAGTGTACTCTACAGCCTGTCTGTTACATGGTTACATGATTACCCAAAGCCTTAAAGATTTGTAGTTTTGCAAGTGTTCACCTGAGCCAGCAGAGAACCCAAAAACTTAGTGGAAGAGCTCACAGTGAGAGGCTGAGTATAAATATAAATTATGAAGATCTTGGTTGTAACTCTTGTCTTTTTTTTTCCCTATTTTAGATAAACATCTCATAAAAGGAGATGATAAGAAGACTGTTGTAAGTATCTGCATTTTTTTTTTTTGGAAAAAGAATGTAAAATGTTTAACATTTTTTGTAAGTGTACATGTATTGACAACTATTAAATGTGTCTGTTCGTTGGCCAGTCTCCAGATGGTGGATCCATTACTCTGTCTGTTATCTGTATAGATAAATGTGAAGACCTAATGCAGGTTTACATCTGTGAAGATAACAGAAACAGTAAACCTAAAATGCAGGTTTACATTTATCTCTATCTGTTAGTTGCAGTACAGTTGTGAAGGATTTGTGCAAGTGCAGGGAATTGCTGAAGGGACGAGTTGCAGTTTGAAGTTGGGTGTTCGGTGCTTGGCATAGCAGTTGCTCTGTACAAATCTGTGAGCTTTTTTCTTGTTTTAGTTTTGTAAATTTCAGTGCCCAAATTTTAATTGTGTAGGTTTCTAAAAGTACTAATCAATTTTTAAGAAATCTATTTAATGGATACTGAAATTATTACTTCACTTGGCATTTATTTTAAGTTGAAAGTGAAGTTTAAGCCTCTGAGGTTGAGGTGTGGCAGGTGGTGCAGTGGGAATGTGGAAGGAGCAGCAGCGGGTGACCCCCTGAAGCTCTTAGGGCCGTGGGGAGGAGATGGGAAGTGGCTGCATGCGCAGGGCAGGGGAAAGTGGGAACACAGGCAGGCAGCTGGCTACGCGGGGCGGGGGTCAAAGAGTAAGCTGCCCCCTGCATTGTAAAGGAACTGCTGGCATATGTACTTTGGGGAGAGGAAAAAGTGGTGGTCTCTGGGGAGCCACAAAACCCAAACTGATCCCTAATGTAGTTCTATAAAATAATCTATTGATTTTATAAGGCAATAGCATACTTTGTGTGGAAAAAGTAAGTTTTTACATATGGCATTTACTTCTTTGCAATAACACAATTTTTAAAGGTGGTGCTATTTTTCATCAGATATGTATCGAGGGGAACATTGCAAGTGGAAAAACAACATGTCTGGATTATTTTGCACAGACTACTAATATTGAGGTACTGGATTTGCATTTCTTTATCTTTATTTACATCACGAAGCGTTTGCATGTCTTGACAAAATTGACAGTTAACTTAGAACTGTTGTTCCTTCTTAGGCTACTGAGAAAGGAGCAGCATGTTGTGAGCCAGTGTACTTACTACTGCAAGTATTTAGGTATTTATAGTCAAGTTGTGGAAGAGACTTTTAGATCACGTGTAATATAGCACTTGATGCTAAAATATCAATAAAACATGTAGATTAGAGTTTGTACCTCTGTAAATTGACAGCAGCCCACATGGGTTGGGCATGTTTGGGCATGTTTGCTTATATGCTATTTCATGTAATTAAAAAAAATATCTTACATTTGTTTTGTAAAAAGCAAAGACGTATAAGTAATGATGTACAAATATCGATGTCATGTAACAGATTCCAGTAAATAGATAAAATAATACATTTGTTATAACTGTTCCTGGGAATTGCTTAGACCAATATTGAATTTGATTTCATATTGCTTAGAACAGGATTAAGGGAAGGCTGGGCTTACTGTCTTTTAAACAAAATTTGAGATCAAACCTCAGTAAACAGTTGCTTTTGTGTATGTCAGATGTTCATACTTTTTCCAGAGGACCTGGGAATACATTTGGTAAAAGGATTCCACATAGCAATGCTTGGTTTCCAGATGTTATTTGGTAATGATTCTATGGAATAAATAACTATTAATCAAAAAGATAGCAAACATTAATTTGCCTGTAGTGCAACATTTTATAATAACCCAGTTAATTTCCCAGGTTATCAGATTTTCTGGTTCTACATTACTCCAGCAGTTTTAGACCTTCTGTGAACCATATGAGTCTCTTGTGATTTTACCTGCTCTAGTTAGAAGCTTTTCCTGATTATTTTTAAACATTATAGAAGTTTTGAATGCATTTTGACTTTTAGGTCACAATAATAAACCTGAAACTAATACAATGGCGTTCTCATCTTCTATTCCTTTGGTAAGAAGCGTTATTCTCTGGGAAATCAATTTATGAAGGAATGAACAGGTTGTTGAAATGTGGTTGGTACTCAGCTAGCCATTCTTTCCCCTACATCATATTGATAAATGACTTGAAAAGTGAAATTATATCTGGGCCTGTAATCAATCCGGTGTATTGATAAGTGACTTGAAAAGTGAAATTATATCTGGGCCTGTAATCAATCCGGTGTATTGATAAGTGACTTGAAAAGTGAAATTGTATCTGAGCCTGTAATCAATCCAGTGTTAAATTTTGAAAATTTAAAAATAATAAAAAGATCACGATAAGAAATTATATTTGTCTTTTTTTTTTTTTTAAACAGTGTTCATTGTTATATTTTGTGTTTCAGGATTCAGTGCTCTTTATTAAAGAGGGATGAACTTTTCAGTACATGTCCTGAATACTCTGACTTACCAAGCGAGTATTCATTAAAAGTAGTTGTAGACTTGAAGGGTCAAGTAAGTATTTCAAATCTAAAGTATGTTTAACACGTTTTTGTTTTTTTTAATAAGGTCTTGACAGAACCAGTGAATAAATGGAGGAATGTTCGTGGTCATAATATCCTGGTAAGTGATAGAAACAGATTGCACAATTACAATAACTATTCTTTTTGAGAAAACACAAATGAGGACTTCTTACCAGTCAGTAAAACTGTTATGAAGGGTGTGGTTGTAATTTCATACAGCAAAAAATAAAGATCTATGATGCAAAAATCACTTTTACTGTGATTAAGACATGCATATAGTAGACATGTTGAATGTTAAGTGTTGTTTCAGCAGGGATCGTAAATTTTTATCTTTGTGTAGCTGAGTGATGAGGGGCAGCGTACTCACAGAGTGCCTGCTTTCAAAACACTGTTACTCTGCCAAGGAAGTGTGACTTGGCTATATAAAAAGGGGTTGTAGGTAGAGGTCCAGACATAATATTGGATTATACACTTTTTTTTACTGGGTACAAGCTGAAGAATTTCACAGAAAGCCCCTACTGTGACAGTTGTATTTAAACCGACTTACATGTATTTCAAAGAAGGGAAGAATGTCTTTGCTATTAATCTGCATCTGAAAATGAGAGGTGTATTTCATCAGTTAATATTGTTAGACTGATAAAGATAGAAAATTTAGTCCTGGGAGTCGAGAGTTTCTGCTCTCTTTAGGGTGGTTACCACTTGTAACCATTCCCTGTGGGTAAGTCACTTGGTCACGTCTGTGCCCTGAGACAGGGATCTAAGGGCTCTGACTATATCCACAGATATACTTTTGCTGGAATGGTTGAAGTGGTTTGTGATGTCAGCCTTCCTTGCTTGTATGATCACCTCCGTTGCAAAAATCTCATTCCTGACCGAGATCAGTGCTCAAGCTCATCTGGAATTTGCTGTCAACACAGCATTGTGGATACACCCTAAGCCACATGTGCTTAAACATGTATTTGTTACCGTTACTGCTAGCGTAGGTCCTGTGGAGAAGTTGATTCCCCTCTGAGGATCTGCTGATGCTGTGCTTTATTGTTACTAGTAAAAGGGTGAGGCATGCTTGGTTGTGTCACATCTCATGCCAGCAATTTGTGTACTTCAAATTAGTTTTTCATTCTGATCATGAACAGAGAGAAAAGGAGGTCAGATATACGGACTGAAGCCATGCTACTTCAGTGAATACACTGAATGATCCTTTATTTCAAGTCAGATCTTTTAACTGCATTGCAGGAGGGACTGATGCTTGTAAATGTTGGGGAGAATTGAAGCAGTGAGAAGGAAAATTTGAGAAATCTCAGAAAGCAATCTGAGAAATGCTTTGAGGGTCCCTTGGGGGAAAAAAAAGTTGTAAGGTTCTGTATTAAAAGACATTTTCTGAGGCCTGAGATGTGCTTATTGGAACCATATATGTGTTTCTGGATGGACTGGGTATTGCGAGAGTCTGTCACTGCACAAAAATACAGTAGCAGATGCGTTTTTATTTAGTAAATGTATTGCTGTAGTGCATAATTTTGAAATACACAACTTCGATTTTTTGTTGTTCAACCTTAGCAACAATAACAAACAAAAAACACAAAACAAAACAAAAAAACCACTTCTGTCTTGCTTCTGTCTCTAACCCCAGGGCTTAATGTACCAAGATGCATCCAGATGGGGGATAACATTACAGTCTTACATACAGCTTACAATGTTGGAGCAGCATGTTAGACCAATGGTAAGTATGTTATTCTTTTAACTTAAAGAACTTAACTTATGAAAGAGTTGGTAAGATGTGGTTATGAGTAATAAATATTTCTTTTAATCTTGTATCTGAAAATTAGGATTCTCTGTGTATTCTTTGTTCCTGCAGCGCGTATGCATTTTTGATGCAAAGATAATGTTGTTATGCTCTACACATGCTCCAGAAGGGTGAAACACCTGCTTCATATCTGCTCAGATCCTTTGCTTCCCAAAAGTAATACTGCTTCTTTTGTATCACCCTTTGTGAGCTAGACTTGCAACAGCAGCTTCATCACACGCTGATGACTTGTCTGTATTGATCTCTATATAAACACAGCTATTTCAAACCTTTGGCATGTTTTAATTAATAATAAAGATGTTCCATTGCTGTCTAGCACAAATTTAGCTGTTGTTTCTCATGTTTATCCAAAATACTTCCACGCAGATTTTATCTGTTGCTTCACTTCAGATGGTTTATGCCCTTTTTTTCTATCTTCTTTTTCTCTAAGTATTTCATACCAGTGCTTTTCTGTTTTTCCAGAATGATAAAAATCTCATTCTGTTGTAGAAAAAGATCATAAAAAAATTCCTAAGGATTCCCAGGATTTTAGTCTGTACTTTGCTGCCACTTGAACCTCGTTGAAACCACTGATGATTCCATGGTGATTAACATGCAGAATACCTGATTGGAAAGAGCACTTCCAGGATTGCATTGCTCTGCAGGAATCAGAATGTGTCAGAGAATCTGTCTTCTCCAAAATGGAGCACTGTTTGAACACATGCAAGAAGTGGCTAAGGCAACCGTTGTCAGTGATTTTTTTGGCATCTGGAGGGGTAGAAGAACACTTGCTTTCTTGCTACAGTTTTTCTGATGTAAGGTCTGTGCTATTGAGACAGTAACAAACTTCAAGATGGCAGCAATTCAGGTAGCAATAGTTTTTGTTGCTCTGTAAGTCCTAAGTGTATTGCTGCTTATTTTGTACTTCAGCTGCTGTGTTGAATACTTCTGTAGCTACCTTGAAACTTGCGTATGAATAAAATTTAATTACACAGGTGTTTTAACAATGTAGTGACCACAAATATTTTTTACACTTGTTTTTTGTGTTCCCCTTCCCCAGTGATTTTTCTTATTATAGGATCTAGAAGAGCTGAAAATGTTTTGTATTTCAGAATGTACAGGACATTATGTGCAATAAGAACTTGAAAAGACACAAATAGCTGATAAAATGTAAACTAGTTGGTGACTGTCAAGTTTTATTTTGTAGGTTTCCCCGGTAAGAATGATGGAGAGGTCAATTCATAGTGCAAAATACATTTTTGTAGAAAATTTATATCGAAGGTACAGTATATTATTTTCTACTTTTATTTTCTGTGTTTAAGTAAATAAAAGCATCCAATGATTTCTTTGGTTATTTGCATCTAAGTAGTCTGTGCTTTTGTACCACTCTTTGTTGGAGTGGCTGTGTGCTTTGTACAGGGCCTGCTGTCCACTGGTAGAGTAAAATCTAGAGGATGTGGGACAGGTGTCAGCATTCTTCACAAGTGCTCTCGTCTTTAGAACATCGTAGCATTTACAAAACCGTTAATTGAAGTTATCTGCTCTCCAGCTGAATATACAAGTCTTGCTTAAATGAAAGCAAACAAATACTGAATAGCTCAAAAAACATGGGGCTATAAAGAATAATACTATAGGAGGGAGAGAACTAGACAGTATTATCAGACCTAGCATCCAGGACTGTCACATCCTGCAAGTAGGAACTCAAGCAATAAGCATTCTAGCCCTCACATGGTATGGCTCAGAATCAGGGTTCACAGGATCAATACAGACTCAAAACCCTTTGGTCGGTGAGTGAGTAAAGAAAGAATGAGAACTGTTTGTCTGTAAATGGCATTTTCTGAATTGGGGTCTTCCTCCAAGCCCCCCAAAATGTGCTTAGGGCAGTCATAGAGCAGCTGGGTCTAACCCTTTTTTTTTGTTGTTGTTGTTCTGGGGCATAATACTGTGGTCCAGGACAGAAGAAACATTTATTACGTGGCCTGTGTATAACTCATCCACTCTGTACTAACTAAATAGTGCAGCAATCAGCACAGGTATTTTTTATAATGCTGATTGTGTACTGAAAATACGTAATGTTGTTTTAATATTTTTTTCAGTAGTCTTATGGGACAAAATCAGTTTCTCACCCCTGTGTGCAGGGAGGATGGTGGCACGCCACAAGATGGCACCCACGCTACGTAAGCTTCTAGTCATTTACTGAACTAGTTTGAAACTTTACTGAGAGACAGTAAGATGCGAGGCAAACAGAAACAGGAAGAGACATTATTTATCCCAGTCTGTATACAGTGGAAATGTAACTGGAATGCCATTCTTTTTTTTAATTAGCAACATTTTTTTCATGGTAGACAAACTGCTTTTGTCCCAAGAGAAACTTGGCTGCTGTGAGGCAAAGTCTGCATATGTCAGCTTTGTGTTAATTTTGTAATAAAATTTTTAATGGTATCTAAGACGTTTTGTTGCTTCAGCACTTTTTAATGTTGGACAGAAGGTACTTGTGTTTTGTTACAGTGAACTAGAAGCCAGTTGATGGTACCAATAGCAAACCAAAATACAATATGAGTGCGTGTAAAAGGATTAGAAATAAATCAAGGAAAAACTGATACTATGTGAAAATAGGCATCGATTCACATTTAAGAAAAAAAAAAAAAAAAAAGTAAATTCATTCCCCCTCATACCCTGTCTCCAGTGGTGGCCGCAAATACTTGAAAAGAGTGTATTTGGTGACCTATGGAGAATTTATTTTTCCATGAACCTGTCCAGCCCTAGCCTTACTAGCCATAGTTCTGTAAAGATCATCCAGACTTGTCTAAAAAACTAATACTTCAGTGTACAATAAGTAAAACTGCTTATAAGAGAAGATGCTAACGGGTGTATGGATATAGTAGTAACCATAACTGAAGCAGAAATGAAGTCTGTTTCAGAGTTCTGGAAGCATGTAAAATCTCTCGCTCAGTAGAAAGTTTTTTAACTTAGAGGTGGTATCCCTGTGATATAAAGCAATTGTAGAGCCCGTATTAGGGGCTAGTGAAGGTCTTCTTAGTAACTACAGGTTTGTGCTTGGTACTGAGTGCAGTTTCTGAACAAATTAGGAAAGAGAACAATTAAAGCAGTAGATAAAAATGTAAAGTCAGTGACCAAAGATGCATTATGTTAGTCTAATCTAGTAATTGTGAATTGTGACAATCAGTCTGAAGTTAAGTATTTGTCAGGGAGGTTTTTGTAGACTTTCCTGAACAATTTTTCATGGAAGTGCAGGAGCTGATGCTTGTAATGTGGCAGGAAATCCCATTTAAGAGAGACAGTGAGAGGGGAAGTGTCAGGGTGGAAGGAGGTTCTCATGTTGGATCAGTCTTTGGATTGCTGCTTTGGTTCAAAGGGAGAGTATGCTAAATCATTTAGTTGAGCTGACAAAAATTTCAACTGTAAGATGGAAGGTACTAAGTTGAAAAGCAGATACATAAAATATAAATATACCTTTTATCATATATATAATAAATATAACTTCTATAAAGTTATTTTATATATATATATGTGTGTGTGTGTATATATATATATATAAGTTGATTGATTACGAAATAATGCTAGCATTGTGTAGTTCAGAGAAAAGTGTATTTAATTCTTGGAAGTATCTGGCAAAAAGTTTCCAGGAGAGAAGGAAATATTAGTGCTTTTGTACAGAGCTTTTAGGAGGAAACATTACTTTTTACACTTCTTACTGCTCACTCATGATCTGTGAACTAAAACTGAAAACAGGTGTGAAGCTGGGATACTGGAATGATCAAAAGAACTGAAAGCCTGTTTAAAGAGACAAAACCAGTGCCATATTCGTACAGAACAGTTGGGATAATCACTTGTCATCTATTGGCACACCAGCTGCAAACAATAAAAATGGGAAAGAGTGATATTTGAAGAATATAACAACAAAAGAATAATTAGATAGATAAAAGCTGTGGATACATTAGATGCTGAAAAATAAGAAGATAGTGTAATCTCCGTCAGAAGAACAAAGGGAAAATACAAACTTTAGGCTTGGTAAATTTATGTAGAAGGGTAATAGTACCCTGTGGCAGGGAAAAGGCCTTGTAACTTAAAAAGATTACATCCCGTGCTATGTTTCTTGTTCGATTGCTGCATGAGAATTTAAAAAATCATTTTGTAACTCAATAGATTTTGCAAAGGAAAATGTCTTTGTATACTTCCAGATGCTTTTTCTCTCCCCATTAGTGTTCCGAGAAGGAAACTGCTGTCTGTAGGGTAGTGTTGTTAATTATTACATAAGTTAGTAAACATGCAAAAGAAGCTTGCAGAGAACACAAGAGATTGCCCATTGTAGAAATGGAATTATTCCTGTCAGATTAAAGGTCTGCAAAACAAAACTGACCTCACATCTTTAAATTTTACTGAAAATTTTATCCAGAAAAGCCTTCAGGCTCATGCTGCTCAACAGATATTTTCAGGTGTGTGGAAGGCATTTTTCCATTAAATTCAAAATAAAGTCTCAGACTGTATGGTGTAAGCATGCTACAAAGATCAGATTTTTTTTCTGCTTTCTTTTCTGTAAGAGAATGTATTGCTTAGGGTTCTGGTCTTAAAAATGCAGAATTCCTTTTTATTCCTAGTCTATTCAAGTCCTTCTCCTTTAGGTGAATGTTTAGTTTAAGCAAAGGATGACAAGCTGTGGAATATCAGGAGTAGGACCTCTTTGATCCAGTGTCACTCAGTATTTGTGTTTTGGCTTTGCAGGCTTTTTCCCAGAGAGAGAGAAATAGCATAAGATTTACGACGATGATGGAAAGCTTAAATTTTGAGCCATTGCTGAGAGCTTCTCCGGCATGCACAGATTGCATGAGTGTCCAAGTTCTTGTTGTGATTGCATATCTGAGTTTAGCACTGAAAGACATGCTCATGTTAGGTGTAAAACTGTAGAAGATTTTTAAATGTGTGCACGTGAGTATACATCATATGTTGCAGGGTAAGCACTCGCACTTTGTCCCATTTGAATTCATAGGTATTTATAATTTTGCGGTAAACACTTCACTTGGTAGGAGTCAAATGTCAGCAAACTTTTCAAAGATGCAGCAAAACCTGTATCTTTAGGGCCCTTGAGCCCAATACAGAATCTTCATGTGATTATCCAGGGGACTCTGCTGACACAGGGAAGGCAAAGGCATGTTGTCCGCAGGGGAGGTCAATGCAGAACTGATGTGGATATATCCTTTAGGTTAAGAATGGTGTTCATTTTTTTTTTTCCTTCTTATTTCTAATTCCTTTTGAGCTTCCTGTCTTCCAGAGTAAAGCAGCAGAATCAGTGTTTGGCTTACTTATATCAGAAATGTACACTTACTGATACATTAGAGGAATAGCAGAGAATTGGAAGATATTCAGCTGGATGGCAGATAAAAAAAAAGGGAGGTGGTAGGAATACTGGTTTTGCTTTCTTGCATACGTAAGTGGAAATATCTTTCTGGATTATCTTTATTCGGTTTCGCAAGTGATCAACATGTTGCCAGGAGAATGGTTGAGAAATCTGTAGAAGATTTTTATTCAGCAGTATTTAAAATGTTGCAATTGTTTTTAATCATTCAGCTCGAAAGGACAGGAGTCTCTCAATACCTTCTTCTACTTTACTTTATTTCTGTTACAGAGGCATTTAGGGAAGAGAGTGGAGTATGTGTTACTGTAATCAATTTTGAATACAAAATAATCTGAAACTAGTAATATTTGACTATTTAGGAATATGGTAATATGAGAAAGCTCTGATACCTGTAAAAGTGTAGTGTGATCCTTAATATATCATCTGTAGACTACCTTTTACATGAGTTTGAGATTTTATATTCTTACTGAGATAACTTTTTGGGGTAGTTGTCTCCAATATTGTGTGTGTGTTCTGAATACAAAGTTCAAATTAAGCATGCTGAATATTTCAGGACACAAATATTTCTTACAGTAGGAGTTAATTTTATTTATGTGGTGTCATTATTTTTTCACTGCTCTTTATTTTGGTTCCTGTAGTGAAATGTCATTGCTTCTGAGTAAATCAGGACTTTCTGGTGTCATGCAGTTCAGATATATTTGATATTATCCTGATGTAAGAAATATAAGTAATAAATATAATTGACACTCATTTGTTATTATTGTATAAATGTCACTTTATACCTCAACATGGTAATGTTTTTTCTTCTTAGTCACTAAGTAACTATTTCTTAACTGTGGTAGGAAACATTATTAATGCTTTTAACTGTTAATAATAGAAACTTTATGCTAGTCAGTGTTTTTAGAAAGAGAAAAATTTGGACTATTTGTATAGACAGTGCTTTATAAGGCCTTTAATGTTGGTTTTGTTTTCATTTCACATATGCTGGAATAAATTGGGAGTAGTTCTAGTCAGGTTAAAAAACCACCAGTCCATATGAGTTTAAAATTGATCTTTGTGTATTGTTCAATGAATGATGACTTTCATGTTTTTTCAGTGGGAAAATGCCAGAGGTGGATTACGTTGTCCTAAGTGAATGGTTTGACTGGATCCAGAACAACACTGATGTTACAGTTGATTTGATAGGTAAAAATTTGATGGGATCTGGAGGGGCACATTTGTGGTTGGGTTTCTTTACTGTG
The DNA here is from genome assembly GCF_009769625.2 of Cygnus olor. Lineage (NCBI taxonomy): Eukaryota > Metazoa > Chordata > Aves > Anseriformes > Anatidae > Cygnus > Cygnus olor. The sequence continues at coordinate 9,583,920 of NC_049180.1, read as the reverse complement.
AGGAGAAAAAATATTTTTTTCTTCATAATCACATTATTCATTATGGTAGTGGCTATGATGTGTATCATAAGACAGTACGAATTCATGGATGTTTCAGGGGTTGATTAACAGTAGTGCCAAAGTGGAGGTTCAGTGGTGGTACCCAAATCAGGATCCTTTCCTTCTTTAATTTGTGAATATTCTTCTTTGCTTTTAAAGCTGATCCTTGAACGTAACTATTATTTACCTATGTATATATGTTATATATATATTATTATATATTATTATATGTTATATAGATATTTTATTGACAGTTTTATATACATTATTACATTTATTGACAGTTTTATATATATTTTATTGACAGTTTACCTGCAGACTTCTCCTGAAGTTTGTTATGAGAGATTAAAGAGAAGATGTAGAGAAGAGGAAAAAATCATTCCTCTGGTAAGGAGTTCCTTCAATATATGTGGTTACAATGAGCTTGAAAAACACATTAATGCCAATATAAGTCCTTAAATCATATCCTGAGTGTATTTCCAAAATTAACTGCAGCTGTCTGGAGGAGTTGGACTTGATGATCCTTGGGGGCCCCTTCCAACTTGGGATATTCTGTTCTGTTCTGTTTCCATTGTGAATTAAAACTTCAGTATTCGATTTTGGTTTACTTTATAAAAATGATCTATCGTGCATGCTGACTTTCCCAAGTGTTACATTTTAGTAATCAGTGTACTATAGCTGAATGTTTTAGTGGAGTATTAATCAACTGTTAATCTTCTCCAAGATGTAAAAAGCTAATTGTTTTTTGTATTATTAAATAGCATAAAGGCACCCTTTTGAAGCACAGATACTCGTGCATGCAGATGCTGAAAATTATGTGGGCACTTATCATCTGCTATTACCAGGAAGTTTATGCTTGAAGAGTGTCTCTGCTTGTGTCTCAAAACAAGCAACTTCTTGAAAGTAGTTAATATCTGGGAACCTGCTTAAAAATAAATCAATAGAATGGTCACTTTGTATGTCACAGGTTACACAATAGCTTTTCACTAAACAGGCTTTCTCCTAAAGAAATCCTAAATGGAAAGAAATGTTGTTATAGGAGACATGCTGTACACTATAAGGGTATCTACTGCTGTGTAGTTCAGTAGAAGTAATTGTCAGTTGAATGTTTATGTGAAGATACATGCAAAAAGCTAGATTTTGGGACAGGTACAATTTTGCCTTGGAGAATAAATCCTTGCTTAGGTGGATGTGAAGAGACATTGTTATGTTGTAGCTCTGCTGAGGGGCAGGAGGGGGAGAAGCCAGTTTGAATGAAAAATGTTAAGTGGTCTCCATGAAAAAAATCTAATAGTTGATGAGAGGCAGAAATGCTTTTAGAGGAAATTAAATCAGTTAGGAGAAATTGAACTGGCAATATGAGGAAAAACATTGACACAGGAAGTGCCTTCAATATGTTTTCTTTGCAGTCTTACCCTTTTTGTCCTTACCTCCGTTTGTTGTATTTTTCTCTGTAAAATCTTGGGCCAGGTTATACCAGTGGGACAGAAGCACGGTTTTTGATCTTACAAGGTGCTGAGAGCCCTGTGCCCTTGCAAGCTCTGTCTCTTTGAGGTTCTTTATGGAATAAAACCATATACTCGGAATTAATTTTTCTCACAATTTTTTTTCTCAGATTTATGTTTTTGTTAGTGGAACTATCTGATGCTCGTTTTCATATGTAGTTGTTAACTTCTTAACAAACATACAAAAATTGCTATATGTGTTTCATCCTTGGGAACGTTTGTTATTTGAATGCCTCTTTTCTAGGAATATTTAGAAGCTATTCATCAGCGCTACGAGGAGTGGCTCATTAAACATACCTTATGTAAAGTTTCCTGCCCAGTGCTAGTGAGTATAGTTTTAGTTACAACCAATTAAGCACATGGATTATTGTACTCTTTAAATATTAAGAGTGGTAATTAGTGGTAAAAATAAATAAAGATGCTTTTTTAATAACCTTTGGAGAAAGAAAACCTTAGAAAAATGTTTACAGCTATCCACAGAGAATAGCATAAGTCTGGTTGTTATCACATAGGTGGAATGTGGGGGGCTGTTCAGTTCTGATTGTTTGTAGGATCAGACACATAGCTTTTCAATGAATGCCAGATTCTGAACAGAGAAATATTTAAACAGATTTCTAGGAGTATTTCAGTCTGGCTTCAGCGGTAGTCTTATTTTGCTCAAAAGCAAATATATATTAAGATGGCATTATTTCTAATGTTCATGTTCTTGTTTTCAAGGTTATTGGAGCTGACCATGACATGCAGAAAATGATAGAAAAGTGCGAAGAACACCGGGACCAAATACTAAATCCATATAATATGCAACACCATTTATAGAAGTCTGTGGTACTTGTATTTTAAAACAAACAAACAATGTATTTATAAAGTCCTGTTTGGGGGCAATTTTGAGTATTTGCAGTACTTCTGAATATAATTGTTTCTACTTTAGCATTACGCTTTGTAGAATGTTGTGGACTTCCCACTGTGAAATGTTCAGAAACAGGTCACAAACAGAATATACTCCAATTCCCTTCCATGTTTTTAGGTTCTCCATCTGCTTTTCTGTCGATGCTGTTCTGTTGAAATACGTCTCTCTCTCTCCCATTTTCCACTTACTGCTGTTTCCTATAAATAACCTAAGTTATTTCTTCTTTTTTTCACCATGACAAAGCTGTTTTTGTAATTTGAAAAAAGTAGTTCCATATAAAAGGTCATGTTTTATTAGAAGAAGGAAATGAGGTGCATCACATTAAAGTAGGTTTGGAAAACAGGTCTGGTCATGTCAAAATAGGGTGTGTGGGTTTCTTACTTTAATCCCACATACACTATTGAATTTCATTGAATTCAGTTTCTTCTGCTTTACATGAAATCACTATATAGCTCTGAGGTAGCTGTGTATTAGCATAGTCGCACTGAATTCAGTGGCAAAAGAATAACAGTTTTTGTGACTATGACTGGAGAATGGCTCTGAGGCCTTCTTTTTTTAGGCCAGGTTTTTAAAACGGCTTACTTCTCTATTTTTCATGAAATCACCTTATTATGGCTTACGTGAGGACTAGTAAAAATACAGTGTGCACAGAACTCTGTTGTTCCTTTCAAATGGTGATATAAATATTAGAATTAATTAATTTTTAACTGCTTTGGATTCTTAAATGATTGTTTTTTTTTTTCCTTTTTAATAAAGAAAAATGCACATAGTTCTTTCAGATTACACCTTGATGGGTTTATTGTGGCTTACAGGTACTTGGACAGTAGAGAAATGGGGGGGGGGGTTAATTCTTATGGTTGTTACTGTAAGCATTAAGTTGCTCTGCATTTGCATGTTACCCTCTTCAGTGTTGTCTTCAAGATAATGCTTTTAATGGAGCAGTTATGGCTGTTTTTACATTGCTTTTTTCTGTTTAATTTGGGGGTGGGAATAATTTCTGAAGTATGGTATATCTTTCATAACAGCTTTGATTGGTTTAATTTGCACAAGCGAGGTTAACAGTACTTTAAAACACACTTGGATTAATGTTGTTGAGCATCTGTCATGGCTTTGTATTGAATGCTTCTAAAAATGGCTAATCTTCAAGACTTTAGTTAGTACTTCCATCACTAATTGCCTAAATGTCTGTAACTTGTTGACAGTAATTTTCAGTTACTTGATGTTTTCATGTTTCACTTGATTGTGAACAATATTTTATTGTATTACTTTTTGAAATCACATCTTTCATTTTGTAGGTTTGTGGCAGCTGTACCTGAAATGACTGCACCTTTTTCCAAATCAGGAAATGCAGTTCATTTCTTCTTGTTATTTCCATTTGGTGGGATTTTTTTCCCCCAAATCAGTACAACTTAATAATGATCAGTGCACTGAGCATTTCTTAGCGAAGTACTAATTAGTATGCTTGTGAACCCAGTTGCTGTTCTGTTGTTCTGTTTTAAAGCTTTAGAATTCTAGCTTAAAAACAAGATTTTGCATGTTAAATAATTATCTTATTGACATTTATTTGTGTAGGGGTAGTGGTCATGCTTGAAACCTTCTGTTAAACTTTCAAAGTTTTTTTTCCTCTATAAGAGACCAAAAGAAATATTTCTCTAGAAATATTTCTGTAAGTTTCACTCATTTGCAATTTGATTATGGCTTGTAGAAGCCAATGGTAAGTATTTGTATGCTAGCTTGGCAGTCCAGAAAAGAGCACTTAATTGTTTTGTAAAGAGAATCCTGTGGTACAGAGAATCTTACTGTCATCTTTCTGCATTTCAAAGCAATTCGGTTTTGAACAGATTTTTATTTTTTATTTTTTTCTTCACTATCAGAAGAGGAGTTTGGACAGGAGTTATAATAAAAGATATAGGAAACAACTATATAATTTATTAAAAATTACAGATTCAATGACTACAGAGTATGTTTATTTTATCTTTTGCTATCTGTTGATTTTCGTAAATAGATTTCCACGTGTTTGGGATATGTATTGAGAACTGGGAACAGAAACGAACAGCTTGTTAGTTACATGCCATGAATGTAAAATGTTTGCAGTCAGCTATAGATGTGTAGATAAAAAATACTGCAGTAATCATAAATAGGTGTTTTTAAACCTGGAATTTGCTTTCTCTGAAATTTTTCAGTTCATAAGGGGGAGAATAAAAAGGACAATCAGAATTATTCTGATATGATTTTATTCCTTTTTGACTGTCAAAGAAGGAATGATTGGGCAGCAAGTTGCCAAATATCATAGAAAGTATTCTGTTTCTGTAGGCATGCTGAACTTCAGTACCAGTGGAATAGTTCCTATAAACAAGCGGCCACTTCTCTTGACTTTTAAGATGTGGTCTGTAGCTTGGATGCGGCCTGTATTTGTAGACTGAACCGTGTGTAACTGGTTTTTGTACGTTTCACTATCCTGCAGTGTGTTGTGGGAGTGCATGAGATAATTTAAATTTTCCTATTTTATTTTTAATTTAAATCTAATAGAGTGCTAAGGTTTACATTAGAGCATCTTCAATGTGAACGGTGAGAATCATTCTCACTCTGAAAGTTTCGGATTACTTAAATAAAATCTAGGTAATTTAGCATCTTGCAGAAATGACTGGTGAGTCAGTTAGCCTTCGTGGTGTTGTTTCCCAGTACCTAGACAGCTAGTAGTGGCTACCTCTTAGAACAGTGTGCAAATAATTTAAGAAAGTATCTCTTTCCATTCTCTTTCCATTTCCTATTTTTTTGCCTTTTTTTTTTTTTTCTGGTTTCCTGAGCTGTAGGTTTCTGGTTTCCTGAGCCGTATCTTCATGTTTAATGCCAATGATGGAATTTTCTTCTGGAAATGTATCAGTTTATGAGCATTTGTAAATTTTGACATAATATCCCATCCCAATGAGTTCCACATCTAAACTGCAAGCTTTGTGAAAAGTGATCTTCTCCTTATGTATTATTTTTCTTTACTGCATACTTAGTCTGGCTGGATATCTTCTCCAGACTTTGGTATTTACCTTGTTCTGGTCAAGGTGTCTTAGCAATCAGTACCATTCAGGAGCAGCGCATCAATTGACTCGAAGACAGAGACTGGCAAAAAATCAAAATGTTGAACAGTTGCATTCTTGTCATCTGGCCTTTTGTGTACTCTCTTCTAGCATGGGAAGCATGTTTAGATCTTACTTGTTTGATTAAACACTTTAGAGCTGAATATCCAAAACTGTAGATCCTAAGAAGCCTTGGAACTTACGTTCACCACTGTAATTAGCATACAGAACTACTGCCAATACCAGGAACTAATCCAGCATCTCTCTTCATTGAACGCCTTCCTGCAGAGATGGGGTATTCTGCCATCAGTTGCAATTAAAACGTTCAGACCTGAAGCTTTTTGTCCCTCTCCTGAATAATGGCTCTCCTAGGAAGTTACTGTCCTGACTTTGAGAATACAATCCTTCCTGTAGAGTATGGAGGTTTAAGTAGACATTATACATTTATACATTTCTAAAGCAGGATAAAGTCAGGTGAGGATTTTTTTTTTTTTACAGCATTTGGTTAACTGCAGCATTTGAGGGGGCTAACAGTTGCAAGTTTCTGAAAATTAAAGAGTTATTTTCAGAACAAAATCTAGTGGTTCGTAGATAAATTCCTACGTAAGAGAAATGTAGTCTTCTGTCTAGTTGAGATGCTATCTTCATTTATCATTTCTTTTTAAGACAGACTGGCCTATGACAGTTATTTGTGCTGTATTAGGATCAGGGCACCATTTTGCTAAGTGTGGGGTAAACATCCACCTACCAGAGTGATCTGTCTCTGAACACATACAAAAGGTCAAACAGGAGAGTGGCAGAATAGAGAAACACCTTTTTACTTGTCTTTTGTACATGCTCCTTGATTTTATTTTTATGTCAGGGGGCTTTGAGGTGAATCTTCTGCTCCACCCTAGAGTCTGATAGCAGTGATATATTTCTCCCTTGCATCCCTCCACGGTAAATACTAAGTTATTAGGACTGCGAGTATGCTGCTCTGCAGATGTCACTGTATTCCATTCCTATTCCTAATTACAGGTTGCTTTTTTTTTTCTTTTACTATTTAATGCTGTGAAAATGAGCCATGTAGGTATTTGACCGTCTGTCTCACTTAGAGAACTGTGCCAATTAATTTTCAGTGGGTGGACCCTGTAGCAGTTGTGGTGGGTTACTGGTTACTCTCTGTGTTTAGATATACGGTTAAGTAAGTGTGATATTTCAGACGTTTTTTTCTTTTGCAACAACTCTAACAGAACAGACAGTTATCTTTGCAAGTGCTTCCCAGTCCCTCTCAGGTGTGCTTTTGTTTGTGTCTTGGGGATATATTGTTTTTTGACCTTTGTTTATAATCTGAAGCAAATTGTAATTCTTTGTTCATTCAGTGCCTGCATGCTGTGCATTTTTGTCTTCACAATGAAATTTCGTTCTTGGATTTATAAACAAAACAGTTGATTCTAAAGCCAAACTATGTTTGTTGAGCACCTTAGCTCCAGACAGGGCAAGAATGCATGTGTGATATGAATGTTAAGGGGAGGGAAAATGACTATTCTGAGAGACATGTTGGGGAGAGGTTGTGTGATTGAATTGTATCATTCAGCAACTGGTTCTGCTGCCTAAGCTCTGTGTCTGCACAGATCAAAAGAGAATTTCTCTAATCCAAGGCTTGGGAGAGCTGAGCCATTCAAAGTGGTTGTGTGTAGCATATAAATTTGGGAACAAAGTTGGCCTTGTGTCTCTATAATGGAAAGCCATAAAAAACAGTCAGTAAATCCCCATTCAATTCATTGACAATCAGGACCAGCTGTAGCACAATTAAAGTTGACAGCACACAAGGGGATAGGCACACATTTCACAAACACAAATCACCCTCCTTTAGAAAGAGTCTCAGGCAGCCCTCTTGTTGGCTAGCAGTGCTGCTTAAGTGGTTGCTCTCATTTAAGTCAATTAGCCAAGGAGAGGTGCAGTGGTCATTAGGAACAAGGACAGGAGGGCACTGGCACACAGGGTCAGAAATCACACAGTCCCTTTTGTCTGTTCCTCTTCTCAGGTCTGACTACACGTGCAAGTAGGATTTTAAACCCAGTTCTGCCTTGCCAACGTGAAAGCAGTTGCACAGAAGACTGTTGCGCTAAGGCCGAATATTGACTTTTCTTTCAGTTGGTTTTCAAATCCAGTCTTTTCACAAGTATCTCTAACTGTAAAGCTGTTGTCTCTAGAGACACCAGAACTTAGCAAAGACAGTGGTTTCTAGTACAAGACCTCAAAAAAACTACTGTTTGTACAGGAAGAGACGTTAAAGGTGTCCTTGTGGCAGAAAGAAGCTCAGATGAAAATATTCAGGTCCTTTGAGTGGACAGTAGCTCTCCCTACAAAGGCAGGCAGAAGAACACTTAACAGTCCTGGCCAGTCTGCCATAAAGAAGAGTGATCCAGGTATGAAAACATTAACAAAAAGTAGATTCTCAGAGCCATTTTATATTCCATAAATATTGTGCAGATTAACTGTTTCTTTGGTGGGCTTTGTTCAGAAAAAAAAGATACATTAATATTATTCATGTCATAATCTCCACCAGCACTGCTGTGATTTGGTGGAACTATGGACTGTGGTGCTTTATTAGCAAGTTAGGGCTATGCTTCATCTCTTCAGAAAGACCCTACCTGTATTTTGTTTTCCCTGTGTCAGGTTGCCCATAAGCTCCTAGACATGGAAAACACTGGTCCAAAACTCTGCTCAAAATGGGGCAAAGTAAAAATCTATGTTCTATGCCAGATATCATGAAGACAGAAGCAATTGTGAGCAGGCCTGTCAGGGGAAGTTGGACATTGAAAGAGTGGCAGCTTCTCGCAGTAGATGTTAACAGTTTAAAGAAGGCCAGCAGTAGGGCAGTAATGGAGTTAAGATGCTCAAGATGGTGTATTTTCAAGTGGTAGTCTTCAGTTTCCTCTTGCAGTGTTTTCACATGTGTAAGCTGCTGTTAAATACCCTTATGGCTACAGTTAAGATTAAAATGGGATGTTAGGTGTATAGATCCTGTAGTACTGGTGGTCACATAAATACTTATGAGACATCTTCATTTGTAAGGGATTTTTGCAGTTTTAAATTAGCGTTCTGAATATTTGACACACCATAAGATTTTAAAACACAGCTTTAATAACCCCCACAGGGAGGAAAATACATCTTAGAAAAAACAAAATGATTAGGAAGAACACACAACTACCTGAAAGAAGAGCGAGCAGGTTGTGGTGGGTTGACTCAGTGAGTAGCTAAGCACCTGCATATCTGCTTGCTCACCTCCCTACATGACAGGAACATAAGAAAAGCAAAAGCAAGAAACTTTCGGGTTGAAATAGAGGTTTAATAAGCGAAGGGAAGAGGGGAAGGAAGAAGTGATGCAAAGGCAGACAAAAAAAACACACCACCTTCTGCTATCCCAGTTTTATTGCTAAGCATGATGTTACATGTTATATCTCTTTGGCTAATTTCAGTCAGCTGTTCCAGTTGTGTCCTCTCCCCATTTCTTGCCCACCCCCAGCCTACTCACCGGGGGTGGGGGGCAGAGTGAGGAAGAGAGAAGGCATTGGCGCTGTGCAGGCACTCTTCAGCAACAGCCAGAACACTGGGGTGTTACCAACAGTTTTAGCCACTACTCCTAAACATGCCACAGTGCAGGCTGCTATCGAGAAAGTTAACTCCATACCAACCAGACCCAGTACAGACGTATTAATCTCTGTGTGCATGTTCACAATATCTGTTTCTCCCACTCAACACCATCCAAAGCTGAAGGCAGTCTTGCCCTGATGATAAGACTCCAGCAATTAGTTGTTCAAAAACTAATTGGGTTACCCCGGGGGTTATTACAAATAAAGCACTGTTAGAATCAAGTGTTATGGCACAACATTCCTGGGTCACTTTTGTCAATAATGACATAAGGCTCCTGGATTTCGTTTACTTTTGAATTATAGTTTTCCAGCTTTACTTCACTGGATTTGGGAGAGTCACAATCAGGCTGCAAGAGGTTCCTTCTACCCAGTGCACTGGTGGTTCTTCTGCTTGGAGACTGAACATTAATACTTCGTGGTGGAATGTAGGTGGGATTTGGGGGCTCTCTAATACGTCTGAAGCACTCACAAGCTGCGTGCGCATTAGGAGTATCCATTAATAGTCTCTTGCTATCAGACTCAGTAGTGGGATCCTCCACGCTCCCAGTAGTACAGCACAGATCTGAAGATGGCTCAATACATGCAGCTGCTTGGTTCTGCATTTGAGCATTGGCCAGGTATGTGCATTTTATTTTAGACTGATTAAATTCTCTTACATTCCTGTCACTTGTAGTTGCATATGATACTGACTGAGGTTGCCCAGTTTCCTCTATTGGATACATCAAATCTTCCTGAGTGTCCTTGACTTGTAGTTTTGTGAAGGTTAAAGACAGCTCACAAACTTCCTCTTCCTTAGTGACACCACAGTTTTGGACAGAGGCAATGCCCTTGTATGGCAGAGACTTCAGCTCATTGGGTTCGTCTGCAGGGTCTGGGTCTACACAATTTATGGCATCGTTAATTTTTGCTTCAATTGATTCTTCAGGCACTTCTTGAGCTTCGTACTCCAATGTGTTCTGACTGTCACAAGAGCTGTCAGCAAATATTGCAAAGGCTGGCGGACCGCTCGCTCCTGGTGAGAGTGGCACAGGCCTGATCTCATTTACAGTTGACTGTGCAGTGACTGCCAAAACACATTCTTCACTTAGACTGGCTCTTGGCTTTTTTTCAAAAGCTTTTGGAGAAAGATTCTCACTGAAAATAGGTGTCTGTCTTATGACAATGTCGCTATATTTGATCAAGAAGTCCTCGCTGTCTGAGCATTTGCCCGGAAAGCGTGCTGTGTTAATGATTTGCCTTTGGTGTTCCTGAAGCCTGTTAGTGGATTGAGTAACCGCTAACTGAGGCATGTCATCTTTGATCTTAAGATTCCCAGCAGCTTCAAAGGATTTATCGCTATTAGTTGAAGACTTCGGTTGCGTAGCAAGGCACAAAGATATTTCTCTGTTTTCTTTATTTTCTATGTTTTCAGAGTCTTCTCTCTGGGGTGTCTGATCTTCTTTGTCCTTATTTCCATGATGCCAGTGCATTTGTGTTCTCTTCTGCAGGGTCTTCTCCAAATTGCCATGTTTTTCTTCATTTGTCATTTCGAGGATGGTTTCACACTCAATTCTTGCCAGGAATATTTCAAATGCAGTCTGCTTCATTTCCTCATTGTTTCTCTTTCTGACAAGTGAAAACTCTGTTTCTGTTGTTGCAATGTAACCTATTTTCTCCAGTACTGTTTTTACTATGTCATCTGGGAGCACAGATTGAATATAGTAGACAAAATTACCGGTGAATGTCTGAAACAGAATGCAACAGTGAAAAACAGATGAACACTAGGGGGATCGGGAGATGCGTGAAAGACTCCCTAAAAACAAAACTACTTCAAAATCAGTTAAATCTTTTTAAAAGCTATTTTCTTGGAAATTTGACTTTTGAATCAGTGAGACTTTTCTAAAAGCATTATTTTGTCAGCCTCTTGAGTACTGTATCTGTGTTGTAGCATAATAATTTCAAAGTTATGCCAGTTTAAACCTGCCAAGATACTAGCCAAAAGCATCAATATTAAAAAAAAAAAAAAAGAGAAAAACCCCAACATTTTATTCAAACTAGAGAAATTCAGAAATGAGTCTTATGCATTCCACTGAAGAACGGAAGATTTTTCAACAGAAGATTCATGGAATCAATCACTGAGGTCTAATTTTTCCTAAGGCGAAAGACACAATGCACTCACTGTTAGTCATATTTCTTCATTGGTGACAAGAACGTACCATTTTCTTTCTCAGTGGTTCAGATTCTTGCTTTGACTTTACTTTCCCAAAATCAGGTTACCACTTCTCTGAAAGTACCCTTCTGAGCAGACACTATTCTAGGGGAGATATTGCTAAAACATGCTCTCTTCCCACAAGCTGCCTGCACAACACGACTTCTGTAAAATGCTGCTGCTGTGTAACAGCTTAAAGTTACCATTTGCTCTGCTTTGGAGCCACCCAAGGCATAAGGCCTAGTTTGTAAAATCAAAGTGTTTTTTGGTTTTGTCATAAATCTTGTGATGGGAGAGACTATGTTTACCTAAACATGACCAACTCCAGGTAAGTCAAGAGAATGAAACTAGGAATGCAGAGCTGACTTTCAGTCAGGGTACTGTATTCTCTGTCTGCCCTTTGAGACCCGCTTACCTACTTCCTAATGCTAAGTGTTCTTCTCAAAAGTATGACATCTTGGGGGAAACAATACTGCCCCCTAAAAAGGCTATTAAATTAAAATGCCACAGTATAACGCAGGGCTGAGCCTCAGTCTATTTTCAGGTAAGTTAACAGCGGCTTTCACTGCCCAGCCTCTGTTCTTTCTGGATGGAAAAAAATAAGCAGGCACTGGGGCAGGAGGGTGGCATCGGCGTGGGTGAGAGACAGAAGATACGAAGTATATCTATATCACTGTGGGTGAGACACAAAAAATATCAAGTATGTCTCCAACCAATAACTTCTATCAAACCTTTATGTACCTAGACGCTGCTAGTTCTCCAGCTTGTGCCTTTCAGTACAATTACTTCAGGCCTTCAGTAGGATGTATCTTGTATTTTGCATTACCTACTGTATATATTTTTTTCTAAATTAAACTTAAAATTTGTGTACTATAAAAAGCTGAGCCTGCTCACTGTAGGCCTTAATATCTTACACTAATGCTTAGCCCTGTTTTAGGGAGATGAATGTGAAATGGTAATCTAGAGCTGTTTGAGAATCCACAGATGGGACCTAAGGGCAGGAAGAAGGCAAGAAATGGCTCTTCCTTGCCAGCATCTGGTGCTATAGGAAGGGAGATATATTTGCATTTTGGGTGTTTGGGAACTTTAAGTTCAGGTGGCTTGAGGATGTGTGCAAGGGGAGAGGGACAGCCCTGACCACCTAGGTGTGGGAAGCAGCTGTGTGTCTTCTCAGGAGTCCTCGTTCGAGGGCCTTTCCTTCCCTGCACCGGCTGCACTCACCGAGCGAGGAGGGGCAGAAAACCCACCTATGCGGGGCGAGGCCAGCCCGGCCAGCTCCAGGCCTTCCCCTTCCCCAGCGCCTCCGTAAGCGGGGCTCCCCGGGAGGCCCCAGAGCCCCCCGGCAGGGCAGGGCCGGGTAAGGCCTCGCCTCGCCCCCCTCGGGGGCCTCCTACCTTCAGCGACCTGATCTCCTTCCTCCACGGGGACAGCAGCAGGTTGACGCAGAGCAGCTCCAGGACCTCCAGCGCCTTCAGCAGGTCCCTCAGGACGCCGCAGCCGCCCCCCCGCTGCCCGCGGGCCCGCCGGCACCGCTCGGCCACGCCGCGCACGTCCAGGCCGCCCCGTCGCCGCGGCTCCAGCAGCCGGCGAGCCCTCGCCTTCAGGGCGGCCTCGTCGCACGCCGCCAGCCGCCCCTCGGCCCCTCGGGCCGCGTAGTAGGCCAGGTAGTCCCGCAGCACCCGCTCCTCCTCCGCCGCCGCCGGCTGCTCCTCCATGGCGCCGCCCGCCCGCCGCCGCTGCCCCGCGGCGCCCCGCCGCCCGCCATTGGCCGCTGGCGCCCCGCCGCGTCACTCCGGGCAGGGCCGGGCGGCACGGCCAAGCCGAAGCGAAAAAGGCCCGGGGACGGCGCCGCCTTGCGGCCGCCGGGTAGCGCTACCCGCGGACGGGCGGTGGCCGGGAGCGGGAAGCGAGGAGGCGTCGCGGGGTGGCGGCGGCGTGAGGGAGGAGGCGGCACGTGGTGGCGGCGGCCGTATGAGGGACCGTGTGTCGCGAAATGGCGGCCGTGTGAGGGAGGGGGCGTCGTGAAATGGCGGCCACGTGGAGGACCAGGTGTCACGTGATGAGGGCCGTGTGAGGGACCAGGCGTCGTGAAATGGTGGCCATGTGAGGGACCAGGCGTCGCGAAATGGCGGCTGCATGAGGTACTAGACGTTATGTAATGGCGGCCGCGTGCAGGATGAGGTATCGTGCCATGGCAGATGTGCTATGCTTTCTACGCGCTGAGGTGAGGCTCCCTCCTTTCCTGCTCCTCACCCTCGGTTCTAGCGGCCTCCCTGCAGCCTTCCCTGCTTCTTCCCCTCACTGTACCCCCAGTGCGATGCGTGGGGTGGGCTGGGAGGTGAGACCTGTGCTTGGATGGCTGCTGCGTGGAAGCTCTCTTCTCCAAAGGTAAGCACGTGGGGAAAGTAGGTGTGTGCCCTGTGCCCTTTGCACGCAGTCTCAAAATTCCTCAGCTAAATGGCTTGTGTCTTCTGCTGCCACGGCTGGAAAGGTTCCTGGGGTGGGCTGGAGATGGAGGTCCAGCAGCTGGGAAACAAGCCTGTCTTTGATCCAAAAAACTTCGCTCATCTTGGTTTTTGGAATTTGGATTTTACAATCACTTGTTATGGCTGCCACAATGCTGCATGCCTGTGTGATTTCATAAATTAGTGCCCGCATGGGCCTCCCATGACCTTAATTTCTGTTGTAGACCAGCTGGGCTGGTGTCTTTAGCTGTGTCTCCGCTGACCTGAGTTGCTGCGAGTGTGAATTTGACTTCATGTTTTTTTAATGACTCATCTTATTATAGATTGTTTTCATTACTCGATAGATTTTAGATAAATATCAGTCATACCGTTAACCACTGGGAATGCCTGGCTTCTCGTGATTAAGGGAAATCTCTGGCTAACTTGACCGTAGTCCCTCTATTTCTTGTCTTGCTGAAAGTGACTGTGCAGTGTTGCAAATAAACTGGTTTTCTCTCTGACTTTTTAGGCAAGAGGGCTTTCACAAAAACATATGCTTTTGATCGTCATTCCAAGTGAAATGTCATTAGGTAATACTTTTGCAGTATTTGTGTACCGATAATTGCTATATAAAAATTGCTGATTTAGCCAAGAGGGAAGAGGGGAAAAATCCCCCTACTACCACCACATGTTAAAATGAGGCCATCTGGCCATCTGCTGCAATGTCTGAGTTTCCTCCCCTGCCATATGTGCATGCATAGACAGACAAGCTTGGCTGTGCTATTAGTAGGGTGCCTGCAGGCAGCTCAGCTCTCTTCTTGCCATATGCAAAACTTTATTGACCCAAATGAGCGGGTCTGATTTTGTGTTTCTGCACACCTGCTCCCATGGGGGGGCTTGAATTCTTTAATCTTTGCAGTTCTGTTTCACATATGGAGTAGTTGCATTTTGTTAGTCTGGTGCATTTTAAAAGGACTATACAGGGAATCTTGTTTTGTTGCTGTTTTTTTGTTGTTTCGCTTTTCAGTACAGCATTCTTGCATATTTACTTAATATAGTAAGTACTGAGTTGTCTCATCTATCTAGTTGTCAGTGCATTGTTTTTCTCTGAATTCATTTCCTAGCATAGCCTCCAAAGATGTCTTGAAGGTCCTAATACTTCAAAAGCCTGTTTTCTGAAAGGACAGCTTGATCACTTCCCCGCTATGTGAGTGGTGCCGATGCCGTCACTGCCAGCAGGTTAGGGTACTTGCTCATGACTCAGGTGCCTGAAAGTCAGGCTGCAGTTCCCCGAGCTATGAGGTCTGTCATTTTGCTCCTCCTTCAATGGGAACTTTGAAATGTTTTGTGAATAAGTTTTGTTCTTTTCTGGGTGGGTGTCTTAATTTTGCTTGTTACTGATTTTATTCTCTTGAAAAAATGTAAGATCCATGATAGGAGTAAAGCTATGACGAAATAATCTTATTTTTTACAGCTTCATTTGTATTTGTTTTGCTTGTAACTTTTTCTTGCTTTAAGGGAAGTGAGAAAATATATATGCATATGGAGCTGTCTGAAATCCAAGCTGTGAATTTATCGTATGCTTATGAGTTCAGTAGCCAGTGTTCAAACATACACTACTGTGAGCGGAGCAAAAGGATAAATACTTGCTTGTATGATAACTTTAATTTAAGAGAGTCTGTGATTATAGTTTTTTGCAGAGCGTATTTCTCTAGATTGAGGGGGGAATTTTTTGTCAGACTGTACCATGACCAGTTAGGTAGGTTTGATGTGGTTACTTACCTTGCTGTGCTTAATAATGATCGGTTTAAAACTTTCCAGAAACATTGGCCTGTTATTTCGTGGCTTTTCCTCTTCTTTTCCCAGTGATATGTTGACATTTTACAGCCTCCTGACCTTAGTAATTTTCTGAGGTACGTATGGATGTTTGTGATGCTTCTTGAAATGCCTGGGAGCATCTCACTCAAAGGCAACAACTTTCTCTGCTGTGCTATTGCAGGCTCGTCCCCCTTTCTGCTTGTGCTTGTGCACACACAGCCTTGTCTCCTGGAGCAGGGGAGCCCTGAGTGCCCCACAGAACTGTGTCGGTGGCCGCTCCTTCCTGCAGCTTCTGACAAACGTGAAATCCCCGTGCAAGTGGCTGAAGCACAGTGGTGCTTAGTTGCCTTATCGATGGGCTGTGGCTAGTCCCAGTGTGATAGTGGTGCAATAAAAATCACAGAAGCTGTATCAAATGTGTGTATATTCTTTACTAAAGGTTGTCTGTAAAGAGCCATATACTAAAAATCGAAGCAAAACAGATGAGTATAGAAATACAGCATTGTTATCAAGTATCAAGAAACAGTACATCCAAACAGTTTTCTTTCTCACATTAACCATGTAATAGATGAAAGGCCTGCATTCAGCTTGTTTTTAGGATTGCCATTAAAATGATGCCAGAGTTGAGGATAAAATCTAAGAAGAGGATGTGAATTTCTCAAGAGTATAACTCACCTTCCATTAAATTTAGAAGATGCTGTTTATGGTATTGTCTGTTTGCAGAGGCGTATGGTTTGGATTTGTAAGCTTTTTCTCTCAACTTCGTTGGATATAACATAGTTAAAAAGATTATCAAGACTAGAAAATTCTAAGTTATTTTTGCAAGTGGTCTTGCTAAGGTATCACATTGTATCTTGAATTCACAATTTTTTTTAAAGATGTTAGTTGATAATCAATGATGGAATGTGTGCATTTAGTGCTAACTTAGGAAAGTGCGATGTAATGGAAGTGTGTTCTGGTTGGCTTCCGCATCCCTGTGACAAAGAAGCTGGGATTGTCTGGCTGGATGAGTCCCGCTGTGACCTGGGTGTAGTGGTGTGCCGACTAGATGACTTTCTAAAGCAGTGTTCCACAAGAGGGAGTAGATGGCTATTTGTCAGTAATGCTGCTACATGCGATCCAGATCGCAATACTGAGGATGTCTTAACTGTGTTCAAATCAAGAAGACTTGGATTAGTTTACTAAATTTTAGTGAAGCATTTCTGTCATGAGGTAAAATGCAACTCTCCCATTTTTATCAGAACCCTGCTTAAAATCAGCTTGTTTTTAAAAATCTTTTTTTTTTTTTCTTTCCACATTTAGATAGCGGAAGGGCCTGAAATCTCGGTCAGGTGTAAAGCCAAACAGCTAGAAGCATTTCCCAGAATACATAGAAAATGTAAGCATTTGTAACAGAGTAGAGGCTTTAGAGGCTTGATTGTCAGACATGAAAAGCCCTCTGCTTGTCTTCGGAAGTACCGTCAGGTTTGCTGTACAGGTGGAAGAGACAGTTTTTGTTTTTGTTTTTTAAAAAAAAGTCACATTTGCTTTCTAATATTAATTAATTCCTTCTTTAGTCCCTGCCAGCAGCCTGAAGTGGGCATGGTCTGGTCCCAGTGTCTTACCCTGTTCTAGGCAGGTCTCCAAGAGCTGCAGGAAGACAATTATGGAAGCATGTGGTATTCTGCATAAATAAACCTCTGCACCTTCCTTCACTTTTTATTTTCCTGCCAATAGAACTGACTGGTAGCCTTCTATGTTGATTTTCTTTTCTGTCCGTAATGGTGTAGAGTTTTGTCTCTCTGATTGCAGGGTATTTTGCATGCCACACAACTATTTCCGGTAGTACTTTATACAGAAGAATGGTTCTGTCCGGTAAAAGTACGAATGCTGAATAATTTAGCCTAGATTCTGGCAATACCTGCCAGTATGTTTTGCAACGCAAAATGGTGAATTTTTGTTGTTTTGGGTATAGTATGTTGAAAATTTTGGAGAACTGCAAATGATTTCTGTTGTTTTAGCAAAATACAGATTTACTCTTATCAGCTTAGCAAAAAATACGTACTTACCTTACCCTATCATTGCACATGACTCAGCAATGATATAATTCATAGAGCAGTAAGAATCATGTAATTACTTCCCATCTAAGTATTAATTATATTTATGTCGATCTTTGGAGTGTTGAGGAATGATTACTGTTGAAAATTATTTTGTATTTACAGAAAATCTAAGTGCAGTTTTCATAATTGGAATGATGCTTCCTTTTAAACACAGTTGTACATGTACCATGCTCCTTTTAACTTTTCCTTCATTGGGGGTAACAAACTGAAGTCCATTTTATCAGTGTAAAAGTTAAACATTTTTTTTCAGTGAAAATACCCGTAAAAGATTTAATGGAGATGAGCCCCTGATAGCTCTGCTAACTAGTGCTGGTTGAAGACACAGCTTAGTCCTTAAATGTAGACAGGATGCCTGTGTACCGTGCAAGATTAAACTCATGCCTGCAGTTCTTTCTGTTGTTCCTGCCAGCATGCATCTGCAACTTCTGTGCATTCATCAAATGGATGTGTGAGAAGTCCAGGTCTATGAACAGAGACTAGGTTTATGAGTAGCAAAATCTCAGTGAAGAGGATTGTGTCTAACAGAAAAAGTTTCTGTACAAAGTGAGAATCTCTGTTATTGTGACTGCTGAGTGCAGCATCTATTATGTACATCCCACTTGCTCAATTTCTAGAGGTCAAGGTCCTTTTTTTAGTGCTACAGGCTCCTAACTGAAGAATGAGTTAGTGCCTGAAAATGTAGTCGTGCATGATGGGAATTGTCACGAAGCATCTTTTGGGCTTCCAGATGCTGCCTTTCCTTAGCTACATCAAGTCCCTGTGAAGGGTGCCCAGTTCCCAGGCTGCACACAGCTGGAGCACAACTTGGTGGGTAAAGCCAATTGGTGTGTGAGGATCCATTGCCACCTGTCCATCGCTTGCCCATTTACAGCAGGCTTTGGTACTGGCCAGGCTTTCTGAAGGAAAAATGTATCAAAATACTCTGCTTCTTTTTGTTTGGCTCCTATGCAGTACTGCTAATCATGTTTTGCAGGCAGTGTTCTGTCTCTGTCTACTGAAATACATATTTAGACAAAGAATTTTTTAAAAAATGCTTTGTTGCCAAGACATTGAATGAAATGTACTAATGACACCTACAAAGACAACAAAATACTCTTCTTTTTCCTTCTGCTCTACAGCATGCGAAGTATCATAAAATCAACAAGTTAGCTTGACTGGATAACATATATCTACACCGAGAGGCTAATTTCAGTGTCATTGGAAATGCTTCAAAAGGTCGGATGCGCTGCTTGTCACTGCTGCTTTTTTATGCTGTGTGATGCCATGGAACACTTTGAAGCACAAAGAGGGAACTTTAGGTAAACTTTCAAAATTCACTGTAAAAAATAAAAAAGCAATCCCATTACATCCCTTTTTAAAGATATAAAATAGGTAAAACTTTCAGAGGTTTTATTCTTCCATTTAAATGTTTTTTTTCGCAGCCTGAGTTCTTCAGAAAGATGGAAGGAAAAAGCCACTTTCATTCACATGATTTGGTTCAGAACGGTCTGATAGTCAGTGGGAGAATTTTTCAGTACTTCCACTGGAACCAGTGGGATGGGGATGTTCTGTTCGCACACCACTGTTTCGTACAGAGGAGCAGCCTCCAGAGTGAGAGACGACAAAGAGATGGATGAAATGGGCTGCTGCAAGTCCTGCAGCCTGACTGCGTAATTTGCAGCCTGTCCTGTAGTCCCAGATGCTTCTTCCTCTTCAAGGCTAATGTTTATAGATATTTCATTTCCTTGACAGGGGTCCGTAAGAGAATAGGGGGGGGGATCATCTGTGGGAATATACATTTGTGTTGCTCCTGGCCCCACGCATTCATCGTAGCTGCAAGACAAACAAATTTTTCATTAGATTCCTGTGAAAAATGCCACAGTACATCATTTTCAGCATAACAGGGGCAGGTGAAGTGAGAAGAAAAGGATCATCTGGTGTTTTGTTCCTCAGCCCACAGCCTTGCTTGCCCTTGCCATGTGAGACACTGAGAGCACCAGACTTAAAAGCACATCTCCCAGTACCTGAAGATAATGCCAGAGGTCTCAGTGACGGCTCAGCCCCCCATCCTTCTGCAGGAACCGCAGCCGCGGTAGCAACACGCTGGGGGATGAGCCTTGCTGCTGCTTATGTGGGAGCCAGGGGAGCACGCTGCTGGCACCAGTCGCTGCCGGTGCGCACAGCGGGATGCAGTCCCCATCTCCGCTCTTTGTGTCTGGCAAGGTCAGAAATGGGGGAGGCAAAAGAAGTGGTGGTGCTGTTTTTACGAAAGATAGGTATGGAGAGCCTTAGATGGAATATCACATCAAATCCTGTCTTCCTGACTCGCAGGTCTCTGGGACATCCTTCCTCGCTGTGCTCAGCCAGCCGTTATGTGCGGTGGGCTGTCTGGATGGCAGATCTGTGCTTGCAGGGACAGCAGGATTGCTTGCGGAGGTGCAGAACTGTGATGAATAATCTTGACAGACTCATGCTGGCCATTCTGAGACTCAGCAGACTCCTCATCATGTTCCTCTCAGATAGGAGGAAAGCAAGAAAGATTGATCTGCGGGATTTCCACGAGGAGCCAGCTCATGTCTGCCCAGGCTTTGTGCTTCTGTCAGTGGCACCAAGCGAGAGCCAGGGAGCTACTGCCTCCTCGCTCCACCACAGTGCTCAGCCCTGGCTGCCCTGGGGCGAATGCAGACAGGCAGATCAGGATTGGAGCATGGGCTGTGCAGCCTAGCGAGGCCTGAGAGGGAAAAATAATGAGCCAGGATGGACCAGTGTGTCTTAGTGCTTGTGTTTTCCCATGTCCTATGGTGCAGGAGGGGGCTGGGAATGGTCCCAGCCAACGTGAGCACCATACTGCGCTGGCGCTGCTCAGCCCTCCGTGCAAATTGTGCTGTGGCCCCACAGGAGCCAGGCAGGCTTGGTGCTCAGCCAGAACCGGTGATGCTGGTTTGTTATCTGGGTGCTCCGCTACCTGGCTACCCTAGCATCACCTGCTTGTCTGCGAAATAGAGCTGCCTCTGCTACCCAACTAGCCCAGGTCTGGTGGTCTGAAGGGGTGTCCTGTGCTCTGAGCTCACTAGCTATGCAGGCAAAAGTGAGGAAGAAGCATAACATCGTGTTCCTAAATGCTGGACCTGCTTTATTTATGGCTGCCTTGTTTACAATTTTCATGATCACTTTTAATTGGATTCTGAAGAGGACATACGCATGTTCTGAGAGAATACACGCACACAAAACCAAACAAAAAACTACCACTGGAAAAACACAAAACCTTTTCCCAGTCAGCTGACCTGAAAAACAGTTCTGCTGGAGCCAGGCAAATTAAGAATCCATTTCCTCAACCACACTAACTGCAGAGCTATTAAGATCTAGGATACTTCCTGCAAGATGGGATATTTAGCATATGTCTTACCAGTAGACTGCAGGCAGTCATTCTGCCCCCTGTAATTGCATTACTGCCAGGCTAAACCCAAGCTAATAAACCATACTTGCAGATTGTAAGTGACTTGTAACAGGGCAGCTCTCATCAGTTGCAGAGAGCTCAAATCTACTGAAATCAACCATGGAGGCCCTGCTTTAGAAAAACACTCGGTCCTGCGGCACTCGTTCATACCTCTCCCTCAGAGTGCTCCTGTTGTTTTTGATGGTATTGTTCCCAGTGTGGTTGATGAAAGTGGTTTTGGGGGCAGGGAGAGAAATCTTTGGGTAAGAAAGGGAAATCTTAGCACTAGGTTACTAAATAGCCTGAATATCCAGAATCGTTTTTAAACTACCTCCTCCCCAATCTTATTTTTATGTTTGTGGGGACAATGGTTTTAAATCCAGATTTAAAATTCTCATGGTATTTCAAACTGTAACTCTGCTCTGAAGACCCTAAGGTGGCTAGATACTTCAAAATCAAATCTCAGCAGGTAGAAGGTTAAATTGTTTTTATGTAGCGCATGGAAAAGATTTGAGTCCCTCACCAGCTAAGCACACTGAAACTTTCAAGCGTACCTGTTACTCTTTTACTTCAGTCAAAGACTGAGGAGCTGATGCCCCAAACTCAATTCTTCACAAACTCAGAGTAAAGGAAAAGCCACTCTTTGCAGAATTACTTACTCTGAACTGCATCTTTACTTAATTTCTGTTTTACTGACCTAAAGCCCAGTGAATTTATTTGAAATCTTTCCACTAGTTTTGACTGACTTAATCAGGCTAATGAAGAGCACTACTGGGTCCTGTTACCATAGCAAAAGAGGGAAAAGAATTTTGGTTTTGGAAAGCCCACAGGAATGTGAGTTCCAAGGTGGAAACTCTGGCATCCCTTTTCTGAGACACAAGAGGGAAGAAATTTGTCTGTCTCCTGATTCTGGCCCAGGCCCAGCACAAGGGAAATCTGCCACTGGCTTAAAGGAGAAATGGGCACAGTATGAACCTTCTGCTTACTGCTCTTACCTGGTCATCTGCATGGTGCTGCTAAAATGCTTGGTGCAATAAATAGCAAAATGGCCTTTTGTGAAGGAGGCTTTTAAGCATCAAGACATGGCTAGGAAATTACGGAGTTCAAGACCTGGCATGTTGGTGTTTTATTCTAAATATCAATATATTAGTGTTAGGGTATTTTTTCATAATATACGTGATGGATAAAAAATAAACCTTTTTCTCCGGACTCCAATGCAAGTAATGCTCTCCCTCATCATTTCTGGCAGTTAAGTTTACATCCTAAAAGTCTTATAAGTAAGGAACACAGATTTTTCAAATAAGTAACTTTTTAACACCTTCATGGCTATATATACAGATCATTCTCTCCTTCAGAGTCCATAATATGTAAGCTGGTCTTTACCCGATCTTTTATTATTAGGGGATTCTAAGAATGTATTATAAGAAGTAATACACAATTCCATAGGTACTCACTGTCCACGTATGTTAATGGTTGGAAAAATCATTCCTCAAAAGATTTAAAGGATCACTTATAAAAATTCTAATAGCAATCATTTCTTGCAGTTGATTGCCACGTACAGATGTGAGTGATACTAGACTAAATCCTCACGGCTGTCTTAAAAATTAAGTGTCATGTTTGAGAGGAAGAGGTGACTAGACCTCTTGCAAAAATATGATGATTGTTATGTTTTATCTGAGATTCAGTTCTGCAGAGTTATTGTACACGTAGAAACTAGCTAATGCTTGATGTTCAGTACAGCAGTCACAAGGAAGCTCCTTTTAAACAACAACAAAAATGTTTTTGGAAAGTATTACGTTACTGTAACTTAGCAATGGACCACAGGAGCTTGTTGCACTGCATCTTGTGAATATCATCCATCTCTTTTTTGAATCTTAAAAAACCTCCTTGGTTACAGTACTTGTGGTGAATTCACTTTATTATTTTTTAGTCGTGAGGAGGAAGGGGTTACTGACATGGAGGTGTTTTGTTGTCTATATTTGTTTGCCTTGTTTCCTGTCAAAATAACTTAATTGTCATCGCAGACTATGCTATTGAATTTTTAAGGGATAACTATTCTAGGAAAGGGAAGGAAGACTGATATCTGTTAATGCCATCATGTTGCATGTAAATATGACCCGCAAAGAGAAGAATGTTACTTAAAAAATCCAGCAGATCTTCAGGCTGACCTTGTTGACTCGGAATGTTTGGAGGGAGTGAAATAACTTCATGAATTTGTCAGGTCTCATTGCAGTAAGAATTAGGATGGGTTTGTTGCTAAGGAAACACAAAAGAGCTTATTTAACTAGCTGTCATTCATAAATTATGACCTACTGTCTGGGGAAAGAAGGAGTTTCTACTTACGGAATTTTTTGAGTTGCAGACAGTAGCTAGTGAATAAAAGACAAATCAGGGGAATGAAAAATTCTTCTGTGTGAAATAGATGTCTTTTTGTTTACTTCATTCATCTGGTATATGTTGTGAGTCCATGAAAATTGCTCCTGCATTGTTTCCATTTTATTGATGACCTACTGTCTTTTAATAATGGTAAACACTAATCTTTTCCTGGAAAATGCATGTGCTGACAGGTTTAAACTATGATAAAACACCACAAAGGATGTTTATGTGATGGTGTTGCCTGAGAAAGAAAAGCTGAAATTAGAACAAATGTTCTGTAACTATTTAAAGGAGAATCAAAGCAATGTGTTGGATGTGTTCGATAACAATGTAAGTAGTTCAACAGATGATGCTATCTCTGATCCCGCAGCCTGCCAACAGCTGGGTTTGTAGGACAGAAGCCTGGAAATGTCAGTGTTTTTTCTTAGATAATACTTATGTTTTGGTTATCTGTAACTACCGAGAGAAAACATTACCATTTTAGCAGAACTACTCTTACAGTGACATATGTCATGAGGCAGCATATTTTCTTAGGTTTATTTTTGATATCAGCAGTTTCCATGAGAGATATTAGGTGCATTTACTAACTGTATTTTAACTTCTGCATGCTTTGTTAGTGATTTATTGAGCGTTAGTTTAATATTTTCATACAGTAGCAATCCATTCATGTTACTGTCTGTCTCAATCATTCACTTTTAATTCTTGAACAGTGACTTAGGATGAAGAGCCAAAATGTATTTCTTTATTACAAAAAGTACCCCAGACTGTTGGAGCTTAGTAATTAGCAGAATGATAGTGCAAGAATAAGCCTGTGTAGTTAAGTAGCACCTCCTGTTTCTGTCCTCCTAGTTACTGTGTTCATATGAAATAAAAACCCATCTGTCTCTGGGCCTGGGTAATATTACATGAGAATTTTTACTATGGCTGATCCCAAATTCTGGTGGTGAGGGGTAACAGGCGTGTAACACTCATGGATGACAGACCGCCATGTCAGGCAGGGCCCTGACGGAATGATCCAATGAAGTCACTGGAGTTTTTTCTGGGAAGGTTTTGTCAAAAAAAGAATGTTTCTCATTGTGTATGAAATATGGTTATTTAAAAAAGGGAACTATTATACAATTAAGCTATGGGCACTGTAATAATGATCAGTGAAGACAAATTTGTTTTAAAATAATCTCTTATAGCCTCCTGTACCGTGGAGTTAAGCCACAACTACATTTCTAAACAACAGTACTCATTTCTGTGTCAGCAGAAGTGCTTAGAATCTGCTGATATTTGGGGATGTTTGCCACATGATGTGTTTTAGGATCATATTCCTAGAAAGGGCTTTATTTTAATTATTCTAGGAAAGATTTCTGAGCAGGTAAAGGAAATACTATCTGCGATATAGAACAGAAAGTGTAACTAGTGAGAAACGAGAGAAAAATACTCTTTTTTCAGTACTAGCTTAAGAGCTTTAAGTATTGTGATTGATCTGCATGGCACAGTAAGTTTCTGGTTAGAAATGCTTGGTGCTTATCTTTTATCAGGTTTTTCTGCCTTCAGTGCTGCAGGGTGTTTTTATGCAGCAATAGCTTGCACTTCCAGAATGAAACTGGGACAGGTGTAGAGAAGGGCTGGTCAGATGATACAGTGGCCTAACAGATACGTTTGATGACAGAAAGCTAAAAACGCTTTGTGCCGTAGCCTCACGACGTGCAGGCAGAGGTGCGAGATGATTTTTGACTACAAATAAAACAAGCAAGCTAACAGAAAGGCACGGGCATCTTAGAGGAAGGGAAATGACACAAAAGGAAGCTCATAACATGTCCGTAAACAAATTTAAGCTGGAAATACGTTTGCCATAATAGTTAAAATTAGGTCTGTCTGTAGGTATTCTGGAATGAGTATAATGGGGAAAAAAGATCCCTGCAGACTGTGTTATGGGATAGCTAACTGTCTGTTAAGAGTGATTACTTGCAGCAGCAGGGATGGGACCGTGTAATTGCAGAAGATCTTTTTGAGCCTACGTTGCTCTGACGGTAATGGTTACCTGGAGGATGATTTGTAGCAGGGAAGTGAGATGAAAGCAGTTGGAGGGAGAAAACTGCCAACACAGCAGGTATGAATTGATAGAGCTGCCCTTGTCTGGTGGCATGCACATGAGCTGAGCACCTAGCCAGGGCAGGGCTCCTTTCACAGAGCTCCCAAAGGCATCTGCAGGATTAGTGCAGGCACACTTGTTGGGATGTGGCTTGCACACTGACCTCTCAGGGTCACCCAGTGGGCCTTGATATGTGTCATTAAAATCTCTTCACAGCAAATAGTGACCAACTAATCAAAAAGCAATTACCTTGTTTCTATATCTAATATTAGCTAGGAAGAGCACTAACTAGAATGTGAAAGGAAGGGCTTTTGAGGGTCTCATTCAGAATTTGGAGGTGAAAGAATCGAGTTTTATCTTATGTCGTGATTGCCAGTGGATTTCGTGTCATATTTCCAATGATATTTTTTAGTTTACTGACTGAAAGTTTCAGTGAGGGGAAAGGGGCCTTGGCAAGGGAATACAGCCCAACACAGCAAGTTTTTGTGCTCATTTCCTGCAAGCCTAATTACTTCTTTCAAGAAAATCTCTGGAAGTTGGTTCAAGCTTTCTTGTCTCAGGTACAGCTAACTTGCTTCCTCAGAAATTGGGGATGGAAAAGGATATCTTAGGAAACAAAGTAGCTGAAGTAGTTTGGTGTTGTTTTTTTGGCTTCATATTTCGAGGAAAACTAAGATCTGTCTTGAAGATGTGAACATTTTCTTTTGCTAGTTGAAAGTAATTTTAAATGGATTTGCCAGTTAAACAATGCTGACTGGACAGAAGTATTAAGAGTACTGGAATTTATTAAGCCTGAATAACACACTTCTCTTTAAAATTGATCCTATCTATAGATTGGGCAAGATGATCAGATGTGGTGTAGTAAGCTTATTTAAAAATGGAACAAAACCCAACCAAAAAACAAAGGGGAGAAAAAAAAGTGTTCTAGTGTGCATACTAGGATAATGAGTGACTAACAAGTTTTATCATAGCATGCCCTGCGGAACGCATTTCAGTGTGAAATATGGAGAGGACTTGTGTGGCTTCCATTAAAGCTATTCCTGAAGCTAAATCCCTCCATCTTGCTCAAGAGTTGTTCCTCAGTGCTATTACTGTATTAGACAGTCATGAGTCACAGATGAAAAAGGTGAGAGCCTTGGTTGCCTAAAGCTTTGTACATACCATTACTAGCTGATCTCTAGGGAGTGAAAAAGCACTTAGTCAACTAGGGTGAAGTGCTTTTCATCTGGCCAAAAGGTGAGGAGTTGATAAAATTCCTTTCCCGAAGGGAACCTCAAATCTCCTCATTGTTAGAATTTCAGAGCGACTCATCAAGAAAATGCAGATATTCTTAATTTGCTTGATCCTTGATTGGTATTGTATTTCCAGCCACTTAAAACATGGAAGCTAAAATTATTTTTAAACAACTTTCTTAATACATGTATATAACTATAATTAGGAAAGCTCATTAGAAATGTGTATGTTGCACTGAACTCTGGGCACAGTGAGCACGAGCTTTATAAAGGTACTATCCCCAGCAACTTCTCAAAAAAGTGTTTAGGATGTGTAAGATAATGATTTGGTAAGATGGTAAAATTTCTACTGAAGTCAACTCAAAGTATGGTTTTAGTAAAAATGGTACATTCAAGAATGCTTACCTCTGCAACACCTGCTGTGCAGTGATGTAGTGCTGTTGCCTCTTGCAGACCATCTTTAAAACACCTAGTTTTCACTCACTGAAATCTTTCACTCCAAATGCGTGTTGAGAGGTACTTGCCAAGGGAGTTGCCTCCCTTGCTGCTCTTCATCTCTTGCTCTTGTTTATGCTACAGTTGGATTATTAGCTTTTGGGTATGCTATTTTAGCTTTAAATTACATATTGCACTGCATGAATTAGAAGTAGGAATTACATTAACTTAGTCAGTGCTACATTTCATTAATGTAAAATTCAAAATGCTATAATCCGTAATAGGACCGATCCTGAGGACTTAATATTTCAAATGCACAAGGTCAAGCATGTCTTGTTTATGCTTCAAGGCTGCATCTGACAGCCAGTTCCTGCTGTTAGGACCCATCAGTCCAAATACTCTCCACAGCGCTACTAATGCCCTACTAATTAGAAAATACACACTTGAGTTTTATGCCATGGAGGACTGTGTAGAGACAGCTGTACAGAAATTTACCAGGCTCCTGCATAATACAATGTATTCATGTAGTGCTTTTCTGAGGAGAAAGTTACAATGGGATGTAAAATGTATTAATAGTAAGTTTAAATGTCTTTTTACATAGCTTTGCTTTCAGCCATCTGCTAAGCTCTACTCTTCCTGAAGTTTTCTCTGAATTGTGTTGCTAAGATGTAAAATCTAATAAGATTTTGTTGATTTGCCAAAACTACTTTTTTTTTTCTAAAACATTTAACTATGGTAGCAGTAAGAAAGTGGAAAGAATCGTTAACAATAAAAGGTCATCTTTACTTGTGACCTGTGATGCACTGTTGTCAAGTGATGGGATGAGCAGTGCTTGCTCTCTGTATCCAGAGTCAGATCTTGGTCCCTCAGCTCAGCGGTGAACCTTGAGGAGGCAGTGGTTTGGGCACCTTTCTGTCTCTCTGATCCTAGTATTGACAGCCCAGAATAGTTTTGTAGAACAAGGTGAGACACAAGACAGTTGGCTTCTGCCAGGCTTATGACAGAAGTAGTTGGAGAATTCACAGGAAAGCAGAGATCATCCAGTGCTATCCTGTACCACTCATGTATGTGCTTCCAAACAGAAAACTCCAGAGAGATAGAAAATCCAGCTTTGGGCCTCTTCCAGGGTGGAAATGAAGCAACCTTTGGTGCAATCTTTTGAGACCCGTGTGCTAAAGAAGTATGTTCTCAGAGCTTGTTCACAGAAATCTGGGCTTGTTCTCAGAAATCTGGCCAAATGCCCACTCAAGTTGTTGCTTGGGTGTCAGCTGGTTTACTTTTATTAGTAAAGACTTGTGGGTGTGGGTCCAAAAACTAGTGTAAATTTGTAAGTGGATTTCTGTGAAGTTCTACAAATTTAGATGCCAGCCTCAGAATAATTTTTCACATGTGAGCTTTCTGCTAAAGTATTTACACCATCTCTAAAAGCCTATTTATTATCGGTTTTGGCTTTGCAATATATAAAAGGTTGCTTGTACAGAACAGAGAAAACACAAGGTCTGTGTATCTTATGTTCATACTGCTGGGTTGCTTCTGAAGAGCTGTTATTAAGGCCTGCTTCATATGCTAGTCACCTAATGCTTGTGTCCTTGCTACCTGCTTTCCCTGTTCTGGCGATCCCAGAAGCGCTCAGGAAAGTTCTCATAGCCACTTTTTGTGACCTTGTTAAAGCAAGCACAGAAAAAAAGTTTCTCCTCTTTTCTCCATATTGGTTATGTGTACATGCAGTCAGAAAAGGGCTTGGTCTTATGTGTATAGGTTTAACTCAAAACAGAATCTGCTTAAAAGAAAAAAAAATGCCGACCAGCCATTATTTGCTGTTTGTAAGATACAGCAGTGCAGAAAGACTGAAGTAATGTTCTATTTAATGCTATTTCTCCTGGTTCTTTGGAGGGAGTAACTGAATTCCTTCATGTATGGACTCAGGGTGCATGGGGCACACCGATGGTATATAGATGGCTGGAAGAACAACTTTTGTCACTCATGAGGGCAATTCTTGTATCCTCTAAATGTATGAAATCAGTCATAAATACAGAAGGGGATGCTCTGTAATTTCTGGAATAACTCTATTTGGAACGAGCCTCTTCTGGTTGTGTTGCTGCTCCAGGCAATTACAATTGCCTGATATTGAAAGGACACCCTTTTCCTACAAAAATGCTACAAATTCAGGCAACTATGGCTCCACAGTGAAGGTCTGAGTTAAACAGCTAAAAAGGTAGATTTCCTCCTTCACAAAATACTGCTATGAAATGAAGAATGCCAAATTAGGAGGTTAAGTACCATTACTAGGTGTGTCAGAACAGTATGTTTACTTCAGTTCTGCGTCCTGCTAGAATAACAAGAAGACTGAGAAGAGAGACTTGCTGGAAATTAGGGAGAGGTTTAGAGAGGCTTTGTGCACTTTTTTTTTTTTTTTTTAGTCTTATCTGAGCTGTCTTAAGGCCAGTAGTAAACATAACTTAAAAGTTTAAGTATCTTTTAAAATGTATTTTATTAAGAGCTATTTTTATTTTTGTGTGGCATGTGGGGCTCGTTAAATTGTCAAATCATGGCTGTTAGCTTTGCACTCAAATGACAGGTAAGAGATGATGGAGATGGTTTTACATACTAATTTGTGGATGCAATCTGTAGTGTTTCAGCATATGTGAGTATCTGAATTCTAGGCATATTGGATTTACTTTTTTTACTTTTTGCAATTAAATTATGTCCATGATGATTTTTCTGGTTTTGTGATTACTAATTAGATACCTAGACTTTCTGTGCACATGTATAGCAGTGCACTCTAGGCAGAAACTCTTCTGAGCAGACTGACTCCTGCTCTCACATGGTTGTACTTTTAACTGTGTGTGAAGAACAACAGTAAAAACCAAAGTCCATTTCATGTTGGTTGCTTATTTCAGAATCATTTTCTGCAAGCATTATGGAATTGTGAGTGGGTAGTGGTACATGGAGAAGAGGAAAAATTAAAGGGCTTCTGCATCCATGCAGGCAGTGAAATAAAGCTGGTGAGAGGAATATCGCTTGCATGGAACAGGAGCAAATACTCCTTACTTGGAAACTTGTTTAAGTGGTTAAATGGGTTCAATTCTGTTCTGATTCTGAGGGGGTATAAATGTGAAGTCTCCTTTAACCTGACGATAGTAAAATGTGGGTTGGGCACTACTCTGATGGACACCAACTGAGGCACTCCTTGTTCTTGGAGGCAATAACAGTATAGTACAAAAACAAGGCTGGAGATTTCTTCTTGGAAAAAAAATGTATTTTCTCCTCAAGACGCTAACCTTTGACTTTCAAAAAATTTTCTTCAAAAAAAAATTAATAGACAACTTTATGCATGCCTTTCATTAATATGCCATCAGTATGATCAACATTAATATGAATACCAGTAAATGATACATGCCTGTACAGGTGCCTTTACTTAGTAAGGACATATTCTACTATGGAGAACTTGAACTAAACCAAGTCTGTTTGTATCTAGCATCTGTATGACCTGTGTTTTTGTAGTGGATGTAGGTCTAGCAATTTTAGTTTTCTCAACAGGCTTTGCAAGTGCAGGTCTATAAAACACGTAGAGTCTCAGAAGAGTGCTTACCGTGGTGGTGAGTCGGGATACATGATGTTGACCTGAGACAGCGTATCCAGATAGGAACCAAAATCAAAAGCTGGGGGGAACTCCTCCATGCAGGTGGATCTTAGCTCCCCAAAAGAGCCACCGTAAGAGAAGCCATCTGGAGCTGGAAAACAAGCAGATAATTCTAGCTTTTTTTTTTTCCTCCATGATGGATTCTCTGAGACAGTATCAGTGTTTATAACACGTCCGTAAATCAGAAAATAAAACCTATCTGAGGCAGAATTGCTGTTAACTCTGAGCAATCAGCTTTTACAGGACATTTCTGTTCCTTTTAGAGCAAGCCTCTGTTACCCGTGGGTGAATGGCAGCGTTTTGGGCTGTGGCACAGGGACCATATATTTAGCACTATCCTAAGAGATGCTGGTGTCTAAAGTTCTTGAGTTCTTGTTGTGCCTCGAAGGAGTGTAAGTCGCATGCAACTTCAAGCATTGGCAAGATTGCTGAAGTTCCCAGGAGCCGTGTACATTGCAACCTGGCCAGTGCTGTGATGCTGTTTAAAAGCAGGCTTAGGTGCTTGATTTGTAAGTATACCTGTCTTAAGGAAGTGCTGTTCTTATTAAAAATGCTCACAGGAAAAGAGGAAAAAATGGCAAATACTACAAAAAACTATCCTGCTATCTGTTGCAGGGATTTCTTAATACTTTCACACAAGAGTGTCATAGCTGTAGAAATACCAAGCAGTTAGTGCTATCGTGTATCTGTGATGATAGTTAATGCGTGACAGTCAACATCGATCTCTGTAAGAATGTCCTGAATTGTGGAAATACGGCACTTCCCAAATCTCCCACTCGTTCACATACAGTGAGCCTTCCTTTTCCCTCAGTGCTTTAAAATGGCACCTGGAGACAGGGCCAACTTTTCAAGTGCCGTCAGAGCAGTGCTTCTTGAGCAGAGGGCAAAGGGCAGGACTCGTTCCTGCCATCCTTGGACTGGCTCTACCTCCTCCTGGCAATTTTCACCTCTGCCAATTTATGCTCGAGGAATTCTACCAGGGCTAATTGAGTCTATCACGCACTGTGCATTCCTTTTGCTTGACAAATGAAGGGAGCCAGCTTCACAGCGACTCCCGCTGATCCCATTCTGGCCAGGGGACGCATGCTGAGACACTAGGATGGTGTGTGCTAATGGAAAATTTTCTTTTAGGCAGACTGGCACAGTTTAGTTTAAGATTATTCTTTTGAATATCTCTGAAAATGTCACCATGCCTTTCTTTTTTTCATTTCTGCAGTATTGTTATTTCTAAGAAGCAGTTTGAAAATGGTCCTTTACATTTTGGCCTGACTTCAGGCACTTTAAAGGTGGTGAAATTAACATAGCAGCAAATTAGTGATTGTAGTGATTGGATCCCAGTATTCGGTATGTTGTCATGCCAAAATATTGCTGTTCATGAGTAAAATTAACTCCAGTTTGTGTTTAACTATTTAATCCCAAGTTTAGCTGCTGAAAAATAGGACAAAAGGATGTTACAAAAATAGTAGAGTTGTGGGGATTCTTTTTGTTTGTTTGTTTCCTCCCCCTAGTACGTTACTAGTGGAGTTGGCATCACTTCTTTTGGGGTTTAAACTTTAGTCTCAAAACACAGACATTATTCATGTATCTGGATAAATATTTCTGAAAAAAGTAAAAGAAAAAAAAAAAGAAAAAAATCCCTGGTTTGAGTGGACATATTGATCCCAGAAAATGTTTCTTTTAGAAACAAAAAAGCCTGCTCCAAGTAATTAAATGAAGTCCAATTGACTTCAGTGGATACTTGATTTACCTCAGTGAAATCAAGATCTGATCCAACGCATTTTAAAACAGCATGGTATTATTGTCTTCTCTATATAAATAAGAAAATTAAAAGATATGCAAATAAGTGTGCTCGTAACAAACTGCAGATAGAAGAGCAAACCCATAGATAACAAAAACTGCTGATGCTCCACTCATGAATCCATTCACCATTTTTTTCACTAGCTGAATGCTTACAAAGTAACTTTTTGTAACTGTTTTTTCTTTAATATAGAAAGAATCTGATTCTGTAATTTTCTTGACTCTGTGGCTTCAACTTCAGTCAGCAAACCCCATATTGGCCCAAAATATAAAATCGCACCTTCATATTTCCAAATCCTTCTGAAGTATGGAGGGTTTTTGTCAGGGAGAAAAAAAAAAAAAAGGACTTATTTAATAGTAAACCAGTCTCTTTAACGATGATGGCGATTGTCTGTGTAATGACATTCTGATGCCTTGTTCTCTTTATACCCAGATTTAACTTCTGTGGTAAGAAAGGAGGCAGTTGCCGAATTGTTGCTGTAGCTTGGTGCACACTGCACAAGTGAGGGAGTCCTGGCTTTCCAACAAAGCAAAATTACTTTATATGCTGTACCATGGCTGTAAACGGATATGAAAATAAGCTATCAGGAGTCCAGTGATGGAGAAAAAATCATGCAGTGTATCAAGGAAAAATATGCTGTTTAAGAAATGCTGTTGGCATTGGCCTCGTTCATGTTAACCAGCAACTGTGGGGCTTGTGCTGCATCAGTTGAGGGCCAGCACAAGGATGATATTAGACTGCAAAGCTGCCTGGCACCTGTTCCTCATAACTGTTTACTCTTTTTTTTTATCCCTTCCGCAGTGGTTGGGTTTTGTGTTGCCTTTACCACCAGATGTTAATAAAGGTAAGCATTATCTTGCTATAACTGTCTTACCATAAACAGTGTCTCTCCTCTGGTGGGGGTGCCTTAACCGTCCATCCTTTCGCAGGCTGCCAACAATGATTGTAACGCAGGAGAGAAATAGCACAAGGCCAATCACTACTCCAGCCACCAGAAGGGGTGAAACAAGCAAACTGGTATCATTTCCGTTTTCACTGTAGCTGGGGAATTCACTGGTTGGGCTGCTCTGGTTCAAGTGAACTTCTGCACAGCAGAGAGAGGAAGAATGTGTCAGTTGTGAAAAGAGAAATGCGGGAAGTGTGGTTATACAGACGCCCAAAGTAAAGATTTTTTTCAAAGCACTTGGAGACAGCCTCAGCCAGACCCATTGTACAAATTCTTGCTTTTATGGATAACCCATTTATTAGACCGATTTGTGGAGCTGTTAAGTAACTGACTATGGGGGATTCAGTGTGCAATCATTCCCGTGTTATGGGGAATAGCCTGCTGGAGTCAATGATGTACGCTGCATAATGATCAATTTGCTTATTTCTGGAAAGATTCGTTACATCATGAATTGATTGATGCTGAAAGAACCTCAGTGCACAGGGAAGAATGTTAAAATTCAAAAATTTCAATGCCAAGCAGAAGAAAGGAATCAGATGTTGTTACCAGGTATGGAAAAACTGCGGGGTTTTGTAGAGAAAGTTTTGGGCAAGAGTGAAAAAGGAGCATGCCTGTGTAGCATGGGGCCTGTTTTAGTTTGAGGGATGGGTCGGCGTTACAGGAAATTGTTTTGGAGCAGACAGGGGAAGAGAGTCGTGGCTTGGAGAACAGCCTTTAAAAAGGGGGTCCTCTCACTTGCCAGATATGCCAACTCAAAGTCTTCTCTTCAGCCATTTCTGTGTGGAATAAGGGTGAAGGTATTGAGGCAGAGAGAGATGTGCATAAGTAGGTTGTTTCTTTAAGTTTTCTATATTACATATGTTTTTGCATAATCCTAGTAAAAACTAGCTGTATTTTGCCTACATATCTGATAAATTTACACTAGCATGTGTTCTTCAAGGAGATAAAAATGAGTTTACACAGCTGGAAATCCGCAAAAGAACATTTTTAACTTACCAGAAAATGCAGGAATTGCCCATTTGCCTAAGGCAGCAGAGCTTTGAGAAACAAAGTTTGTACTTAGGAAGAGGAGAAGTTGTTCTGGACCTTGCTTATGTAAAGGGTTAATGGAGTCCACTGGAGCTGTCCCACTAGGAGAGTATGTGTGATGACAATATTA
The DNA here is from genome assembly GCF_009769625.2 of Cygnus olor. Lineage (NCBI taxonomy): Eukaryota > Metazoa > Chordata > Aves > Anseriformes > Anatidae > Cygnus > Cygnus olor. Next base: position 9,549,124 of record NC_049180.1, on the reverse strand, counting down.
TTTGTTTCTACTTTTTAATTACAAAAAAAAAAAAAAAAAAAAGACTGCAAGAACACTTCTGGCTCCCAACCAGAACCACAATTTCTTAGACCACGGCAAAGCATACTGCGTAAGGATGCAAGTGTTCAGCCCGAGTGTTGGAAACCATCTGTCTCTGTTGATTGTTTCATTATCTTTACAAGACTATATTTACTTTATTTCCATCTAAACTGCTCTTGTATTTACTAAATATAGATTTTAGTGAGCTTCAAAATAAAGATTAAAAAATTTAGTGATCTTTACAATGAATTTGAAGATAATTGTCCACCTGGAACACCTGACTAGGATGTTTTACAGTTCTTTTGGTCATGGACTGTTTCTGATGCTCCTGACATTAGTTAGGTGACTAATATCTAGAAGTGGCTAAGTGGTGGTCATGACACAGTGTTAAATATTCGGGTGATTAGCAGAATCAGTCCGCTAACTGTGACAATTAACAATAGCCTCTAAAAATGTGTAGCCTACTGTTGTGGTTTAGCCCGGCTGGCAGTCAAACACCACACAGCCGTTCGCTCACCCTCCCCCCTCCCTCTCCGGGATGGGGGAGAGAAACGGGAAAGTGAAGCCTGTGAGTTGAGATAAAGACAGTTTATTAAGACAGGGAAAAGAATAACAACAATAATAATAATAATAATAGTATTAATGGTAATAATGTGTACGAAATAAGTGATGCACAATGCAATTGCTCACCACCCGTTGACCGATGCCCAGCCTATCCCCGAGCAGCCGGCCACCCCTCCACCCCGGCTAGCCACCCCTATATATTGTTCAGCATGACGTCAGATGGTATGGAATACCCCTTTGGCCAGTTTGGGTCAGCTGTCCTGGGTCTGTCCCCTCCCAGCTTCTGCTGCATCCCTAGCCTGCTCGCTAGCAGGACAGAGAGAGGCTGAAAAGTCCTTGGCTTGGTGTAAGCACTGCTCTACAACAATTAAAACATCAGCATGTTATCAGCGCTCTTCTCATTCTAATCCAAAACATAGCACCCTGCCAGCTACTAGGAGGAAAATTAACTCTGTCCTAACTGAAACCAGGACACCTACCCATTGTGTACTTCTGGTAGACTGCATTGCTAATGGAAAAAAGGAGGTAAATGGTAGAATAAAAGGATAAAGGATTTGGGATTTCAGTGGATAGATGGAATCCCCACTTAAAAAAAAAAAAAGAGGCTTTTTAGTGTTTATTTGTGCAAAAAGCTTGGGCAGGTAGTAAGGGTAACCAAATTTGGACCTAGGTCTTGGAAACAAGTTGCAATAAGCTCACGTTTTCCCATCCTGTAACCCACTACAGCTCTAATTCACAGCATATGCAAAACAACAAAAAATGGAAACAACAAAAAGCCAACCCCTTCACCCCTCCAAAACAAATCAACAAACAATCAAACAAAAATCCCTCATGTTTGCTGCTCAGGGTGTAAGCAGCATTTGGAGTAAAACAGCATTTTATTGATGGAAGAAATTATTAATTATTAGAGATGCATATATATATCTATCGAGACTAGTTTTCAAATAGAGCATGGTTATATTTTTATATCTGGCTATATGCCTGTTGAACAGATAAATAATTTGTTTGCTACAGAAACTGAAGCTAACAATTTTTTGCTCTTTTGCATGTTCTGTAAAGTAAATACATGCTTTTGAAAGTGCTTTTTACATGGATAGTTGTTAGCAGATAGTTTGCAGCAGTGTTTTCCCAGCTCTTTCCCTTTGGGACATACAACTTGGTGTCTTGCAGTCACAGTAAGTTAAAAAGAAGATGATGGCTTCAAGCCAATGTGTATCATCATTGGCTAACACTTGACATTGAGAGAACTGACTAGAAATATAAACCAAACTGAGGAATTTGCACGTAGTAGGTTGGTTTTTTAATTTTTTTGTAAGCACTTGACTGTTGGCTAAGAATCTTTATGAGCAATTAAGATACACAGCCAAGAAATGTGCTGAGCTTCTACAAAGCATTGTATCAAGGAACTGACACCTCTGAAGATGAATTGAAAGCACTAGCAGATAACTTACTGGTAATTTTGGCTGACTTGCAACGGTAAAAGGGAAGAATCAACTTTATTCCCATCATGATGAGAACATAAACCTGAGATATGAGGTTCCACCAGACGCTACTGGGATTGTAGTGTTCAGCTGAAGTCAAATAGCACTGAAATGGGCTGGTGACAAATTTCCCAGCAAGTTCAGTGGGAAAGAAGAGAGGCTGCAAGTGAGTGCTTACGGATCTTATGAAACCTAGACAACTTCTCAACAGTCCTGTTAACAGGAGGCTTCCTAAAGAAAATAATTTTATTTTTTAGTACATTGTTTAGCTAGAGAAGCCAGCTTGTGTCTGAACATGTTAACTGTTCTGGAGATACTTATGTTACCACTCAGTGTGAGCACTAACACTGGGTCCTGTTTTGCTTTATAGGAATGTAATGGGTTAGTAGTGACTTCACATAGAAAGTACTCGCTTGTACTCTCCTTTTGTACTTCAGGATTATTTTTTTCTTACAAGACAGCCCGTTTATCTAGCACATTCTCAGGACTTCCTTAGCTGTTCCAAGTCTTGTCTATTTTATCTCCTGTTTCTCGCTTGCACGAATCTTTCTCTTTTTATGTTCTTAATCTAATTGAACCAAGTCTCTGGCAGAGACAGGTTATATTGCAATATTGGTCTTATTAGGAGGAATGAATCACTCCCCTAGCCTAGCTCCTAAAACAATATGTGGTTGATAAACTTCTCTTTTGGTATTATTTTCAATTTGACATTGTAAGCCTTCCAGATTTTGCTGTTCTGAGTAGCTGCACTGGCTTACTACAATAGGAATCGATTAAGTGACTAATGACAACAGACCCTGCATTCACATAAAATCTTTCATTTTGAATTTTTTGGGGGTCAAAAGACGTTTATATTATTTGGGCAAAGAATGTCTCATACACTTTTATTCTCTTATCCAAATACCTCTTCTTTTGATAAACTGTGTATTTCTCTCTATAAAAAATGCTATAGGTTTTTATTCAGAATAGAAGTATCTGTAAATTGATGTAGAGTCCATAAATATAATAGTAGTAGCAGATTGCTAACCTTTTCTTTGAGGCCAGCTTTATTTTTTCAACAAAATTTCAAACTGTAAACAAAGCATGCATAAATGTAAATACTTTATATCTAGTCCTCTAAATATGAATTATATTGTATGCCCAAACCATTGCTTTTATCTGGTGATAGGAGCTGTGTAACCTGACATGGTGCAAATGGTGTGCATAGTTGCAAGTGCAGCTGTGAATACAATGCTAGGGACGCATATAGCTGAGCAAACACTTAATGTAGTATGAACATACTAGCGGAAAATTGCCCACACTCTCCATTTGCTGTTACACAGTAAATTATCCATCTGCAAAATCCCTTAAATATGACATTATCATATTTTACCCAGTGATCCTGCCATCTCAGTCAACCAAGTTTTAGAGTAATTCCACGTAGCTGAAGGAGGTGCAGTACGACTGGACTTCTGGGGTACATGTAGTCTTGTTTTTACTCCTCATTAACCTGGCTTTGAAGGGGCACTTTTTACTCCTTTCTAACTCAGTGGTAAGTAATGTAGTTTCAGTTGGGTCAGATCTTGTCAGAGTGAAATGTCTTGGTATGCAGTCATGGGAGCTTGGGTCATTCCAGATAAAGCCCTTTATTAGTAGCGGTTTTGCTTCCCAGACTGAATTTTGTACGAACAGCTCGCAAGGAAGTGCTCATTCATTGTACTGGAAGGATTTTGTGTGCAGAATCATCTACCTCTACATCCCTGGCAGGCTCAATTATGCTTAGTCTGAAGACAGAATAGGTTTGGTAATTACTTGCTGAACTAGAACTGAAATGCTGACAGAACAATGTTGTATTACTTGTACACCACAGGTTAGGATAAGCTGTTTGGGGTTAGTGATCTAGCTCCTATTATCTTCAACAAATCAAATCAACAAAAGCATACGGGGCTGGAAATAAGTAGGACGAAGCTCAGTAGAAGATAGTGCATAGTATGCTTTGATTTTAAGTGATCGCGATAAGGTGTTTCAAACAGCAAAGCAATTTAAAGCATGTTTCTGATTGCCTCATTTAATTATTTTTTCTCTGGTTGGGACAGTTTTGGAATATGCAGCCTCTTTATCAATGGGAGAAGATTGACAGATGGCAAGAAGGAGCTGAGAGATCCTGGTGAGGCCCACAGGTGAACTAAATTAGTGAAAGTGATGAAGATTTTGTTGATTCTGCATTTTTGAACAGTTCCTGTTCAAAGGTGATTTAGTCTGGCCAAGAGTGACCTATTGGATTAGGCACTCACTGCTGACTGTGAAATAGGCCTCTGGCTGCAGCTGCTATCGGGCTGCCATCATGCTCCTTATTCCTGTAGCTTCCAGACAGGAGCTCACAAAATGAGTAAGGTAGGCACATTGCAAAAAAAAAAAAAAATTGAAAAAGGTTTTGAATCATAGACATTGGTTTTGTACAGAGCATCACTGTAGCAAGGGAGAAAGGAATATTACTGAAGTCACTGAATGCAGATGCCCCACAAGAGCTAAATCCTAAAAATAAAAAAGAATGTCTGGATTCAAAGTTATTCCTTTTGGATTATAAGGAAGGTTGGAAACTCTCACATATGCTAGATAAACACCAGGATGCCACCGACTTACGGGATTTACCTTGGTTATCAGTATTACTCAAGAGCAGCTCCAGATCTAAATCTGGTCTGCATTTGATTTACATTTATACTTTGTTCCACTCATACTTTTGTACAAACAACCTGCCATTTTAAAATGGAATGGCAATTTAACAAGCTTTTATTTTTTTCTTTTGTTTAACCTTTCCAATCCCTGGCTGTAGTGAAAACATTTCAGTTATTCCATAAAAGTAAATGCCTATGAGAACAACTCAGTTCTGTCAGACATGATATTTGGCACATTTTCCATGAATCACTTTTGATGGATCTATGCTTTCTTCTGACTCCCTGGTAAAGAGTTGTGCTTAATGATAAAATTGGAGCCTAATGCCTCTCTTTCCCCTGCCCCCTTGTCCTTTATAGAAGAGGAAAACACCATGCTCTCACTCTTGTCCTGCCTGTCTGATTCTGACCAGTTTGGATAGGGAAGAAACAAGTCATGTTCTCAAATAACTTCTTGCAATCTACTTTAGGTCCTACAAAAGATGTGATGGCAAATGCATTCAGGTAGGAATAACCGGGGGCTCAGAAAGAGTTAAAAACTGAGAACGTACAGTGAGGTTGGAGCTGTCATTAAGATCTGGAAGATGGAGAGTTGGTGAGTGATTGTAAGGAGAGGTTTTGTAGGTCTGGCTGTGGCAATGGCTTATGCCAACTGTAATGAATTAGGTGGCACTGCCTTCACACCTGGATGCATTTGTTTGGGTTCTTGCCATCTTAAAGCTATCCAGTAGTGCAGACTGTCAGGCTACAGTGCAAATTCACATCTCTGCATTTTTAGCACCAAAAGAATAAAACCTCTCAGCACACTGGTTATGTACTAATTCAACTATGGGAAGACTGCATCACTTTCTTCCCATGTTACAGAGAACGAGCAGATAAGACCTGCTACCTTAGGATTTTCAATAGTGTTAGCAGGAACTGATGATGACATGAAGAATAGGCAAGGCTGTTGTTGGTCCTTCTGCATTTATCTTGTTATCTTGCAGTTGAGCAAATGAGTGAAGACTAGAATAATCTGGAAACTGCCCCCACTATAAATCAGTTTTACAAGAGCCATATAAATAGTATGGGAAAAAAGAATTCTTGGTTCAGGAGGCCCAGGAGCATATTAAATTCTCTCTCATGCTGCTTACTGCTGTGTGCAGCTGGGGGCCCAGTCATGTTGCAGTCCTGTTTGTATGTTTCTCTGATTTGAATGCATAAAACTAATCTGCTTCATAAGCTACAATTGATATTCAGCAATAACTGCATAGGTACTGCTTCAAACTCATACCTTTTCGTGGCTTGTAAAGGGCATTGTATGGTGTATGTATTTGTAAGTTAAAGATTAGTCGATATAATTAGCTCATGTATATTGTAGCTCACACTATTTCATCCACTTAACTGCTTGTGAGAGCCCATTAGCTTGTGCTTGATGGTAGCTTATCTTCTAAAACATAATAGCTATTTGACAAAGTCAAAGAATAAATATATTTTTGCTGTCAGTTGCTGCAACTGTGACATTTAAACAGCTCCCACAGCCAGACGATTCTCATTATTATTTTTAAATTTGAGGTAAAGATCTTTGTATACAAATGGTTATGTAGTCTTGCCTGATTATTGCTATTGTGGGAGGTTTCTTAGCATAACCCAAACCCATATTTATGCCATTAAGCAGGCAGAACCTGTAAATTTAGATTAAGTTTCTCTACAGCTAACATTGCCTTTGATCTTTCTCATATATATGTTCTAATCATAATTAAAGCCTTGTACTGATTAATAGTTAAAAAAAAAAAACAAAAACAACAAATCCTTATTCAGAACATGAGACTGTGTGGTAGGAGCATTTCAGTTTTATCTGATGCACTCAGCTTCAAGTGAGTTTGGATCATATTTACAGGTACAAAAGCTGCCCATGACCTTGAGAAGCTCATCCAAGGCAGAAAGGGTGGCCTTTCCTCTGAGATATCTAACTCTGCCTTTTTATCATGTCTGCTGGGTATCAGATAATGACTTTTCTCTTCTTGCATTGACATCCTTATTATAGAGCCAGAATGAATAAGATTGGATCACCAGCAGCCTGCAAATTGGGAATGTCAGAAGCAAAGAGAATGTGGCTGCATAAGGGCTCAGAAAATAAATCTTTTCAGATGCTGTGGCTTTAGGGTATTATGTTGATGTCACAGCAGCATGTATAGGTGCTGTTTCAAATTAACAGGAAAAATCTTCCAATTTTCAGATCCATGGTCTATTTTATCAACATGATAAATACCATTGCAGTGAAACAAATCACTTTGGAGGTAAAACAGCCCACTTCAGGATGGACAATGTATTTATTCCCCTATTTTCTCATATAGAAACACCTTTGAACTAATACAATTTTATAAGCAGGACCTGAAGCTATTACTTTTTTCAGAAACTCCATATTAGTGCTTGGAAATAAGTATGATGAGAATCCTATTTTACCCATTATGGTAAAGTTACTTCCTGAGCTCAAATCCAACTTTGGCTGGTAGTGACTAGATCTGGGGTAAAAGCAGTAATTTTTATATTATGATAATTTCTGTTATTTTGACATATAAACTTTTTATTTTGAATTTTTTTTTTGGGGGGGAAGTAGCAAAATAATATTTTTTCTTCTGAGATGGAAAGTTTTGAAGAACTGTAGTTGGAAAAAAATATGTATATATTTTATATTACCTCAGCAGTGTGTCTCCTTGAACTGTGATCTGGGAGTTTCATGTTTTCTCTTGGGGAGGTTGAGCTATGTCTGAACTATGATGCGACCTAAAGAGGACCTTTAGGCAGGAAACCCAATTAATTTGGTGGGGAGGGAGGGGTCCAAAAAGGCAAAACTTTCACAGAGAAAAGTTCAATTCATCACAAACTTTACTTTCCATATTTAAGATTTTTTTTTTTTAAATTAAACCAGTTAGTAATCTGACCTGCTCATGTGACCTGAAACTCTGGAATACAGCTAATAAAGAGCTGCAATAAAAGAGCTAATAAACAGCTGCAACAGAGCTCTAAGAGTAAACTACTAACTGGGCTTCAGGAGTCCTATCCACATTATACCTTGAGTCTCCTAGAGAGCTTTTGGCTATGTGCTGCTGCTTATTTAGGACTTATCCTATAAAAATGATCATATTTCTTATTCCATCCTCACCTCTAGTCTTCAATAGTAATAATCTACCAGAAAAAAAAAAGTAGAGTAAGGATTGATGTTAAGTGTGTAGAAAATAATTACAATGAAAATACTGAACTAGCTAGTTATGTAAGGCACTGGGTGCTAAGAGAGAAATCAGCTAACAGACGCTGGAATCGAAAGATCTTACTTGAAGATGTATTGCTGTATGTAATATATCTCTCTGTCTTCCTTTTAAGGTGACTCTGAAGTAATTAAAACGGCTTCGTAGTGTTGTTAGGCAGTTCCATATGAATTATAGTGTTGATGTCCCAGAGCATACAAAGCCTACAGTAGGACTTAGATTATCGTATGTATCTGTAAAAGCTACAGCAGTATCTGCCCGCATAAATCAAGGCTTTTTCAGGTACCATTAAGAAGCTATTTCACTCACTCAGATTTTGTCAAGGACTTCTGCTTAGACAGCTGCAGGAATGTCAATAATAGCAAACCAGATATTGATTCATGGGGTGGTTGCAATCACCTAGCCTCTTTGCTGCTAAAGGAGCCACGAAAATTCAAGGACACTAAAAGATGTATAGAAATTACATTACTCAGACATTACTATTGTAAAACCTGGGGGCTAAAATCCCTTTATTTAAAAACACAGTTGTTTACTATAGAAGACTTGTTTAGTTAGAGGATTGGTAAATCAGAGTACAGGACTCATGATATAGCCAATCAGTATCTAGGGGCTGCTTAGTACACGTCCTGCATTAAGCCCTGTCCCGTAGTCATATTTGGCCTGCAGAGCTGAGTCAGGTTCAAGTGGGAGGCAAGGACTCCCACTTCAAGAACTTGGGACCCACTCCCAAGTTCAAGGACTGGCAGCCCTGAACGGCTGCAGAACGTAACTTCTCCCCAGGTGAAAGGCAGGTGTTTCTCTGGAGTAGCACAGCACTCTGCTGCCTTCCATATATAGCTTGTTTAATAGGTTCTGCATGGTTCTTTCTCATAAAAAATACAATGCTGGTTCCTCTTTGAGACTTTTCCTCTTTAAAAAAAAGGAAAAAAAAGTGTGGCATTTAGGAAAGTCTATTTATTTATTCGCCTTCCTATATAACCTGCAGTGTTTAACGTGCATACTTTAAACATAAAATGGAGTATCCAAGGCTACTTTCAGCATAGGGTAAATGCTGACAGCACCTAGAGTGGGTAGCTACACCATCCTGTCTGCTGGGAAGACCGAAGTCCTCAGTTTTTCCCCTAATAGAAGGCATGTGTTAGGGGCTGATATTTACAAATGCCATCAGAAACATCTGTGTGTGCTGCACCAATTTCTCTCCAGGCAGTAAGAGATGCAGGCTGTGGTTATTTCTCCCTGTTCTTATAACTAAGCTATTTATTATTTTCAAAGAGGCTTTAAAAAAAGTATTTGTAAAGAAAGTAGAAATAGCTGTGAGTATTGTTCTGCATTGCTACCGAACAAGATTGAGTGAGAAAGTAATACAAAGAGTAAGGCTAGGACATGAACTTGGCCTTTTGCTGTGAGCACACTTTCTTAGGTTAGACTCTATTTAAATAATTGTATGCTATGGGGAAGTTGATTAAATTTCGATGTACAAAAGTTTTATAGATCTTTGCAATGAACAGTGTTGTAGGTTAGAATCTGTGTGACGCCCACTGAGCACGGTTGACAAAGCCTTAACTGAAATTCAGGCTGATTTTAAGCCCAGGCAGTTTTTGTAGCATTTTGAACAAATGGGACCAGAAAATGTCTCAGTCTCAGACAATGTGTGTGTCCTGCAGGGGTGGTTCTAAATAAATTTAGATGGACTACCTAAATAAAAGCTTTTTAAGGATACTGCTTGGAACAACACAGAGGAGTAACAACCAATTTCCACCTTTTTCAGGGCTGTGGTGTGCACATCAAAGAGATGTGTGTGGTACATTTAGTTTATCAAGTAACTGTGATTTCATCTCTGGATACAATTTGCTATTTCAGATGAGACAAAATGATCTTCCTTTGGCTATTAGTCCATCACTGCAGGAAATCTCTCTGTTCCCATTAGAAAAAAAATAAAAAATAATTGTGAATTTGTGATAAGATACAGGATTCTTGGTGGAAAAGCTAGTACCTAGGCTGATGGGAAATCCTATAAGTGCGTGAGTAAATATACAGAGGAAGATATAAACGACTTGTAATAGAAGATGAAGTTATTTCTGTTCCTGGATATCCTGATTACATGTGACTGCAAGGGGATTTTCATCTGTGTACTTGCTAACAACAAGGACTTTCACAATTGCCTAATAATAAATTAAAACAGAATCACATGAAAACAAAACAACAAAAAACAACCCAGCACCACCACCAAAACAAAACAAAAAAAACAGCTGACCCTCTACTTCAGTTTCCTCTTATCTGCCTTAATTATTTTTATCTACAAATAAAAGCTACATTGGTAGACTCATAATAAGACCAAGAGGCTTCACGCAGTGAGGCCAGTAAGGTGCTTCTATTCAAATTAACTGAACGCACTTTTTTTTTCCTTAACAAAAAGCTATATATTACATTATAGTCCTGCAGTACAAGACAATTCAGAATGTTCTTCACTATGAGGGCAATGTGAAAAGCTCACATCAGAATTTATAACCCTTTCAAAGAAGTCACTAAACTTAGATATGTAAATTGTATGCACCTGGTCTGATATGGGTAGGATTTGCATGAGATAGCTGGATATGCTGCTACTTCGGTTCTGGTGTGGAGGTATGAGCAAATTCAGTTTTTTAGGCATGAACAATGGAATGTAAAAGACATTCAAAGATTAAAAGCAAATTGAAATTTTCTATTCTTTGCACTAGTAGGTAATGATTTTTTTTTTGTGAAGAAGCTGACAGCATGAAAATAACTCCTATTTTATATGACACAGTAGAAATAGGGTTTGAGCTGTAGGAAAGTGGATGCTATTCTGAAAAAGGCTTTTTTTATGAAAGTGATGTAGCACTGAAAGGAATAAAAGGGAGAAAACCTAGTGTGCCAGGCTTATGAGAGAAATAACAACAACTAGCAAAATACAGTGGGATTTATCTCTGTTGTGCTGGACACTATCTTATAATGATCTTGCAATTAAACACGTGGGGAAAATCCCTTCCAGCAGGAGTAGAACCACAGGCCTTGGATGGCCGGGAGAGGTGTCTCTGTTTCCATGGGTGGGTGCTGTGGCTCTGAGGGCTGTGATGTACCCTTCTGCTCACTGACCTCTGAGGGCCTCCTGCTCCCAGAGGGGGCACAGCCGGGGGCTCTGGGACAGCACAGAGGCCTCGAACTTGCTTAAAGAAGGAGAAATACAACTAGCCAGGTTGCTCAAATGTAACAGAAATAAAGTTAAAGAAGGGGCTATTTTCTACTGAAAGCTCTTGGGCTTTAATGCATGAAATCATGATGGTTAGTATGGAGGTACAGGGACAGATTGCAATTATTTATCAAGGAAGCTATGAACACTGTACAAAATTAAAGCGTATTTGAACCCCAGCCTTCTTAGATAGCTTCTGCATTGGTATTAATTGGAGAAAAGTGCTAGAAAAGTTAACAAGGAAAACCACTGTTTAATGGAGCTACACCTACAGCTTTATAATGTTCAGCCTGGGCTTACTGTCATACTACAACTTGTTCTAAAGGCTGTGCTGAATATCATACAGTGCAGGGACTTTCACTTTAGATCCCATCTCTGATCTCCCTTGTGCTAACAGCATATGATACAAGAAATATCACGCTGTTTGGATTATGAAAATAATTGATGTATTCATATTTACTGTCTCACTTCTTAATACTAGCCTGTTAAGTCCTTCTGGGGTTGAGATCACAGATTTTTCTAAACAGCAGCTGCTCCATAGTTTCTTAAAATATCAGATTTAAGAGATGGGCCAAGGAAGACAGGGTTGATGATAAAAACAGATGGCTTCATTGCTAACAATATACCTGAGCTTGCAGGCACTGAATGCTTGTGAAGGTGTGGGCAACTTTGTTGATTCAAGAAATGCTGAGGCTGTTCAGTAGGGTTCTTGGTTCTGAAAGGAAAGTCACTGCTCCAGTTCCTCGCTTGTGTTACTTGGAGATAAACACTGTCTATGAAGAGGAGAGATTTGAGAAATCCTAATAATTTGAATGTTTATTCCTTCTGCTCCCCTTTATCAGTGTTTGATTAATCTTAGCCAGACTGGTCCACAATTTTATCCACCTCCTACAGGTGCCAACCTGGCAGAAAAAAATGCATTATATATAGGGCTAAGGAGAGGGAAATCCTTTCTTGCCCAAACAAAAGAGGTTGCGTGGAGCTGCTGTGGAAGTCGGTGAGACCAGCTGCTGTCTTGTCCTCTCTTTTGGGAAGTTTGGCTGGCCACGGGCTGTTGGGAACTAGATGTTACCGTGCCTGTAACACCCTGGCTACAGTGGTGATGTATACTGTGGTGCTGGATATTGTTAAATACAAGCATTTTGTGTGCGCATGGAACCTGTGCAACAACTGCAGCTCCACTATTTCAGCGTGTGGGTAATGTGACGGCTCTCCATAACAAACCACTCATACCACTTGCTCTGTATTAGCTTCTCCTTTGTGTCTACCCACAGTACAAACATCTGTGCACGTGCTGCGCCAAGAACAGACATTGTATGTTTGATTACTAGTGGTCAAGCATACCCATAGACACAGAAAACTGCTTAGGAGAAAGTGAATTAAGAAATACTGAATAATAAATGTCTATTCATTGTCATTTCACAAAGGTCTGAAGAGGTCTGTGCATTGAATTCTTTGCAGTTGTGGTGCTAATAAATTGTTCAAGATCTGGTTTGCTTTCTTAGTCCAGGGTTGTCAACATTATTGCCTGAGAAGAATGACCTTTACTTCTTGTTGGAAATCTGGATAAAAGCTAAAACCAATACTGTTCCCTGAATGTAAGGGAACACGGAGGCTGTACAGCACTGGGTTGTCACCAGCAGACCCAGGCTTTTCCTGGGGAAAGAAACATATGGCTGTGTCACTGGGTGTGCCGCAGGGGTCAGAGGCTGGCTTGGAAGCATGAGCTGCCTTATCACAGAAAGCAGTCCCAGAGGCAGTGTGCAGTTTTGGCTAAGAGGCCTGGGGAGAAAGGAGTGGGTTGCAGCCCTGGGCCCCATCAGAACACACGCAACGTTTGTACAGAACTTCTTCCAGTGGTAGGGACGTGGCGACGGTTGTGATGGATGTCTTTGAATTAATGGAATACTTCACTAGTCTTATGTACTCTGCAAACACTGTCCTTTGGATTCTTACTTAAGATAATTTAATATGACTACATCAAACCCATGCCTGCCTCCTACAAAAGTGTATATGCATATATTTTCACAAATAGTTGCTGTGTTACAATCCCAAATCAAGATTAATATGAAATCAGTTTGTCTGATGTCAGTCTTAATCTTAACTTTCACTTATCATCCTTTAATAAAGAGCTCTTCTCAGTTTCATTGGCAATATCTGCAGATAAAATTAGGCTTTATTCACTGCAGTTCAGCAGACTGAAACAAGGTTTTCATGTCTCTAACTCGGTAGGAGAGATGCTGACTTTAAGACATATTCTGTTTCCGTTTGGTGAATGCTGTTTCATTTATCATTCATAAGTGCAGAGGAGAATTAAGGAGGCTTCCTACCCAACCCCTTCCCTTCCAACTTGGATGAAATAACTGCTCAAGGGAGCAGATTCAGAGCAGAATTATCCCTGTATAACTGATGTTGCAGGTGCACCACTTCTGTAAGGACCACGTGGCGGGGCATTTTGTGGTTCCCTCTGTAACAGGGCTCATGGCTTTTGGTGGGTTACAGATGGAAGTTCTGTGGACCTACTTTGTGTAGTATTAGCTACCTATTAGGATAAAATAGCACCCTACACATTGGGAGGACACCATACTTGCTGGACTTTGCAGTGCAATGGACAGCTATAGGCCTGGAAATCTATTGCCTGTGTATCCAACGTGTTTTTTCTGCCCTGGTAGAAAAGACAATGTATCAGGAACTTGGCATCCAAAGTCTAAATGGTGTCCCCTTTTCAAAGGAAAGTCGTGGTATTAGTGTTAAAAGGTAGCACGTTGCCCAACTCCAAGTCATTACAATGCCAGTATCTCTGGAGGCAGTGAAGTCAATTTCTCAAGCACCAAACAATAAGCTAAATGTGCAGTTTCAGCATATCCAGTCTGTGACCCTTTTTTTTTGTCTTGTTCAGTCATGAAATCCCATGCTGACCTCTATTAGTACAAGTATGATCCAGTTCTGTCACAAGGACACTTCATTGTGTGCCTCCTGAAAGGGCCAGAAACGATCAAATTGCATTGCAGTCTTCTGAGTACAGATGGTTGTACTGAGGCTGGGGATGCACGCACCAATAAATTGGAGTGGCGTGGAGCTTTAGCTGGAGGTTTTGTAAGTCAACAACCACAAGGGCAGCCCCTTAACTCTGCTCTTCCTTGAATTGACTTCTGATTTAAATTAAACCCGATCAACGCTTGCTGTGGCATACGATCTATGTTCTGTGCTCTGTGTTGTCATGTTCTAATCCTGCATATTTTTCCTGCACTTTCTGTGATCTTTGGAAGAAGGATGAGTTACCAGCACAATGTTTAGTTGAGCTAAGGATTTACTTATGATGAATATTACATGGATTGTAAGATGGAAAATAGAAGAAAGATGGAAAATAGAAGAAAAAAAGAGACTTACAGTGGAAACTTTTTTTTTTTCTTCGATGCTTTCATTTCTTCTGCAGTGGGGATTACTGTGCTATTTATTCTTTATGTTGAAAGTATAGTACTTTATGTTGAAAGTATAGGAAAGTATGTCTGTTAGATTTTTCATATTTAGCTTTATATTATTTAAAAACTGGGAAACATAAGTAACATTCCTCTACTGTTTTTCTGTATTTTGTTTTTTACCCTGATGATATTTCCTTCTCCTGGTTAACAAAAGTTTGACGTGTGAGACATAGGTCTGTCTCATTCATTCATTTTCATCACCATCAGGTAAACTTTCTGTCCTTGTTAGCTCATGTCCTATGGAATATGTCCAGAACAGGGATTTTATAGCTCTTTGTAAAGCCAGTGCTGAGTACTATCCCCAGTGTAATACTCAGGGCAATAATATGTTTGGAGCCCAACCAAAGCTTGTGGAGTAACCTCACTGTATCTTAATGAAGCGATGAATGTCTTGTATTTTCATGGACTGACCTCTTGTTTCTGTATCAATTATGGACTTGTACATATCCCTGCTGTGCTCTCTCCTTATGTAGTGTACACACGCTATATTCCTAGTCTTGAGAATCAGGATTCCTGAATGAGAGTATGTGTGAAAAACAGCTAGCTAACAAGCACAGGGATACAAATTTTATTCTCATGGCATTAAAGTTTCAAGGAAAAGAAATGCATCTCTGCATTGCTGACACTGAGCCAACAGTTTCAGTCTGAGAACAATTTTATTTGTAATCCCCTGCTAAATGCAAATAAGTTCTGTGTCTCTTTCTTCTGGAGATTGCTTCCCTGAGTCAGTGGAGTTCATTTACATTTTGGTGACATCCACAAGAATTTTGCCAACACAGCTTATTACTGCAAACATTGCGTCAGTTCTGACATTTTTCTTTCCCGGGAGAATCCCCAGAGTGGCTGTTACTGTTCTTAGCAGCAGACTTGGGGCTTCATGAGCAGAGGCACACAGAAGCCACGCCAGCCTTAACCATTCTGTCCTCCACCTGGCAGAGCACATCCCCGAGGTCCCCACCACAACATTTTATGGCCACTATGTGAAGCACACTGGAGAAGGGAACTGAGTGGATAAAAACCTTCCCCATGCCAGTTTGCTCCTGGAAGCAGAATCAGCACCCTGACCTTGCTCCTAGAGACCCAGGTTCAGTCCCTGCGCCTGCTGCACAAACACCTGTGTTGGCACACCCAGCATTGCCACGCTGCGCCAGTGGGGCACACTGAACCCCAAGCACCCAGGGTAGGGGTGTCTTCCCTCTGCTCTCACAACCAAAAGTTTTGATCTCAAACTGCAGCCCTGGTCATTCAGGCTTTCAGGATCTTCACAATTTGAACGTAACCTGAATCTTCAGGTTAGATTTTTTTTTTAATTTAATTATTTTATTTGCATCTTCATAGTACAAATCCTATATATTCAAATTCAAATTAATCCTGCAGTCTTGGGGCCAGACACCTGAATCCATGGAAGACAAAAATTATCCCTGTAATTGCCCTGAAGTTTTTTATACAAGCATACTCAATTCCCAGCAAAGAATCCTCTTGCCCATGTAGCTGTTATAGCAGGTGCAGTGTTACAAAGATGAAGAACTTCCCTTTAGGACAGAAGCATGATCCAAGTCAGACCCTGAACTCTTCAGCCTTCCTCTGGCTCTGCCATGCAGCAGGAACTATGGGCAGTGCTTCTCACAGAAAGGATGTCAGCAGTGGTTCATTCATTTACAAGCAGCATTTACTAGTTCTGTGAATTCCTGTTGTTGATGGGAGTCTAACAGTACTGAGTAAGATAGATAGGAAAATACTTTTTTGGTTTACCATTATGTATTTTTTCTGCCCTGCTTATATATTTGTACGTAATAAGTATTTATTTGCCACTGTGCTCTCTGAAACAAAGCCCGGCAGCTAAAAGCAATACTGCAGTGTAATGGTTTGAACAGACCTGTAAGGCACTCAGATGGAACCAAGCAAATTATTTCAGTCACGACTTAGGGCATATTTGAATTTAGGATTTTAAGTAGATTTTATTTCCCCTGGCCCTGCTGACTTTTTTTTTCCCTATTTGCTCTCTATTCTTCATCATAGTCTCAATTTCATTGCATATGTTATTGCACTAACTCATGTTTTGTAAAGCTAATGTGCCAAAAAGATGGATTCTGCCACTTACTTAGAAGGAGGCTGGACAAAGTATTGGGCCTCGATTCAGGAAAGTGCTTATGTGCGTACTTTAGGCACTTCAAATACACCCTTGATTTGATTCATACTAAATTCTCCAATTTGAGCACTGCTGAGATGCATGTTTAACACATTTCTGTCACGGGAGCTATTTGCCTACCTGATGGGTTCTTTTACTTGTCTTGCATTTTCGAAAGCCTGCATTTATACAGGAGTTACAATAGAAATTAGTTACGTTTTAAAGTAGCCTATTTTGAAATTCATATACTTCATATTTACTTTTCAAAGGAAAGTGTGTATCGAGACAATTCCATAACTAGATCAGTTCCTTGTCTGCGCAGGTTTACAGAGCAGCCTTTGGGCCTACTGCCTTGATAGCCGCTCTCCTTTTAAATTTCTGCTTCTGGTCCGGTAAAAATAAAACCAGACAAAGAAATGTTTCTATATATTTCAAAATACAGCAATAATACAGATAATTTTTCACTCTGAAACTGAACTAGCAAGTCAGTTCAGAACTCATATGCCCCAGATATGCCTCAGAACCCCAGATTAAATGCAGACATTTTTTTTTTCCCTTCCTGCTACACATTTCCTCCCATCTTTTTTTGGTATTTTTAAGTCCTTGACCTAATAGAGAAGCTTGTATGTACTACAGTAGTGTTCCTGAATATAAGGAATAATATTATGTTGCTTCCTAAGTCTGTTAGGGTGCCCATAATACAGCAGTTTTTCAAAGCTGACAAGTACAGTTATAAATGTTTACTAGGCAAAGAAGCAAGTTAAAGGAAAATGAAATGATTTCTCAGGAAGAAATTGGCACAGTCAGGACAGACAGTTCTCTTGAGTTTGGAGTTCTTTCCTGCAAGACAGTGCCTTGACATGCCTCTCATTTGTGGTTCTTTCGGTGGTCACTACAACTAGGTTTCACTCTCATTCATTGGTGCGTGACAGTACCGTGCAGATTAAGTGCAATACTCACCCACTTCTGGAACTTTACCTAGCAGCCTATTTTAAGAATCAAAGCCCTCTAGGTCTCCCATTTGGGCACTACCAACAGAGTGGATGCATCTAGAGGGCAAGTTGGGACCCTTTGAAATCACCTTCATGATCTCCTGTCCCTGTCCACAGCCGATACAGAGTACATAAGCCCCTCGTCAGATGGTGTGAATACCCTCCCTGAAATTGTCTGCAAGGACTAGGTAAAGCCTGGATACAAATTTGCAAGGAGGTTGTGAAATGACAAATTCCTTTTCCTTGGTTGGAATGACTCCGAAAGGATACCTAATGGAATTAACCTGGAATGAACAGAAACAACATGATGCATTCATTGGGTTTAAATTTAATATTTTAAGTGATTGTTGTCACTGTTATTTCAAGAGCTGTTATGTTCATGTAACAGTTAAGTAACACTGCCATGCCTCTCTCAGAATTTGCTTTTCCGACAAGAACTGTACAAAAGCAAAGACTGGATAGTACTTAAACATTCTTTCCTCGATAGACTCAGGAATAGATTAACTTTCCTAGTTGACTCCAAGCAGGGTTATCTGTAGAGACCTTTCCATTGGCAGGATTACCTACATAACACTATATAAAGCTGCGACTACAGCGGTGGAGATTATTATTCCAAATGACCTGGGATGCTTAATGGAAAGACAGTGTATGGGATTATCTGTATAGATGCAGCTTTTAGAACAAACATTAAGTCTGGCTCCTGTTAGTGTGAGCCTTAAGTAAAGTCAGTGGGAGAAATTTACTGTAAGTTTTGCAGTATTTAATTATTTTGTTGATAATAAAAAAGTATCAAGTACATGAGACACAATTCCTTTGTCACAAAAGGCTCCAGCCATGTAACCCATGGAAGTAGCAGCAGTGATTGCACAGGTTATGATGATCTTTAGCTTCAGTGGGAAAAATTCCTTGGTTCCAATGAAAATGTATGTTTAAATCTGAAGCAGAATTTTAGCCTTTAATACTACTTTCTCATGAATTCAGAATCTGTCTAGATAAATAATGCATCCTTAAAAAAGCAGATAGGTTGTATGAGACACTAAAAGGCAGATAAAAATTTGGTATGCAAGTGAGCTTCTATCCTATGAAGCTGGCTGAAGGAGGGGAGCTGAAAAATAGGCAAAGACAAGTACGTCTTAAGTGTTAGAGATCAACACCATTTTGCTGAGTGTATTTTCTGAAGAAATACATGGTTAACCCTTGAGCAAAGATTATACATTTGATTTCTTCATACGGCAAGGGAAATATTAGCTTGTTTTCTCAACTGGAACGAATCTATGCATTGCATCTCAGGGCAGTTTCTGTTGAGTACACGCAGTACACTGCTTTTGTTATGACTTAGTGGTTCTGCTTCTGAGTCAAGGGGATTTAATGGGAAAAAATCACTGTCAGTCAATTTAAGGAAAGGGAGCACAAGAAAGAGAAAGGAGGAGAAAGAGAGAGGAAGAAAGACACGAGAATCCAGCTTCTCGTGGCGATTCTGGTTGACTGATACAGGAAGCATAGGCAAATACATTCAGACTTGAAATAAACTTTAAATAGTTCAAGTTCTTTCCCATTAGGCTGAAATTTCATGGTAGCTGCACATTAAATCAAATACTTCTGTGTCAATGTTTTGTCTCTTAAATGCTAAAATTAAGCTCCCAGAGTATGCTAGGAGTGTAGTTATTTGTATCTGAACACTGAAATAACTATAGAGGGTAAAATCTACCTACACTGGGAGGGTAAAAATCAACAGAACTGTGGGAATTTATAATCCTGCAGTGTGAAATGAGTAATTGTTTTTTTTTCTTTTAAGTTAAGGCACCTCTTTTACAAAGATATGTTTATATATACGAATGCACACATCACCTGTTGGTAAGCATACACTGTTGGCTGTTTAAGAATCATCTCTGAATGCACACACACAGCTCTTCAAGCTGCTATTGCTTACTGTAGTGCCATAAACAGCCTTTTAGGAATATCAGGCCTGTGGTTTAACACACAGACTGGTACTGTTGTTCTTTAGTTAAGGCTTCTAGACATTATGGTAACATGGTGAGGAAGCTGGACGTGTGAGGTGCTACAAAAAGAACGAGGAGTCCCTCCTCTGAAGTGAACTTACCCTATGAACTTGTTGTGAACTAGACTATGGTTTGTGATGACAGTAGTACAAACGTTTTCCATCTTGTAGCAGCGTGCTAAATGTAGGATGGAAATCTCCCCTGGAATGTAGCCTCACTCAGAAGTCCGCTTTTCCTCTACGTAGATGATGATCTGGATTTTTGAGGACCCAATATTTTCCTGATTTCCTTCCTCTCCCCGAAAATTCACTTTACCGTGGCTAGCTGCAGAGCTTTTCCCATATGTGCCTGGCTCTGAAAGGATGTGTAAAATACTACAGCCCGTCTTTCCCTTATAAATAGCACACTGTGTAAGCCCTCTGGAATCTTTCTCACTGTCTCAGGATGCACTGCACGTCTCTGCCATTTGCTTAGAACTGGGCAAGTCGTAATGTGGAGAGGTCCGCAATGGGAGTGGATAGCCACAAAACACATTTGGGCATTACAGCAGCCGACCACAAGAGGTTTCAGCAGCTACATGATAGTAAAACTGGCGTAATGGGTGTAATGCAGTTGAGAAAGAGCTGTCAGCTTTGTTTTTCTTTCTCCCTAGGTATTTATTTCTGAACTCATTTCTTTGTGTCTCTTTTTTCTTTGCCCTTCCCATTTCTGAGATGCTTACCTGCATAGCTTATACAAAGCAACCTCTGATGCTAAATGGGTACTGAGACCACACGGTGGTGGTTACTGGTTACAGGGAGCCCCCTCTACAGACACTATTCTCTCCGATTTCATGAATGCTAGGACAAAAAGTTCTTATTTTACTCACTCCCAATGCCTATGTAAGTGAGTCCAGAATATCGTTAGGCATTAATGACATAGTGAGCAGGAGGTGATTGGAAAGTAATTTCCCTTTGACTCTATCATCAGTTTGCCTCTGTGGTTGATGTACTGCCAATGTTTTAAGAGCTAGATCTCACACATTCCCCTTAGATTCTGACAAATCTGAAATCCCCTGCAGTGAATGTACATGCACAGTGTGCACCTATAACAAACTGAGGAACTTGGCCATTTGTTTTTCCATTTAAGGAAAAATGCTGGGCAACAAAACTTCTAACAGGTAGACTCTGGAAAACCTTTTTGTTCTGAAAAGCTGCACTAAGCACAACATGACATGCTTTTGGATGTTATGATCTGAAGTTAGGCGTTTGTTTAGAAGCCTGGAAGCTCCTGGGGAGTGAACTGTACTGCTTTTCAGAAACAGGTCAAAATTCTCACTGGGAGTGTGTTTGTTGAGACCATCCTTAAAAATGTCTAATACCAGTACTTTAACAGAAAAACATCCAATAAGGGAACTACAGTTCTTTCTTGTTACCTGCTTATTAATTTTGTAGGGTTTCATCTGAAGTAGATGAAGTTATTCTTTGCCAAAATTAAAAAAATTAACTTTGAAATGGGAATACCTCTAACTGTAAAGTAAACAACAAATTTGGGATGAGAAAGAACAATGGTAACTAATATGTAAAATATTTTCCTGATATTCTCACACATGCTTTGCAGCTCAAGGGTAAAAATGCTTTAAATGACTGCTGGTTTCGGTGAGCTTCACAGGTGCATGGCTCCTGCCAGGAAATTCTAAAACGTGCTAGGATGAGCTAGCCTGAATGAAGGTCTTTGTTGTGGGTTAAATGTTTAGATTTATTACAAAAAAAAGAGTTAGAAATAGCAATTCCAGTGGAATGACTCTATCTTACACATGTATAGAAACAAAGAAAATATGGATGATATATTTAAATGTACACACAGTCATCTTACAAATTATATAATGTTATCTGTAGTTTAGTCACAAGGGGATTTTTTTGTACACAACTTCATTTTCATGTGCTCACGCAGCCATGTGCTCAGGTTTCTTAATCAAGCACTGCTGTGTATGGAAACCTGTCAGCTTTTCAATTTCATCTAGCTCTGTCACTGCCTTGTCCTTCTTTACTAGGTAGCGCTGCTGTTTTGGACAGTATGAGGCTGAAGGGAATGGCACACCGGATCTAACTGCACAGCCTTTCTGTGTAGATTTTCTGTTGGTGCTGATTTTCTAACAGGTCTTGCTGCTATTCAGCAAAATCAACACATGACAGAGGTGCTTTGGCACCCGTCTTGTCTGAAACATTTCTGTGT
Source organism: Cygnus olor (assembly GCF_009769625.2). Classification (NCBI taxonomy): domain Eukaryota; kingdom Metazoa; phylum Chordata; class Aves; order Anseriformes; family Anatidae; genus Cygnus; species Cygnus olor. The sequence continues at coordinate 9,527,117 of NC_049180.1, read as the reverse complement.
CTGTGAAGTATAGATGAAGTGACAGATGTTAGTGCCTTGCTGGATAACACTCTGCTCTCAAGTTCAGCTGTGAACAGCAAATCAGTCTTTCCATTCCAAATAATGAATTTCTCTAGGCAGTTTCTGATTTGTGTGCGCTTCTGTAACCATTGCAAATGATCTGTTGGTTTTGTCTTTTTGAGCTCTTCAAACTGTAATGTGTTCAGAGCAAACGTGTGACTATTTGACTGTTTTGTCAGCTGTCACTGTTGTAGCTTATTACTACTGAATTGACAGCTTTGCATTTCAAAAAATACATATTTATTGTATGTTAAAAAGAGCTGGTTGCCACTCAGTACTTACTTTATGCACACCTTTATGGAAGGGCAGAAAATAATTCTACTGTGAGATGTAAGTTGTTAAAAGGTTTTCATGTGATCTAGGCAAGATATATAAGATCATCAAAACTGAGGTGTTCCTACTAATCTTCCACCACCACTCCCCAACACATTCTTGCAGAAAAAACAAACAAACACAAAAAAAACAACCAACCAAACAACAACAACAACAAAACAACAACAAAAAACCATATCTAGCTCTAATCTCTGCTGATTGGATTAATGACTAAAGCATGGAGAGCTGAGGTCTTGCCTAAATTCAGCTCGTGTCCTCCTGTGCATGTTAGTCCTTCTGTATTCTCAGCTATAAACTCCAAATCTTTCCATGCTCCATGGATCCGGAGCCTGCTCTATTTAATGGACTGTGAGCGATTCTACAGAGTGCTTGTGCTGTATTAATGTTTGAACTGCAGTGTAAAGCCAGGTAGTGGGTTGTGACAGGCGCGGCTCTGTGGACTAAACACTTGGAGTCGAGGACCTGCTTTTTATGGTGTGCATGTTTCAAAGGCTTTGACGTGGCTTTAGCTCTGCCTTGCGTCTGTGGACCTGAATACCCCTTAGAGGATGGGTGTACTGGGCTCACTCCTGAAACTCAGTTTTGGGTTTACTTTCATCTGCCAGTAGCTGTCAGTTTTCTTTCCCTATTGTAACTTCTGGTCTTTTTGCAGAACTGTGGCTGTGTTCTTCTGTGTACAATGTTGTGTTAACTCGAAAACCAAAGTCGTCAAATATTTCTGGCAAGCAGTGACAGCAGCATGGGATCAGTCCAGTTTTTGCCATGTGAAATAGGGGTCTAAAAGTATTTTTGCTCTTAGATGTTGCTAGTTACAAAATGGGTATGTTAAAAGGAAGATTTTAGAGTTAAAGCTGTAGCTTGAAATTAACAAGTAAACACGATGAGAATAAGTAGGAACAGAAAAAGTTGAGATGGTTAACCCACCAAGTTTGCTAGTAAATGGCTATGCTGAGATTATGACATGCTCGTTCAGCAGAAATCCTCTAACTCATCTTTCAACCTGTTTGACAAAACGGTCTTGTGAAACAAACGGCTAAAGCTATCTGCACTGTTTACAGCGATTACCCTGTTACTCCTTTAAATACAGTGTATATCACTGACTTGACAGTAATTCTTTCCTCTCCTCTGCTCCCCCAAAGTATAATTTTAATCCGCTGGCAGTTTGTTTATTCGCATCAACATTTGCAAAGGCAGAGTGCCCAGCCAGCAGCTACTGCTCTGTAGAGCCGCCAGTGTTTAATTGTTTCCGGCAGTGATGACTGCCTTTTTAAGGCCTTATTCTATTTTATTTTATTATATTTTATTTTCCCAACTGGCAATTCAGAGCAGTATCCTTCACAATACATTAGCTTAATGCATTTTGATCTGGACCAAATCTTCCATTTCCCGCTACCGCTGATACTTGTTTACTATTCCACTTGAAATGCATGTAGCATAAATGATTTAGACATAAGTAAAGCTCTAAATATCCATATCCTTGCAACAGCAAAACCAGATCAAATCTCCTATGTAGAACAGTATATTGCTACAAAGACAGATTCAGTGAGAAAACGGATTTGTAGGACATTGTCACGATTTAGGAAGGTGCAGGGTAACTCACTTGAGCAGGTTAGCTTGATGGACATGTAGTCTCTGCCACAGTCCTTCTTGTAGTGACAGCGCAGCCAGTTTGAGAGGCAGAGGCCGTTACCACACTGTAGTTCTTCTTTTTTACAAGGCAGAATGCTCTGTTCGTCTGAAAGGAGGACAAACGATTGACTTGGTGTAACAAGCAACTCCCTCCTGGGTAACAAAGCCCAGTGTCTACTGCAAGTCAGCCTTCCTGCTTCTGAAAGCCCTGGGCAGGTGAAAATACTCTCTTTTTCGTTAGACCTGAAAAGGATCTGAGACTTAAACAAATGCTTCCTAGGCTATTGTTGCTGCTCATTTAAATAGTGTTAGAGATGGGTGAGGTCTTTGTGAAGTACACCAAAAAAACCACCAGGGCACTGTGTCTGAGAGGCACCTAGCCTCCTTACCTGTAGGCATCAACTCCAAACCAAAACAATCCATCTTCGCCCCAGTTTAATACACAAAATGGATGGAGGAAAATAAATAAATTATTATTTACTGCCTTGTATAGGTCTGAAGGACTGGTTTAAGGGCTTCTCCCAACCCTTTACCGTTTTGACAGTGAAAGATAGGAACTCAATCTGATAGGGTGGGAACGCATTTTTTGGAATAAACTTAAACCGTTGGGTAAATTTATGGAGACAAATGCTTAGGTTTGGTTTGTGGAGATACTAGATACTTTGTGGTAGGTTCTGCAGCTCTGTGCACACACCATGCCTCTGGCTGCTTAAGTGCAGGGCTGAGGCTCCTTCCCAGGAGAACTGTTGATTCCTGTGGGCTGAGCAAAAAACTGAATCCCCCATCTCTGCCTGGAGAGGGGGAAAAAAGAGTAATTTTAACTTATCCTGCAATACCGTACCATGGCTTCTGTTCTCTTTATGGATACACACATATATGAAAACAAATTTTCTTAAGTGAAAGATAATACCTGCCTTAGCCCTGTAACTTAAGAAAAACGGGGTTTTGGGTCATCCTAATATTCACCTATTTGCACAAGAAATGGAGGCGCTGGGTGAGGGGATGTCACTTCTCGTGTCTGAACAGCACCTCTTTTTCCTCATCCAAATGTCCTAGGGGCATGCATGAGGAGAGAATGGTCACTGGCTACTCAAAATAGCTGTTTTATTTGGTGTTCATAAACAATCAAATAGCGTCGCAATACAAACCTTAAAGGAGCTGGGGGTACCTCTGTGCAAGGAAGAGGATCTGTCGTTTTGTTGTTTTTTTTTTGACGTACTAACTGCACATTGCAAAATACCCCATGGAATGCCAGTGGCTAGCCATACCATAGAAAACAGGCTGAGAAAATGACTGAAAGAAGAGCTGGTTATGTTAAACGTATTCCAGCTCATTAGGTTAAAATCTACTTGTATACTGTATGGGGCAAACAAATTCATGGGAGATCAGGAAGTCGGAAAGTTATCTGGGAAAAGAGGGGGAAAAAAGTGTATTTTTCAAAGAAAGCATATATATATATATATATATTTGACATTTTGCCAGTAGTGCTACTGAAATTGGGCTTATTTTGATAAAACGAAACCATTTTCTGACAGGTGCATCTGAGCGCGCAAACAGATGTACTGAGATCACTGAGTTGCATACTTTTGTTGTGCCTTCAAATAATGAGAAGCAGAACAGGAAGAAAACAGTTCATTAATGACAGATGAAAAAGTATTTGAATTTTGGAATGGAAAAGCTTTGTGCAGAAAACTCTTCAGAAATCACCTTTAAATCTCCCTAAGCACTAGAGTTTATTTAGGTTACTTTATATAACCAATCTAAAATATTCCAAATGTAGGCAAATAGAAGTTCAGGCCCAACTTGGAAAACACCAGCTCCTGAAAGCAAATGCACAGAGGACTACCGTGCACATTAGTACCCAATAGAACACCAACAATTCCGCTACGTCAGGTTTTTGTTTGCTCTCCAATGTTTTTAATTTGGTGCTTTTTTGTCAGCCTTCATATCTGCAAAATCATGCAGCTAGGAGTAATTGTTCATGATTTCCAATTCTCCACACAGCTGCTCCAGTGGAAAATGTCAGTACCCCAAATGCATTTATAAATACTGCCAGCACTGAGGACATACTGTTACAGTAAATCTTAGGCTGTGTGCTTGTACCTGGCAGCTCAGCAATCCAGAGGCCAATAATCAGATCACAGTGTTTTGTATTTTCAGAACATCTTGCAGTCTATTTCCCAAATGGCTTCTGTATTTGTGGTAGGTATCTCAGACAATCTTTGGGTAAAATGGAATAGAGCTCCCAGCAGTTAAGGTTGTCGGGATTCCTGTCTGTTTTTTAGAGAGTTAAAATATTACAGAAGAAGCAACTAAGCAATAACTATTTTGTGGTATCAAAGATAGTCATTGTGGAAATGCAACAACTTCGTTAGCTTTAGACTGCATCGTCACTACAAAGAAGGAATTCACCTGCAAGAAAATGATGCCAATGAAAAATACTATTTGCAGATTTGTTAAAGTCATTGGTCCCAGTATGCATCTCACATACACATTTATATTTTCCATAAAGTCCATTTAGTTCATAACCTAATCTGAAGATGCACTAATTATTTTAATCCTCTTAGAGCCTGTTTCAGTTTATACGCTTTCGTATCTGTCTTGTTCACTGTTCCTGTTTTAGTTCAACACAATTCCCCTCTATCAGTAGCTACAGTTTCACCAATTTTTGGCATAAGAAACTTTTTTACAGTTCCTGCAACATCAAATTTCTGTTTTACTTTTTACCACCTTACTGGCTCTTCCTTAAAGGGCACTTAATAAATGCCCCTCCTGCCTCATCCAGAAAGTAATTGTACACACTCTGTTTCTGCTAGTTGTTGTTGGACTGTCTAGGCCACTTTGGGGTACACTCCTTATGAAAATGTTAGAAAACCACAGCAGTGTTACATTATCTTCAGGGAAAACCATTAAGAATGAAAGCTATAAAAAATGATAGGGGCAGATGCAGTTCTTTGGACTAAAGAGCAGTGGGGGACAATGACAGTCAAAGAATGGCGTGCAAACCTATCCCATAAAGCTGCATGTCCAGAATATAGCAAGAGTAAAATATGTCTTTTGTAAATCCAGATGATGTGAATGTTCCAGATATTGCAAAGGAAAGCTGCAAAATACCTGGTAAAACATGAAGACTAAAAATATATAAATAGTATTTTTAGGAAGAAACTGAGGTACAGCCCTCATGGAGCAGTCAGGGACATAGGCATAAAATTCAGTCTTAGTTCTGACAGAACAAATGATAATGTCTAAGTTCCAGGTAATCAGATTTCTCTTGTGGAACACAGATAGCTTCATTTGTGAAAAATGAATTACTTTCCAAATTATGTTTCTATCTCAGTAGAGGCCAGAACACAGTGTTTTGTCTTCACAGGACATTTTACCCTGAGGTAAATTGATTTGAAAACATTTTTTACTACAGATGACAGGGAGCTAACAAAGTCTCCACCGGAGAAGCATTTCCCAGTTCTAAGCCCACCTGTTCCAATCCAAGTGTGCCAGGTACAGGCATGATGATGGTTTTCAGGGTTTGTACTCCAAATCTATATACGATTGAATTAATTTATGATTTTAAAATTAGTAATTTAAGAACATAAAATGATCCTATCAAATTTAGGTTAAGGTGCAGTCTTATCTAACTGTGATGCATGAAATTAATCCACAAGTTGAAAATGAACCTGTGCCACTAAAATACACATAACAAATTACAGCTGTTGTACATTAGCCAAATTTCTATTTCTCTGTTAATACCATTTTTTAAAAAATTCAAAGTAACAATTTATCTGCTAAAGTGGGAGTACACTTCTCACATCAACCACTGAATCTGATAATGCCCAGATCATCCACCAGCAGGAACTTCTCTCAGCAACATAACATCTGGGCTTTGTGAAAGCATGGTCCTTATTCTTGTCTGCAGCCTGGCTTTGAAACCTTTGCAGCTGCGGGAAAATAGTCCTGGTGAAGAAGGATCCTTTGGCTACATAGAGATGATTTAACAGCTCTTGAGTTTGGTGAGAGGATGAGAGAGAAAACTTGTGGTATGTGTTAACTTGATGCTTACTGCTCAACTGTGCTTATATGATTTAGATGAGCATGCACAGGATATAAAGAAGAGAGATTCTTATCTGTGGTGACTTCTTGTGCCCCTCAGTTCCTAAGAGTTTTTGCATTGATGGCAACTAAGGAAATTTACATTAATCCTAAATTGGTGAGCTTACACAAGATGTCATTTTTGCACTATTAAAGTATCTTAATACCACCTTTACTCCAGCATTTCACAATGCTGTACTTGGGAATCAGTTTCACATTTGAAGATCTGGAAAAAAAAAATACCTTGTTTCTTTTTCTAACGATGTTCCAGCACTTCTGTATTACTACCTTATGTCTCCAAGCTTTGGGAAGGTTTCCAATTTACAGCTTGCTTCATTCAGCAAAAACATTTTTTAATCAGAAACATAGAAATGTAGCGCTGAACAAAGTATTTTTTTAGGCTTTCATATGCACTCAGATCAGGTTATCTAATAGGATCAAGTTGCAAAAGGATGGTTTCCACTCATGTTCCCATTCAGAGTTGTGGTGTTCTAAAATCAAAGCCCTTTTTTAAAAGTGTCTATGTGTTTTTTCAGTTGCTTGTTCTGCTTCAAACTGTCTTGCAAGACTGAAAACAAAAACATGATGTTTACTGTAAGGTGCAGCACAATATGAAAAAAACAAAATTTTTGTTCTTGATGTACTAGTCTCTTGCTCTTCCTATACGTTTTGACAGCTCCTGATTGGGACTGATGCTAAGTAATGTACCATACAGCATGTACCCCAGCACACAATAGTATCAATAAGTCAGAACTGCTTTGTCAATCTACTGTTGAATGCCCCATACTCTCTACAAAGGAACATCTGATTTCACAAACGTGTTTAGTGTGAGGAGCTGGATTATTAGAATAGTTTAACATACACTTCAAGTGATGCATAGAAGTCACCCCAAATAGTTACTCTTTGTTGCTCTTCTTTGCAGGGTGTGTGTGCCAAGTAAAGGACAGACAGATACCAGTCCAGCAGCCCGGAGAGCCTGGCTTTCTCCTTAAATTGCTGTGTAATCCAAAGCAATTAATTTCTCTGCCACCCTCTTTTTCTTCCAACCTTTTGTCTTATCTGTACAATCTGGAAGGACAGGGCCAGTTCCTCTGTCCAGGACCTAGCACAATAAAGCTTTGGTCTCAGTTGAGACTTCTAAGTGTCCATCATACTGGTAGAAGTAATCCTGTCACAATTGTGTAGCTAAATCAAAATAAAGTGAGGATGCTTAAAACCTGTAAAGACCGTATGCTTGGAGAGCTGTTTCTCTTAAACCTTGAAACTAAAAAAAGATTAATCACCAACAGGAGAGATTCAAAAGCAAAAAGTGTCAAAACGACATGTATTTCACTATTTATTTATGTAGTCTTTTAATGCAGTAAAACAATTGCTGAAAGGAAAATCTCCATTTTAATGATAGAAGGGATTAACATGCTTGCAGCTAAAAATAGCAATTAAAGATAAGAAACTTAGGCCCAGGAAAGAAAGTGTTGTAGAAGTAAGATCTACATTGAGACTAGATTGTGATCAAGTGGCTTTGTCTGAAAGGTTGCAACAAATTATCTTCACACAGACTCTTGAAGACTGTAGGTGTATCAATGTCATTATTAAAAAAAAAAAAAAAGTATTTCAGGAAGTTGTAGCAAGTTTTATGTATTCAGTTTTGCAACCAAACTCACTATTTGCCTAAATGCTGCCAAAGCTAACTGAATTGCTTGCTTCTGCCAGCTCTAAATTTGCAGCCAAAGTTTCAAAGCATCTGAAGACAGACACTCTGAGTAGACTTTACAAGAGCTGCTAATCAATTAGGTGTCTACCCCTCAATGTTGAATGAGAGGTGGCTGGGCAGCTTTAGGTGCCTTAATATCTAGCTCAGTCATTACACAGTAATGAAACGACAGAAGGACAGAGTTAATAGTGATCAACACTTCTAAAACTTATCTTCCCTCCTGCTCTTATCCCAGTCTTGTTCTTTGTACCAGTCTGATCAATTCCTTTCAAAAACTAATGCATAATTTCTACTTAAAAGGGAGCAGGGTTGGTCTCTAATCTGTGCATTTTTGCTTAGTAGTTGCGCAGGAATGAATTTCAGTCTATTGTTCTCTACACTAAAAATAAACAAAAAACAGGCATGGGAGGTAGGAGTGGGGAGAAGCTGCTGAAACTGAGGAATTAAGTCAGTAGCTATAGTGGAAATGAACGATTTGGAATTGTCAGCCTACATCCTCATAAAGGAGGATGAGAAATTGTCAGGCTTGGTGAGAAATAGATACCTTCCTAGTGCAGGATCCAATCTAATAAATTAAAATGTGAAAAAAACATTCTTGATGTGAATAACTGAAATGATACCAAGCCATCACAAAATAAATTGATGGCAGAAGGATACTGAGCAGGATATGACTTATTAGGGGAGAAGAACGAAGAATGCTAAGTTACAGTTCTAGAAGCTTTTGAACGTCCTTGATTCTGCACATTTTGAAATGCCGCATGGGAAACTGTGGGGAGATACGGGCTACACCTTGAAGGAAGGGCATTAGGGAGCCTCTTTGGTGCCTTCAGAAAACATCCACACTTTGAGAAAAAAACAGTGGAAGAAAAGAAAGAGCCAATTTTTCTAGATTAAACTTTGCTGTGCATTTAGAGAAGAGAGGGCTACTAGAGTGTGTGCTTGCCCCATTGCCTGGCATCACAGACCTACGTGGTTTCTGGCGTTCTGTGGCTAGACAGGCTGGAGTGAGTGGCAGATGGTGGTGCTTCAGTTGCTGACACTTCTCAAGGCATCCTGCGGGTACAAGTCTTAGTGCACACCCATCACTCGCTCCACAGCACATCCTGGCATCATCCTGGCTCCACAGCTTGCAGCAAAGCTGTCACACACAGGCTTGAAGCAATCTCTTGTCCCTCTGTATGTCTCACAGCTGGTGCAGCTAACAGATCACTCTAAGATACCTACACAGCCAGTTCCTGCGCTTGTTTGAACTGAGGCACTGGGCTCCACGTGCACATGAATGTGCAGTTACGTTCCTTGAATACTGCTATCTAGCCGACTGTATTAACCTGGCTGAGTTTGGAGACCATTCTGGGAAAAAATGCAGGATTTTCTCTCAAGAACAAGAGCTAAAGACTCCCTAGTCTGTAGCAGGGGAGAGAGTAATTTATTTTTGCTGTGTACAGAGAGATTTCATTGGTTCTGAGTTTGCTCAACCTTCCACTGCCTTCCTGGGGTGTCCGAGCACAGCCAGCCATGCTGGAGTCAGCGATATGCAGCTGGGAGCCAGCTGTGGGAGCTGAATGTGAGGTACAGCAGCCAGAGGGTCTGGTCAGGGGCCTACTGGTTGTAGAATAAGGATTTGCTGCACCATTTTCTTAACGCGAGTTTGTCCCTGTGCCTGGCTGGGTGTGCTTTCATACAGAAAGCTGCAGTGTGAACTCTTTTGTTCCTTCTTGATTTTGTGAGATAACACTGTTTAATATGAGCAAAGGTTATAACACAGGAGTCTTAAGGCTGAATTTTAAACAGTCTGCATATTTTGTACTTCTGTTTTTCCTGATTTCTGTGCTGAAATGAACATTTTACAAATTTCTGGACGTTGCTTGTGCTCTTAGATGTAACAGCTGAGACATTATAGTTAAATATGGTTATCATCAAGACATACTAATATTTAAATACAAAACTATACGGTCACTTGATAGTTGTAAAATAGCTATGTTCTTAAAATAGCTGGTAAGTATTGGCTATCTGCGTAATTGACTGAAAAATAGTTGATTTTTTTTTTTCCTATGCTTGAAACACATTTCTTCGGAGGTGAATCTTGGACCTCCTGAGGAGAAGGCATGCAGGAAGGGAAGGCAATTTAGTTACAAATATTTCTCTGCTGTTCTACTACTCTGACAGTTCTGGGCCCCTTCATTCATATATTACACGGTGGCTGTGGTTCATGACTGCTGATTGATAATGATTAATACTCATAACATCAACATTTTTGAGAGAGAATTTTGACTTACTACTTATTAAAACAATCTTCTGAACAAAAGCTAAAAAATACAGTTTTTTTTTTCTCTGAAATATGCGAAGCAACAAAACTAATTGCAAATTTTACTTCTAATCAGAAAGTTCCAATAAACATTGACATTCTCCACCTGCCTTGGTACTGTGTCGTTGAAGTCACACAGCTCCATTCCTGAGTATTAGCTTGCCCGGACTTGGCTTGTGTGACTTCACCTCTTTGTCCTGTATGGGATGCAGTGTTCTCAAGGCACAGTGGACACCTGGCATGAGAAGAGTTGCAGTCCTGCTCCTGGGCCTTTCCATTTATGTAGGAAATTCAGTGTTTGGAGAGTAGATGGGTCTAGTACTGGGCATACATGAATTCATACGTAACAGGAGACACTTTCTGGGTTTGCAGTAAATGCACAAGCCACATTTTGTGGGGTTTTCTTTTTGGCTAACACCTACCTGTTATTGTGTTAACTCATTAGCTATAATGGATAATTTAACATTTCAGTCCGAGCATTACAGTAATTAAACACATAGAAGGCCAGAACATTGGGCCTACCTGAACTGAACTCAGTTAAGATGGGAGTAGAAAGAAAATGCTGCCTTACGAACAGCTAATTTTGAAGAGAATTAGGCACCCATTTGGAAATTAGGGCAATACTTGGACTACTCTGAACTATGTTTGCTGCAACACCTGCTTTACATAGCTCCGCTAACATAATGTTAATGCAATCCTAACTTGTCTTGCTGTGAAGAACTGGTCTCTCCGGGAGGGGCAGGTGGTAGGGAAGGGTCAAGGAACACAAAAGCAAAGAATGGATAGAAAACTGTATTACTCTGCTCTGAGTTCCCAAACTAAGCACATAGTGACTTCATATATAATGAAGTGCTATGGAATGTCATTGTGTGCATAACATTAAAATAACGGTTCTCTTGAGAAATAATTGAAACGGTATTTTGTAATATTAACCTGTAACAATGTGAGCAAGCACATTTTAATTTTTTTTGCCATATCTACAGGAAGATCTTTAATAAATGTATGGACTGGTACATGTGGCTATAGTAATGTTAGCTTTTACAATTCCGTCATTTTTGTGTTATTTTGTATTTTCTATGACTTAGGTGATGCTAGTTGGTCATACATTAGGTAGACAGAGGATGAACAGTTTTAATCAGCAGCTACTAGTTTTGCACTTACTCAAGCCCAACTTTAGCATGGTTTTATTTAGGAGTGTAAGGGATTACCAGACTGTCTGAAGAAAAGCAGTTTGCATTTACTTGGTTTTGCCCTGTAACCAGCTTTACTGATCAAACTCCACTCTTAGTTGCCATAGAGCCTCTTAGGGTTAGAGCCTCCAAATACCTAGTGCTGACAGATGCTGGTGGTGACAATATGAATAGTTCCTCCAAGTTGGTAGGGCTTGCAGCAAACGCTCATCTTGGTAGTTTTTCCAGTCTATGAAGATAACAGCTGCCTGACTCTGTCATGCTTTATGTACATTCCAAAGTAAATGTGAGAACTTTTTGCCTGTTGTTTCTGTAAACTTCAGGTTTTATTCTTATTATTTCTCACCCATGAAGGACATCTTAGCTTGAAAGTTTTGTTATAGAAGACATAATCTAGTTACAGCATTTCAGTATGACTTTTCTTGAGATGCAGCACTTGCTCTGAGATACCCTGGTATTTTAATTTTTGTTAGGTATTTTATCATTATGCATTCTTTTATCAAAGAGGTTGGATGTGCTAATGTGATTCCTTGCATACATGTGGTTTTCTACTGAAATACAGCCAGTGACATAGGCAGAGTTGGCTCTTAAAATGTCATATTTCCCTTTCAAAAAACTTTCATGTAATAACTACAAAAGTCAGTCATAAAAAGGAGAATGGAAGGAAGTCAAATGTCAGGAGTTATGTTGTATTTCGGTGAGTGGAAGTAATTTTTAGCCACATTTGTTTCAGTAGTGAGTGCCAAAATGACATAAATTTTGATGTCAGTGTGCTCAATTTGTCGATCAGTTTCAGCAGCTATGTGCTAATTTCTTGTGGGAGAAAATGCTGAGAAGGAGGAAGCATTTTTTTTGGAAAAAGAAATAGTGAAGTACTTGTGCCTGGGACCAAGTTGTACAGTCCTCTATTTCAGGCAATTCTTTCACTGATTTCTGTGAGTTTTGCTTGTACAAAGATCACAAGCTCGAGTCAGTTTCAGTTAACTCAGTTGTTTTCTTAGTTAGGAAGCTATTTGCTTTTTAATGGATTGATGTTTATCTGCTAGAGGACTTTAAATACAATATTCCTACAGCTGTACATGACTGTAAGGCATGCCATTAATGCAGTTAAAAAAAAAGAGACTACTTACAGAGATTGGAATAATTGCTGCCTATTCCAATACGGATGGAGCTTCCAGAGATGAGAGGAAGATGGAAGAAAAGAACTAAGGAGGGAACAAAAAAAAAGGTCCTTAATAGCAGTTTGGTTTTGTTTCGGGACCAGATGTCAGATGAAGACACCCTGTGTGGTTAACAGGCTCCTGTTCTGTAGGGCAGCGTTACACGTTTCAGACCGAATATGCGCACAGATGTAGCTTGAATGGGGTAAAAATAAATAAACAAGTCGTTGCTTCATACTTCCAGGAATCCCTCCCGTTCAGGAAATGATATTCTACATGACTTTAATGCCTCTGGGTTCAGAAGCCCACGTATAAACAACAACGTGTTATGTAAATATGGTAATTATCGCTGGGAGGTCGTCCCCAGTCAGCGGGCAGGCGCCCAGTAACACGGAGGGACTGGTTCCCAATTCCAGCGCCCCTGGGCTGCGTGGGGCAGGAGCCCACCTCTTCGGTACACACACTGCCCTGCGCACCGAGCCTCAATGTTTACCACTTGCACCTCAGGGCTTTCTTCTGAGACCCAAAAAATCACGAAGGGTTCGGCTTTTCCTGTCAGCCCCCCGCTGAGCTGCAGGGCTCCCCTCAGCCCGCCCTGCCCGACCCGCTGCCCCTCGGCACGGAGAGCACCGGGGGGCCCCGAGCCGCCGCGGGATCGCGCCCCACGCCCCGGGACACATCCCTGTCGGGACAGAGCCCTGTCGGGACAGAGTCCCGTGGGGACACAGCCCTCTGCGGACGCAGCCCCGCCGCCTCAGCGTGCCTTACCCCAGCCCGCGGCGCCGGCCGCTGTCTCCATGCGCCTCAGCCGTGGCTCCCCGGCGGGCGGGAGGCGAGGCGGGCGCGGCCGCCGCCTCCTCCTCCTCCCTCAGCCGCCGCCGGCTGCTGGACGGGGGGCGTGTGGAGGCGGCCGACCTCCGCCCCGCTGGGGCCGGCCGCCGCGGCCCCCCCTGGCCGGCCCTGCCCGCCGCCGGGGGGAGAGGAGGGGCGCCCCCGGGGCAGGCCGCGGGGAGGGGGGCTCCGGGCTGCGCATCCCCGAGGGCCGGCCGCGGCCTAGGGGGGCTCCAGGTCCGTTCCCCGCCCTGGTGCCGGCTCTGGGGAAGGGGAGCGCTGCAGGGGCTCGGCCTCCGAGCTGGAGGCGGGTGCCGGCTCCTTGGGAGCTGCGGCTGCGAGGGAGGGGAGGGAGGGAAAGGAGGGCACGGCCGGCATTAGCCGGCGCTGCGGGCGAAGCAGTTCGGGCGGCTCGGTGGGATCCAGCAGGATTTAGTACAAGGCACAGCTGGAGCCCGGCTGCACTAGGGCGGCACGTTTTTACCGGGGATCTTGGAAATGTTTCCCGTCACAAGTGATAAACGCCCCGGTACTAGAGCCAGAGGAAAGAGGGACCGCTGTGTATGAACTTTCATCATGGGCCATTTAGGTACGAAAAATAAAAGAAAAACCATGTTACCAACTGCTTAGGCAAAGCGTGTGAGAAATGCAGCCTTTTTGGCATGTCCTTTTAGTAGCAGCTTGGATTTTTTTAGGAACCAACTTGTAGTGGCAATTCCTTTCTCTTTTGCACGCCTGTTGGCCCCACTGGCAGAAGCCAGCCTGTGGGGGTGCTTCCTCTCACACTGCTTGTCCAGGCGACTCCTTCACTTTTTGTTTGCAGGCCTGTGAGCAACTTCCCTTGCATAGGAATACCTTTGCCATCAATACCCAGGCTGTTTAATTTCTCCTTGGTTCAGTAGTGATGGTTGCAGAGTTGTAATGAAGTTTGGGGTTGATAAAATGCTTGTGAACTCTCAGGTCTTCCTGTCAGAAGTGTGCTGCTGTCATCGATCACTTATTTTTTTCTTTTCCTTTTTAATCCAGGCAAGCATGAAGTGTGTCTGAAGCAGTTGAAAACTTTCCTGGAAATTTGCAAGTAGATTTCATTATGGCTCAGCAGTACTTGTGCTTTTTGCCAAAATTATAGGAACTCGGTTCTTAATTAACCAATTTCTATGCTAAAATCCCCTCAGAATTCTCCTGCAAAAATTACCTCTTGATTAATTTCTTCAACCCATCAAAATATTTGACTCCATGAAAGACTTTTCTACCACTTCAATAAATGGAAACCATATGACTTCATTTTAGGGCCCTTCGTCATCTAGTTAAGCATATAGAAATTCTCACCTTCACACTATCAGAAAAGCTGGGTTTCTGTGTGCAGGCTTTTTGAATTCACACGTGAAGAGTCAAGTATATGTGTAAGACTGTACTTAACGATATTAAAATACTTTCTCCAATTTAAATCTCAAAATTTCTAATATTTAGCGCTTCTGCAAATTTTGGTGATGGCATCTTTCCCAAATGGTGCCTTACATTTAGCCATAGTATCCATATAAACTTTAATTCAAACAGACTAATAGTCTTATGTTTGACTGCAAAACCTACACTTAATTAAAAAAGCTGAGAAACTGTTGAAAATAGAGGCCTTGTTACCTGACTTTGAATTCAGGGTAAGCAGGTTCGCATTTGGCAATTCTGGAAAAAAAATCCTATCTAAGCCCTTTTTAGGCTCTTTTCTGTGAAAGTCTTGTCCAGAGGAATCTTTATCCCCAGAGGAGATAAAGAAGGGATGGCTTCTGAGGATGGCTTCTGAGACACAGAACGTTTGTTTCTGGGTCAGACGGCACAATGTGCCAGGTACGATCCAGCACAGCTTACTGAAGTATCATCACAGTTAACACTGACTTTCTCGGTATTTGTCAGTGCTCAGCACACTCATCTTGAATCTACACGAAATGTTTCCAGGTTTTGCTCACCCCACTCATTTCCAGATCTGCATTAAACGTGTATGGAGATGGGACAGGTTTTTTACCCTTTTATTCCATATGTTTTTCAGATTGTGGGGGTTCTTTTTCTTCTGGTTCCAGTTGTGCACCGGAACAAAACCTGCTTGTTGTGGTGAATTCAGGCTGGAGTCTCATTAGCACACTTTGTGCAGTCCCTCAACAGTAATGCGTCAGGGAGATAGTATAGGATTATTTACATCATTATTTAAGTTTTTTTTTTTAAATATTTATTTATTTATTTATTGCATCTGTTTTTCTGTTTTGGTAAAATAAATTTGCATTAGATTTTTTCCTGCAAATCAATGATTTATTACACAGACGTTTGTTTATATGCTGTATTTGGGAGGGCTGGGCCAAAGACAAAAAATACTCAGAATTTCTGCTGCTCATACCTGTTTATATTTTAATTGGCTTGTCTTTCTCATAACATCACAAAACAAGGAGCACCAAGGCAGCATCTGTTGCTGGTAATTTATAGCCTGTGTGCCCAGTTTGATTTCTGTTACTTTGTAGAGAAAGTTTTTCCCCAACCTTTCAAAATAAGGAGCGTGCTGGACGAGGAGCTCGGGTACACTTCCATAAGGTTTGGGATGGCATTTGTTATAGTCGGCAGCATAATAAGCTGCCATCCTCACACAGTGGGTGTTTCCCCCTTTACTAATAACAGGCAATCAGTGTGAGAAGCCCTTGCTGAAGACAGATAATTTTATTCTTGGATGATTTTACATTTTCTTTGATCCAGGGACTTCATTATAAAACTGTACAGTTTAGTAGAGTCTGCTGAAGTGGCAGACCTCCTCAGCTCTACTTACCATCTCCTGTGGTTTCATTTTAGGTTCGTGGAGGTCAGTGCTAAACTGATGCTTAAGTGTGATGGCTGCTGCGCTGCCCGTGTGGACATTTTGTGACAGCCGATTTCTGTAAGGCAAAATAAATCTTGCTGTTAAATGAGATCTCTTTTTGACTGAAAATTTTAATGTGTTAGTAACAAGACTTTGGGGGATACTGTTCATCACATCATTTTTTTAATGGAAAAGGTGGTAATGAAATAAATGTCAGTTGGGTTATATAATTACTCTTGGATAAAATGCCTCAGGACGAGCAAAACAGATGAATCTCAGTTTGCGGGAGCGGGACAGTCTTCTCGGCGTGCAAAGTTTTGTGCCTTGTCGGTGGTGATAGCACCGATGTAGTGGGAGTGAGAGGTCATCAGTGGTAGCTGCTGGAGAGGTCTCGTTGCCAAATGGCTGCGGAAATAGCTGCATGCCTGCTACTTGGCCAGGTCCGAGGCCAGCTCCGCCAGCCCTGCACCTGTGCAAGGCAGCAGCGCCGGGCATTCCCTGCGTCTGGCCTTTCTGGCCAGGCTGACTGTAACGGGCCCTGGGCCAAGGTAGTGCCCTGCTGGGAGTTTCCACTGCCGGGTGCACAAGATGGTACAAATCTGTGCTTGCTGCTGAAAACAAGAGGGCAGGAAAGAGGGATTAAGGTTTGATAGAAAGCATCTCATGCTTTCACCACTTGCACTGTTCTGAAACGTAATGAGAAGAAAAAGAATTTTTTGATGGAAATTTTTTTCAAATTACTCTTTTGAAAAAATAAATGTTCATTCTGCCTCTAAAAATGTTCTTACGCCATGAAGGAAGGCAATTGTTTTGGCATGGCGAGTTGATACCTAATTTTTATTTTCAAATTATTATTTTTTTAAAAACAGCAAAAAAAAATTGAAATTGCTTTTCAGAGACTCTTAACGTAATTTTCCATTAAAGAAAAGGGCAGTAGTACAAATATGATTATGTGTAGGCATAAAATTGTGCACTACATATTTTTTGCTGTCCCTGCCCACATCATACAAGGGGAGCTCCGTCCTGCTGATCCCATGGAACAGTGAAGGTTGGAAGGGGCATCTGGGGGTGGCTTGGTTTGTCCTCTGACTAATGGCAGAGCTGTGTAGAGGAGGCTGTCCAGAGCCTTGTCCAGCTGAACTGGAGATATCGCTGGGGTGGAAGACTCTGATCTCTCTGGGCCAGTGATAACTATGCTCGTAATGAATTTGTTTTCCTGATACCTAATCAGAATTGTCTGTTTTGTAGTGTTCCATGCTGAGCTCTTTCCTGGAAGTAAAGACTCTCTTGAATTTCAGTGTAGTGCCTGTAAGCGGTATGTGTTATACATGATGTTGTTGCAATGTATATGGTTGGTTGTAAGCTTGAGATAGGACACTTGCCACTGACCTTCGATGGAAGAGGAGCAGTTCTGGCTGATTTCAGGTTCAAGGCAACTCCTGTTTGCCATATGCAAGAAATTGTTTCACTGCCTATGGATCTACTTGCATTAGTACAGTGAGTAGGATTAACCTCATGGGGGCAAGGATTTTATTTTTAATGGAAGAGTCTGAGATATTACGTGCATATCATAGCCTGGATTAGCACAACTGCTGTGCCCTTCCCTTTGTTCAGGCCAGGGCATGTGATACTTACAGATTTCTTGTGTCAGTACCCCCATTTTACTTTCTTCATTTTGATTTTTTTCCCCATCTTAATGCTGCATTTCAAGGAAGGGTAATGGGAAGCAATGAAATCAGAGATGTTTTGAGATCTGTTGTGAACAGAATTCCTGCAGAGTTAGGGTGGGTGGTTAGATTTTCAAGTTATTTAATATTCACTAAATCACATTTCTAAGAAATCTTAGGGTGAAACAGTTTCTAATTTTCAGATTGGCAATTTTAAGGCAGTGGATTTGAATGTGATTAAGCTGAAATGAATTACCAGCAAGATATTAAAGGTTTTCTGAGTTTGGGCATAACTGTAGAATTACTAACAAAAGAGCTGCTTCTGTGCCAAAAGCTATTTTAGTGAAAAGGATGGAATTTTGAATATATTGTATAAAGTTCTGTATAACATTTTTCAGCTAGCATTTGTAGGACAGGTAAATTTATATTTAAAATATTTTCTAGAGGTTTGAATCAAGTGATTTAATTCTTTAGGCATAAAATCTGTCAAGAGGAAAAATCATTTTAAATTGCTAATACAGATGAAACATATAAATAAAAAATATTTTAGAGTAGCACCGAGACCCGAAGGCAGAAGTCATCTTCTTTTACGTGCCATCTAATGAAATGAGAGCTAGAATGGAGAGACTCTTCATTCTGTTTCTATAGTTGCTATGTCAAGAAAGTGTTCTCTGGGAATTTTATGACATGTCCAAATTCTCAGAGGCTGTTTTTCTGATTTTTAGAGCTACCAGCTGTCTTTTTCTGTGGAACAAAAGGTGGTCTCAGGCATTGGAATGGGGCCAGGTTCAGTCTCTTATTTATTCACCTGCTTGCAGACTTTTGAGGAGGATGGTAAATTCTGCTGTCTGCCATGTGTACACAGATATTTTTAAAGTATGTGTGTATGCACTAGGAAATAATTGGGTCCAAGATTGTTATTGAAAGTCTATAACATTTCCCTTATGTGTCTGCCTGTGTTTTCAGTCTTCCTGATGCCAGCTGAGTTAATGTTTAAGGATGTAAATGGAAAATTTGATCTCTGTGTTCTTTTCCCTCTCATTCTGTGACTCCTTAATTAAATTTACAGTTAATTATGCAGTTTATTTTGTGTTGACCTTTCAAGGACCTTAAAGCATCTGATAGTGAAGGCAGATTCTCTGTTTATTTCCATTAGTCCTTGCATGAATTTATCATAAATTCTAATTGTATTTTTGGAATTAAAGATAGCCAGCAGATTGCTAACAAGTAATAACATGTATCCCTGGAGATACATAAATATAAATACACACAAATATATATAAAGAAATACTGAACTATGCCATACACGCCATGTAGGGTTAGGCACCCCCCTGCCACCAGTGGTGACAACAAGCCTCGTGTCAGAACATCACCAGACCTTTCGGGCGCTGTAGGTTTGCTCTAACAGATGCGCCCCACACCGTGCTGCAGGTCCAGCGTTGGGGTCAGCAGTTCCACCTGGGGTCCTGTGAAGCAGCGGTGGTCTTCGGAGGCCAGGTTTCTGTGATCTCTGGGGAAACACAGAAAGAAATGACACAGAGAAGTGTAAGGGAAGCATGGGGACTCTAGTACAGCACAGGGCCCCAGTTGTGTGTGCCAAATGTCACAGGGAAAGAGAATAGTGAAGTGAAAGGAAGCTTCATCCATCAAACCGGTTTCTTTACTACTTCAGAGATTGTTGGTCAGTGTAACCCTTGTGGAGGTCAGGGGTTTTGTGATTTATTTCCTGTTTTTTACAGGTGGACCCTAAAGTAAAGTATTTGTCCTTTGCGATCAGCAATCTTTTTTGTAAAGGCCTTTGATAGAGAGCTCTTGGGAAGAAGGCCTGCCCTATAGGACTTCTGGTGTAGGCAGGAATTGGAATCTAGCAATGCATTTGTTAACCTAAAATGAAAGAAGTACAAATGAGAAAAAGTCAGTATGGCTGCAAACAAAATAGGTGTTCAAAATTGATTTTATCTTTCTGAAACTGTTGTGTACTAGCAAGAAATATTTAATGCACCTTGGTGAAGTACAAACCTCATAATTCATCGTCTTCTGTGTCTTACCAATGAAAACACAAACCAATATCTCTAGATTTTATTACTATTCTGTTGATGAAGTCTTTCTGAATCTATAGGCTCTCTGAAAGACAGTAAAACATTTATAAATATGTAACAGTGCAAAGTTCCTCACTGGGACTGTGAACGTTTTTTATAATAGTGAGGGAAGAGATGGAGACTGGCGATCAAATGCTTGGGGACACAACCCTCCACCTCATGAAGCCCTCGTGCAACTCAGCCTGGGTTTCACTGACATGCGCATGCAAGATGAGGGTAAAATAAGGCCCTGAAAGTAGTGCTCGGTGCTCAGTCTTACGCAGTGGTGAGGCTCGTGCCAGAGAGGAATTGCTGTGAGAAGCAGAAACGAGTGAGAGAAGAGAACTCGCATGGGGGATGATTACAATGCAGCCAGATCTTCCATGAAAGTGGTTTAAAAAAAAATCTGTCAGCAACCTCCAGGTGAGCTTCCCCCCGTATCCTGAGAGATTGGCACCACTTTGAGTGAGACACATTTTTTTATAAACTATTCGCAGTTAAAATAGGAATGTAACATACTCGCTGGTTTAATAGGTCTCGCCTGTGGAAATAAATATGCAGTAGGACAAGCAAACTGGCAATTAATTTAAAACCTCAAGAGCAGAGAAGTTCACTTGCTGGCATAGAGAAGCTCAGTGATAAATGGGTGGGAGAGGTGGGAAGCCAGGGCAGCTAAGTGGCTTGTGCAATTTATTTGTAGGAAATGTAAGGCAGGCTTGGGGACAAAACAGAGCAAAGCCAAGGAAAAGAAATGGACCCTGAGGGTTATACAGCACAAAAAGATTGTAGTGGGGTTTAAGAGCAGATAAAACTTTGTCTCTGACAGCTTTGGCTTGGTGTTTAATGCAGTGGAAAGAGCAAACAACAGTGTGACACAAACTAGTAAAAGGTATCAGAAAAAACTCAGATGAAGTGGGTTGCTGCAGCACTTGAAAGGCTGGTGAGTGAGACCACATTTAAGAGATCAGCTGCATCAATTTCTACTCAACCTTTGTGTATCCTTTTGATAAAACAAGATATTCTCAAAATTGAGGATAAAATTACACAGAAGCAGTGGTGAGTGACCGCTCTAGGGTATAGGCGAGCAAAAGCCACTATAACTGGCTTCTATTTGAGGAAGGAAATTATGATTAAATTTCAGTGCAGAAACAGAAAGGAATTGAAGGGGAAGGAAGCCACAGGCTGCTTGAGTTAGTGACTTGTAATCATGAAGGACAGTGACTTGTAATCACAAGTCAGTGGACAGTTCCGTGCTCCTTAGCACTTAAAAGAACAATTGACTTCTATCAAAAGTGCAGTAGAAAAAATGAAGTGGTACAGACACACACCTGAGTTGTGTCTCTGCCACAAGGGGACTGTCTGTCCCACAAGGGGACATTCTGAATAATTTATTCTGATCATTGAAAGTTTTGGTCAGTATTAGGCGTTTCTGTTCAGTACCATGACTTTGGTGCCAGTGCCTTACCTGGATCTCTTCTGAACAGGTGAAGAAATTCAGCCCCATCTGTTTTCTCTCCCCCTGGCCTCCTCTGGCATTGTGTCTGGATGCTCTGCCAGGCGCAGGACCCAGCAGAGGCTCGCAGCAGAGCCGGTCCTGGCTAGCGGTGTTGCAGTGGCACCTTCGCTGGCCCCACCGAGTGCCTTTACAGCGCCCGGCTTTTGCCCTTCCTTCTGCTGCCTCTTCCCTCGCTCCCCGCCTGCCCTGCTCTGCAGGGAAATGTGGGCACTCTCCCCAGCCAGCATCGTCGTCTTTTCTACTGCTGGTTATCTGGGCTGCAGAATGTGGGAACAAAACTGAAAACAGCCATAGTGTGAACGGCTAATTTCAAAGTTCAATCTAGAACTCACCCGTGCAAAAAACACTCGAGACCCATTTTGTTATTTCTGAGAGTAAGTCACTTTCTCTCAACTCATCATTGAAAGGGACTCAACTGGAGCTGCCTTCAGCTTCCAGGTACTGCAGGATACACAGTAAATGAGTCTTAAAGCCACTATAAAAAATAAACACATTTTTTCAGGCTTTGGAATTAGTCAAGAACGTCAAGTCTTGCTTATTCAGGGGAACTTGGATGATTGATACCACCCAAGGAATTGCTTTTACAGTGATGCACCAAGAATTGCTGTGTTCTGCCAGCTTAGGTCCCGAAAGTTAAGCGTTTTCATCTATGTATTGTCCGTTGATTATTTTTCTGTATACATGCTCACTATGGATAATGCAAAACTCTGGGTTAAACTCCTGTTTAAGGTTTAGCTTATAACATTTTTGTGTCTGTATTCAGGGAAAACCTACAACAGTAATCTGTCAGCTAGTAGTGTTTTCTGTGCCATCTGCTGTATTTTAGCTGCAACTGCCACTATGTGGTGAAAACAGCTCAGAAGATAAAGTTTAGTTGGTTCACAAGTGTATACCCTATTATGTTCAGCATAAGTTATTTATACAGTGTTAGACTTTGCTGTTTTCTAAATAATAAATTCATCTGTGTATCTGTCTTCTAGGTGAGGCCTGTGGGCAAAATGAGGATAACACATTTTGTTTACTACAAAAGGTAAGACTCAAGACCAAAAATAGATAGCTGTTAAACCTTACAATTGAAAAAAATATATATGTATGTAATAATGATTCTATATACTTGTTCTACTGCATTTTGAGATAACGACCATAGAGATTATTGTAGCACATTGTACAGCCAGCAAAATTGGTTATAAACTCCCCAGGGTTAAGAAGGAAAGAGAACATGCAGAATTTGAACTTTTAGTTATATTTGCTGTCCTGGCAAGGAAAATGCATTTCTTGTCTTGTAAATACAGCAAAGATTAATAACAGAGAAAGAATAAATACGGAGATTGTAATGTCATTTTGTCTAGCAAGTTTCCTATGACCACACTTCAGAATAGATGAACGTATCTCCACCCTGCTATGAAATGTTTTATTAAATTGACAATGATATCCCCATGATAACTGCCCAGAAAATAACTGGTATCACCAATTTAACTGCTGTCTGTCTTTTCTTGATTTACTGTTATTTTGGCAGTATGAAAGCCAATGCCAGCTGACACACATGTGCCTCTGGCATGGAAAACACTGATAAAAAATTTAGTAATGAAGCTTGACATTTAAGTCAAAATGAAAAAATGTCTGTGAGTATGTATATAGGGAGTGTCTCTGACAAGCAAGGAATGAAGGGAGTTGGTGCATGCTATAAAAAGATAGGAAGCTCTTGTTTATGTTTTAAATATGGTAAGCTAACATTCCTCACAGTGACAATGATAGTGGAGTGACTGTAGTTGTTGCTTACTCGCTCTTGGGCATCCACCTGAGAAATAAGCATGCTGTGGACCACAAAATGGGTCTTACCAGAGTCCAACAGGGAAACCTTCCAAAGTTGTAGAGTTGTTGGGACTGCATTGTTTCTGAAGCGTTAAGGCCCTTGTTTTCCTGAATGCTTCTAGTTTAGTAATTTAAGTCCCAGGTGAAGTAGGGAGTTACAGCAGAAACACGGTGAAATTTTTGCATATAAGTGATTGCCTCTCGTGGGTGCAGACACTTTCTGCTTCACTGAAATCTTTGAAATGTGTATGCATATTAGTTGTGAAGCTACTAGAATTTATTATCAAAACAGTAACTTTAATGTATGAAACGATCACATATTCAGTAAAAAGCACTAGGGAAATGCATTATTTAACACACTGCCTCATGATGGTGTTTAGTGTGAAGCTAAACACAGCTTCAGCTGTAATTATATATGTACTTTACCGGTAGGGCTCCCATAAATGGATTCCAAAGCCGTGCTGAGGACAGTGTTATTACACTGATTTTCTATTACTTTCAAAATCATTTTGTTTCTGACAATGTGAACTGACAACAAAATGAAAATGTGTCCCACCCACTTAGGGTATTTTGTACATGCTCGCTCTTTCTTTTCCCTTTAGTTGCCCCTTGAATGCTGACGTGCCTCCTGTGAGGGACTTGATGAAGATGTTACACTTACTAGAAACCAATATCCAGCTGCATTTAAATCACTGCAGATGTAAGCCTGTGGGGCAGGAGCTCCAAGATGCGGGCGAGTAAAGAAGAGCTCTCCTTTTATTGATAGAAAGGGATTAGTGCTGCTGTAAAGAGATTTATTTACAAAGTCTGTCTACCCTGAAGCAGCTCTTAGGCAGGCTGTACATGAACTTGGATTTGGTAACTGCATGGTGCTTCCCTTGTAATCTATGTGGATGAAATGGGCACAAGAAATAGGGAAAGCCAGGGAAACCGGACATGTCACTGCTGTTATTTATGTGGGTTTGCATGCAAGTTTAGAAGCTTACACAAACTGCAGTAAAATTATATCCGTGTGTCTGGCATTTAATGTTTCAAGTTTTATCATGTAAAGACAGCTAAGCCAGGTTAATTCACTGAGAAATTTCCATCAAAGTAACCAGTTTATCAAAATTGTCTTCCTGCCATTTAATGGAATTAATTACTAGTGCAAAGAAAATAATGTTTTTAATGCAAGACACAGGACAATAGAAAGTTGTTATGTGAATAATGTATTTTTACTGTATTTTGCTAGGTTAAGTATAGTTCGGGTGACCTGACCTTATTTATTCCTTTGAGAAATACAGGCTTACAGTCATTGTCTGTGCTTTAGAATGCCTTATAAAAATAAGCAATTAGATGAGCAAATAATTTACTGTTATTTGACAGATCATTAGGCAGCTACATGAAAAGCAGGATTACTCACAAGAAAAATCAAAATCCTAGGGAGGCTAGAATTGGGATTAAGCAAAATGTCTTAATATTTAAACATGGTATTAGAGGCTGAGGATAAATGACAGACAATTGATAATGTTTGTACACAGATTGGCCTAGGTCATGTCTTGCTATTGAAGATGAGTCAATCCAAGCTGATTGACACTGAATAGATCTGCTCTTTACAGAATAGATTTGTGCCACAGTGCCCTGTTCTTTCCCAGTAGGTACTACTGTGACTGACATTTATAAATTTCATATAGACAGAGTAGGCTTGATTTCCCAGTAGGCTCGATTGCTTTATCTTCTGTTGGAGAAAGGGTCTCTTTCCTGAGTTAGGTGATGTGAAGTAGAATTGTAGAAAAGCGAGGCAGATGGGATTTATTGAATTTAAATAGGAACCTCATGGTATTATTTGTAAAGAGGTGGGAAGTGTGTGAGAGAGTTATTTGGATGAGTAAAGGCATGACAAGAACATGGGTTAGGAATCTTGTTTGGAAAAGGGGTATTCAAAGGAGGAGAGAAGATGTGTGGGAGGGAGAATAGAGGGAACTGTTCCTGGTTTGGGAAGGTGTGATGATGAGAAAACAAAGAAAAATGAAAATGAGCAGGTCCAAACTCTGTTCTAAGAGGCAATATCTCTCGCTCTTTTCTGGCCTCCCACTGCCTCATGTCAGGGCTTGGAAAACTGCTTGGCTAGGTGGCCCAAACTTCAGTCTTCGTCAATCCCTCATCTACTTCTGTAGAAATATCTAGTGGGTATTTAGTTTTCCCAGGCTTCTGGGTAGGGTAGGCACCACAGCTCTTCATTACCTAGCAGAAAAGATTTA
The DNA here is from genome assembly GCF_009769625.2 of Cygnus olor. Taxonomy (NCBI): domain Eukaryota; kingdom Metazoa; phylum Chordata; class Aves; order Anseriformes; family Anatidae; genus Cygnus; species Cygnus olor. The sequence goes on along the minus strand of NC_049180.1, from coordinate 9,501,666 downwards.
GCTGGGTGCAGTGTGATCTCATGCTCAACATTCAATGAGAACCCTCAAATAAATGAAATATGTGAAAAAGTCTCATTTTGTGTTGAGTGAAGCTTCTCTAAGCTGAATCTGAAAATCATAACTACCTGCAAGTGGCAGAAAAAAGGCAATTGTGCTCTCTGGAGATAAGGCCATCTGATAGGCGGTGCAGCAGGGAAAAACTGTTAAAATAAGTGTATTGGAAAGAATAAGATCAACTGCTGTAATGTTTTCTGTGTTGCAAACTGCTATTGCAGCTTGAGCTGTTCCCATTACAGCAAAACATTATTGAAGGGGCTTAAATAGCTTGCTTAGCAGAGCAGCCTATAGTAGTGTCACTGTAATTAAGCTTCCACCAGCATTTCAATGCTAGACGTATCTTCAGGGTCCTATAACCCAGCTTTCAAATCTTTACTTGGTGCTCACAATACACCATGCTGTGATTTAACTTTTGTCCAAAGATTACAATGTGAAGCTGGGCTCTCACAGAGGTGGAGCCTCAATCAGGTCAGAGGTGCTTAGAGCGGTATAAACGGGCCAGAGCCCTTCGGGCAGCATTGACTCTGTGCACACAGTCATGCCTGTGGGGAAATGGGCAGCTGAACATGTGTGCCTCGTGAAATCACAGCATATGTGTTCAGTAAGAGCCTTATCCCTGCATGATTAACTAGTTGTGCAGCACTCAGACGAGTACAGGAAAATCACAGGGGGCTGACAGTCAGAGTCAGATTCCTGTTTCATCTCCCCTGCTGGAGAAGGGCAGTGATTGTGCCAGTCCCGTTCTCTCCTTATGCAGTGTTGGAAAGTCTCCTAGGGTTAGGAGAATCCAAACCTGGGTCTCTCCCGTCTCCTTTGGGATTAATATAGGTATTTCAGAGCCCCAACAATAAATAAATAAGGTGCAATGTTAATTCATGGATTTAGCTAGCCGCGAGTCCAAAGACTTAAGCTAAAGATGGTAGCAATTCTGAACTAGCATTTGCTCATAGCTTGGCTTTATATGAATGCTGGTGTGTGAAGGCCTCTCCTTTCCGAGCATAGTAATTGAAGGCCAGAAAGTAAGGTATTGAGTCATTATCCCTGTAATATTGCCTGCTGCGAGCAGTTCTGTTTGAGATGAGTACCCTGTAAGCAGTGCTTGGGTTGCTGTGCATTAGGGGCAATTCAGTGATTCTTCGGCCTGGCTTGTACAGCTACAGCTGTCACTTCAGAGATGACTAGAAGTGGGTCCTTTTTATAGTGATGCAATTCTAGGCACCTTTGAGAAGCATCAAAACAAAGGCACTCCATAAACACAGATAGTGTAAAACCTTGGTTGTGCAAGTTATTTTTTGTTCTCTACCTAAATGGAGTACAGTTTAGCCCCATCTGAAGTGTTACAGCTCTTAAGTTTAAATTCTATGTGCTAATGCTTCCAAGGCTCATCCCTTGGACGTTAGCCCAAACAGCTGCTGTCATGGAAATGAAAGCTTGTTCAACTGTTAGGCTGTTCTTTGTGGTTTTCAGAACTGTCCTGGGATGAGCTTTCTGTCATCAAAGGAATATTAACTAGAGGTGAGTGTGTTTCATGGGTCCTTTCCTGTACTGTAAAGGATTTGAACCAGAGGGCCTCTGAACCTGGTGACTGACCATCAGAGATGGGTAGACATTTAAAAAAGCTAATCTTATAGCTATGCAAGAAAAAGCTGAGTTTTCATTATTGGTTGTGGGCTAAAATAGGATAATTTGGGCAGCTGCAATAAAAGTCTGGTGTAAGTAGTATGAATGGCTTAAATAAACGTGTTTCTTAGAGGCAGAATTAAAGGAATGAAAAGGCACTGAAACTTGAGTCCCCTGGCCAAGTGTAACTCCGTTATGTAAGTCCCATAAAGTGTAAACCCCATACAGAGCCATGTGAAGTATGTTGGTCACACATTTAGCATCTCATACAAATAAAGTCTGTGCTGTAATTCTCAATAGTGTTTTCTGCATGTAATAAATACTCTGTGGCTATGGCACTTATTTTAAGTACCTAACATTGTAATTTTAATTTCAAAGTCTGTACATGACTATCTTGTTCTAACTCTCCCTCATATTCACTGTGTTACCTATCATTCTTGCTCACAGTGACCTATGAAATACATGTTCTATTCATGCAGTAGGCTACAAGTTCCCTCTTAACTGCAGTAGGAATAAACCCATACATCATGCAGAACCAGGAATATGTACAGGGGTGCGTGTTTTAATTATAGATTTTTTGCAAAAATTTCTTGTGCCTAGAAGTTGCTAGAAAATAAAAGTATTAAAGCTTCTGTCCTTGAAATGTGTAAGCATTAGAGAATGTTACTTCTTCAGAATGCTTTCAGGCACATTAACGGGCCCTTACGATGGTAGATGGTATGGGGAAGCGTCTGTATGTCTTCTTTGTGCTAGACAGATCTGAGTCTGCACAAGGTGTGGTTATGCAGTGAGGTGATAAGTGGTCACTGCCAAATAAGCATAATGAGACAATGATTTTGTGTCAGCATGAGACATAGCCCTGCTGCCCAGTATTTTTGACTGCCCTGCATCCAGCCCTGTGCCAGCTTTCTAGGGGTGTTCCTCGGTGCCAGCTCCTTTGCATAGTCGGCTTTCGACTGGATCCCTGCTAGCTTCGCCTTCTGCTTCTGCCGCCCGTTGCTGTTGAGTACAAGAGGGCAATGCAACTGGGCATGGCCATATCATGTTTCTGACCCCTGTGGGTGTTACACTAGACCCAAAGGCGATAGTTTTTGCTGCTCTGGATCCTTATCTGGCTGCAATTGCAGAACTCAAGTCATTCTCAAGCATGGAGAAGTGCCTAGTGTCACTTCTTGCCTACCATGTTTGCGGTGGCAAAATACTTCAGATTTGGAAAGCCATCATCCACCCCAAACTGGAGTGGTTAGCAGTGACATTGAGGAAGTTTCAGTATCTGTGTGGATGACTCGTGCCCACTGAGTGACACAGAGAAGAGCATCATAGTCTCCCCAGCTGTGTTACATACTCGTATCATCTCTGTCCATCCTCCCTCCAGTTCAAACAGGAATTCCTTGACCAGGAAGCCACCGACTGCTGTACACCAAGGCATGGTAAACCACAGCGGCAGCTTCACTGACGTTCATGCTAACGATGCTGGGAAGGTGCACAAAGGTTCCTCATGTTGCAGCTTGAGCGGGCGTAAGTGGTGCAAGCAGCGCTGCCTGCAGGTGCTGCTGGGGTGGCCTGGGTGGGGATGTGGTGTTGCCCTCTCTGCCCGGCCATCTGCCAGGACTACTGTGTTTTTAGGAAGAAGTCCCCAGCTACGAGCAGCTGGGCACATGGGCAAAGTGTGCTCCGGTTCTCTAAAGGAGAAGGAGGCCTGGCAGGGTGAGACCTGGGGTTTGCTCGCAGAGCCCTGGCTGTGGACTGCATCATGCGTGACTTCTGTGGGAGCACGGAGGAGCAGGTGGCGGCAGGTCGCTGAAAGGCTCCCAGTGCTTTTTTTTTTTTTTTTGATGGTTTCTTTGTGTGGCTACTTGGGGAAGTTTTGTTGTGTGTTTATAATACACAGATAACGACTGGTGGATAATGCACGTGTTCATACATAAATACACTTGTCCACAGCAAATCTCAACTTTAAGAGTCACTGACTATAAAAATGATTTGGAAATACTTGAGAAAATTCCGATCAGGTTTGGAAGGAAAGATATTTTGAAGAAGTAGGATTAGACATCTCTAGCACCAAAAACAAGCACGGATTTCAATGTCGTATGACAAATTAGTATGATTTAGTTCTTGACTCCTGGCAAACAGGCAAACGTGCCCCAAGTTGTGTGGCTGCCAGGGAAGGATGTCGTTTGGCTGAAGGAGACACCTGGAGCACGCATCCTTTCCCAGAGCTATTTCCCTTCCCCAAGCCCTGCGTGAGATCCCCGCTTTTCCGGCATGAATCCGGGCTCGGAGGCCCTTGTGGCTTTACAGCTCCGAGGGTTTGTGTGAGGGCAGCGCTGAAGCGACTTGCTGCTCACCGGGCCGGGCCACACCGGGGCACAGCGCTGGGGCCGAGCGCCCCCCGGCGGCCACGGGTGGGCAAGGCACCCCGCGGGGCTGCACGCCTCGGGGACCCCGGTGGCTCCGCAGCGACAGCGGCCGCTGAGGAAGAGCTCGGTGAGGAGAGCCCTGGCGCCTCCCCACCAGGTGGCCGTGGGGAGGAACGAGCCGACCGCAGCATGTGCGGCAGAGAAAGGTGCCGCTTCGCCTTCCCCTCAGATTCGCAGCACCGTCAGGTTCTGCAGGTTTGCAATTAGAAGGGGGAGGAGAGAGAACGTCAAGCTGTTCCGAAAGGACACATGTACCGCTCCCCTCCCGCTCCTGCCCTGGCCTTCGCCCCGCCGGCGAGCAAATGGCCGCCGGGTGCCGCCTCACGGGGGCGCACAGCGCTCCTCGGCCCTTGCGGGCTGTGAGGGGCTGTCTGGAAAAACGAGGAATGAAAGGGTTGCCGAGGGTTGTGTGGCATCAGTAAGTTAAGTTTTGTGGGAAGGCAGGTGGGACAGCCCTTGGCTGGGGACGAGTGGAAGGAAGCGCTCCTTCTCCGTTTTTTTTCAGGTCAGGCAGGAACAAAGTCAGGAAGCTGAGAGAGGTCAGGAAAAATCCATGGCTTTTATTGCTCATGAAAGAGTTTCGCTGTTTTTGTTTTCTCTTCCTGTTTCTGATGCAGACCAAAAGGGTGTTTTCTGCCATGCGTTTTCTATGGACTAGGTTTAGGATAAATCATATGCTTTGATCTGATCATACTCTTAGTCAGTTCCTGGTGGGACTTGATGACTTACACTGCACTGAAACTGGGAGCTCCTTAAACGGGAGAGATACGGCCTTGGTGGTTTCTTTCACTGCAGGAAATAAGTGAAGGTAAATCCACAAGAGTTTTATTTTTTAATCCCTCAAATTTGAAGTATAATAAAAACAATAAGAAAATAAATAATAAGAAAGCTAAGAAGGCAAAACAGATCAAGAAGAATTACAGTTGCTCATCTTTTCTGTCCTAGCCCCACCTGAAATATAATGGAAATAAGTATATTGCTCCTAGCCAAAGACGGCTAAATCCTACCATACGATGGTTTACCTGCAAGTTTACTACTACTGAGAGCCATTCCTATGCACACAACATATGCACAGGAGTGTCAGGAGTGAAAACATTTAAAATAAATGTATTTGGGTGGATCTACTTAGCAGTAAAAAAAGAGCATTGCTTTATGTGACTTGTTCACTCCGTTAGGCCTGGCTGGATGACAGTGCTTGTGCCGAGCTGGTCTGATTAGCAGCTTGGTTGGAGCCCTTCTGGTGCTATTCTAAGCCCATGTTGCTGAAAGAAGAAAAGGGAAGAATCCACTAATTGAAGAAAGAAAACAAAGATTCAGAAGCAATCCCTTCACTTCTTTTCTTTTATCACAAATCTTTGTTTTCACTTTTTGTTGTTACATTTTTACTGACGGCTTCAGTAATACTGGACTGTAATCAGATAATACCCGATATGGCTGTTTTTTCTCTGAACCGTGGAAATGGGTTTTGGTAAAGGGAACTTAGCTCACTTGACTTGGTTGGGCAGTGTGGCAGTATGCCAGGTGGCAGCAATGAGACAGCTTTTCATTGCTGCTTTAGTACATATCAAGGATTCCCGTCACAGGGCATTGTTTCATAAAATTTTCTGATGGGGTGGGAGTAAAAAACCTTTATTAAATGGCATGAACTTCTCAGTATGAATGTAATAAAATAATAATTTATGATATATTTTTAGGGATAAGAGTTTAAAATGCATATTAATTAAATGAATAATGAAAACCTTTATGAGACTCTCTGCTACAAGTTGCAAGTAGCTGTTTAATCAAATTCCTTCTTTGGAAAAGTGCATTTCATTATAACAATTAGCACATCTATTGTGTTTTTAATACAACTTGGGCTAAAGTGTGTTTGATCTGGAGTTTGCTCATGGCAATTAGCAGTGAAGGAATTGAACTTCTTTACTTTATTCCAAGCTTTGTAATTTGTAAGTGCTATATCTGGGGAAAATCGATGGGATTTTCTAAAGCACTTGAATAATCTTGGGAATATATTGGGGCAGTGATCATTAGCAGATAAAGGAAAAGCTGCAAATTTAGGGCTAGCCATTTTTCATTTTTCTGTCACATGAGAGGGCTGTCGTGTTGTGTCAGATGTCGGCAGCGCCGACAGTAGCCCACCGAGGCAGAGGGCCCAGGTGCAGCCCCCCTGCAGGCAGGGGCTCTGCCCTGAGTCCCCCACCGTCCAGGAGGAGTGCATTTCCAGTGGGAAGGAAGGGCAGGATCTTGGTAAACGTGGTGCCTCACAGTCACTGCAATGCCTGGCTCCTAAAATACCAAACATCTGCTTGGAAACGGAAAGCATCCTGTCCTGCTGGCAGGCACGGGTCTTCCAACGTCAGCGGGTTCAGCCTCCCCAGCTGCTGAAAGCAGATTGTACCTCTGGGGCTTTTCTCTTCCTTCCCCAGGAGCTTCATTGACAGCTCTCTGAAGAGTGGGAGAAAACTCTTACAGGAAGTCTTTTTGTGGGTTTGTGTCTAATCTGAGTTTGCTTACGGTGAAGATACCAGTGGTTTTATGGTTGAGGTCACTGTAGTTCATGGCATGTTATTGTCTTCTGTGTGAAACTCAATGCACAGAAAATCCACACTTGAGATTGGCTTTTATGTAGTCAAAAAATAAAATACAGTACAGCAATACAAAAAGAAAATATCCAGTGCAAACGTCTCTATACAATGGAAATCGATACAGTGTTCCTTAAAATAGCTTTATAAAACAGGCTTAAAAACAGCGATTACAGGTAATACTATCTGGATGATGCTTACCAAAATACTTTATTTACCGCACTAAATAATTTCATAACTAGCTTTACCTGTTGATTGCCAATACCTTAATTACTGATGAAAACCTTAAACTGTAAGTATTATTAGTTAGAATTCTTTATAATATACTAACACATGGAACCTCAATAGCATAGACTGTTGACTGGATTAAGCAAAATAGAAGAGAATGATCACATTAAAAATAAACCAAGGCTGTCATCCCAAAATTGGCTTTATAGAGGATCTGATCCAAAGGTGATTTGATTGATAGGCAGGATTCTACTTAGTTTTCCCTTAGTTTGTATGTGGAAATTTAAGCGATTTGAAATATTTGATAGTGTCTACTATTGATAGTGATGCATTAGTGTCTACTAAGTATTGTATTAGACAACTTGCTATAACAGTGTGGATTAATCTGGGGTTGTATTACAGTGCATTGCTCTTTCCTGCCGATAAATGATCTGGGGGAAGGGAGAGGACATGAATGATTGAAAAGGAAGTTCATGAGGTTCCACTACACTGGTTTAGGAAAAAAATGAAAAAAAAAAAGAAAAAGAAAAAGATTTAGTGTTACGTGGTTAGCTACCAAATTTAAATAATCAAATCAACTAAACTAATACATACAGCTCCAGCACAGACTCTGCAAAACTGAGTATGTGTGTAGTAGGGCTCTGTTCCTGTTGAAGGCAACAGGAATCTGCATGGCCAGAAGCCAGAGACTGGCCATTGTCCTAAGAGACTCACTTCTAACAAAATGTATTTGGCTGGGTAACTTCAGGCATGGGAGTTTTCATTCCGTTCATTGTGTGGCTCTTCATCAGGCGAGAAACTGAACACATGCTTACCAGGGACTTAATAGTTGCAGCTCCAAAACCTTACTTACATTTGTGGTTCTTCTATGCAGACAAATGTGTGGGTGTGAAGCATTATGGTTTGGAAGTCTACAATATTTTCCTAGGTGGAAAATACCCGTTTTACAGTACCTGCTTAGAAAAAAATCAAAACAGTTTCACAGTAATGAGGCCCTTCCTTTGTTTGTCCCTGAAATAATACAGTTCCTTTAATAATGTTGAATAAAAAAGCTATTCACCCTTTTTAGGGATCCAGAGAGACCCTATGTTGCTATCTAGAGAGATTTACAGTATTGGAGTCTTAACATTCCCCTGATCTCCAACATTTCCTGCCCTGCAGGATATGTTCCGTTGAGTAACACTGAGGTCCTATTTACAGAGAGAAAAAACAATTTTGCTGCTAGCTAGAAGAAATTCTAGCACTCCAGAAAGGTGCCTGAAATCATCATCAGGCTGTTAAAAATGACAGATGAAACCAGATTGAGCATCTAAAAATTCTGTCTCATTTTATCTGTAGTAACTCATATATGTAGTCAAAGACTATAAAGCAAGAATAATTAATAGATTGGAAAGAAGGAAAAACCATGCCTCTTTTTGGAAGTGATGGAATAATTTCTAATATTAAGTGATAAACCATATGTTCCTCCTTTCCTCTGCTGGGTAAGCATAAGCGGGGAATATCAATAAAGATGTTACAGTAGGGCCAGGCAAACCAGCAGGCTGGAGATACAGGAGGTTGTACAAAACATTTCTTCTCAGTGCCACCAAACCTCTCTGTTTCAGCGGATGGATGAAATGCATGTTGATGTACAGGAGGAGAGGAATGAAGGAGACGTTGGAGACAAAGCCACTTTTTAAGGAGAAGGATCTATCCGGATAGGGAGAAAAGTCATGTCCTGGAAGACTCTAAGTCCCCGAGCAGCAATTTTAGGGACAGAACAAAATGTCAGCGAGAATAGCAGTGCTGGGGAGTGGATATACATTATTTGTATTTCTTTTTATCCCTACCTCTGTCATTTTTTTTTTCTGGTCTGTTTGAAAACCTATACTGCTTGGGTGAAGAACTGTGAAATCTTCTTTGGCCATTGGCAGGCTCTTGTATCTATCTGTATTGGGAGGGAGAAAATTCATGACTAGTTTGAACTTAATACACAAAATCTTCATTTGGTTCTGATCCATACAGCTCAGCTAACATTTTAAACCTGGGTCCCCAGTCATTTAGAAAGTCATAATCAATATCTGAGTCTGAGGAGCCTGATTCCAAAGAACTGAGAGATTCTGCAATGGACTCAGCACCTTCGTAGCCATAAATGTGAAGTGTGTCATATGGCAGCAAATCCCTGTCATTGTCAGCTTCATCCTTCTTAACCTCAATCATAATTTCCATTTTTTCAGCACCAGAAGTTGGATTTCCAGGAGGTTTTTGGACCTGTGCGTATGGAGAGGGCACTGTTTCTGGCTTCATACCATTCTTGCGCACAGAGTTGAGTACAGACACATCATAACTGGTGGTATCCATTTCACCACCACCTTCTTCATCGTAAGTTACAAGCTGCTCGTGAATCTCTGCCACATTCCTCCCAAGACCACTCAAATCCTTCTTGTGTCTCTTTCTTAGAAGAATTAGCAAGGCGATTACTGCAAACAAAACTTGAGCAATTGTAAATAGAGAAGTAACAAAGTAAAACAAATTGCATTTCAGATATTTAACATAGTCTGAAGTGTACTTTTTCCCATTTTTTTTAGATATATATTTAAAAAATAATAGTTTCAGTTACTGCTAAATTTTAGGATTTGTATGTTCTCAAAGCAGTTATGTCTCAGCAGGAATCGTACATCTGACTCTTGAAGTAGAATCACAGGTGCAAAAGTATAGTGTCACAAGTGCAATGAATGGTTCTAACAGCTACTGCCTGGAAGTGGTAAATATTTTAATGCCAGGCATCAAATGCTTCTTGTGTGGTAATTGCAAAGGAGGCCTCGTCTCAAGCAAGAAAGAATCTGCCCATTCTTTGACAGATTCGAAGTACAGCAAATAAGTTCTGTTCTGCTGATTTATGGATTTACTTATGTATATAAGTTCACTGTACTGCTGAAAGTATTTCCAGCCTTTGAAAACAGGAATCCTGTTGTTATTGCCCCAGCACAAATTTCCTTTTTATAGCTGCATGTGAGCCTGGTAATACTAAATCAAGTATAGTATGCATACGTGCAATGACCTTTCCAGTGACTCACCTTTTCCAATAGAATGAACAAGTTTGTAGTTGAAACTAAACTAACAAGCCAAATAGAAAAGCAAGTGAGATGAATCAAATAGTTACAGTTTTTCTGCCTTTGTGACCATTTTATAGCCACAAAGGTTTCTTGGACCTCAGTTAAGAAAAAACAAAAATGAAATCCCCACAAGTCAGAGAACATTACCAAAGTCGAATAACTTACCGATGATTGTGAAGATACAGACAAAAATAGCCACCAGTGCTTGTATACTAACTCCGACTTGTTTAGCTCTTTCCTCACAAAAAGTGAAGTCGCCTTTTTCATTACATTTGCAGACACTGATAACAAGTGTATTTGTGCTGCTGAGCTCGGGATCACCATTGTCTGAGATGATGACAGGCAGGTAGTGGATTTTGGCAAGTTCACGATTAAACTGTCCATACTTGACTGTGATATTAGCTGTGTTATCTGGAGGAAGTAACGACATCTAATTAAGTGATAATCTCTACCTGATTTTCCTTATAGATTATCAGTCATTTGGTACATCTTCCCCTTTGACAGAGCAAGCCTTTAGGGAACCCAGTGAAACTTGGGTGGCAACAAACGACATTTTCTTTCCAGTAGGTTAAGCCTTTAAAAATATTTTCTTAGCTCAGCTGGACCAATCATAGGTCATCGCTGCAGCTTTTCTCCCCTGTGCCCTAGTGTCTCACTTTGGCTATATGAGAAAATGCATTGCAGGAACACATTACCATGGTTCTCAACCAACGAGAAGTTGCTATCTTCTGTGGCCAGGGAGTATTTGAAGAAACCTCTAGGTGATATTTCATCCTTGTCAGTAGCTGAAATCGTGATGATTACCTATAAAGGTAAGATGGAAGAGGTCATAAATTTCAGTATACGTTGCCTCCAATGATAAAAATGCTTACAGTATATAAGTTACTGCTGGGCTCTGTATCCGGTATAACCCCTCAATAAATGGCAGGGCAGAGATATCTTATGATGTTCCTCTTCCAGTTCTTTCAAGGGAAGTAATTTCCTTGTAGCTCTTCAAAAAGAGCTGTCCTTCCTTCGTTCACAGATGGGAAACAAAAGATGAAATCTTGTGTCAATAAAGCATAAAAAAGTCTTATGCTCAGAGACACATAGATTGAATTTTCATTTATACGTCCACAATGGATATTATCTAAAGTGTTTAACTTATTTAGAAGCACGAGGCTCATTAACTGAATGCCATTGGGACTCTACTCCTAAATGATGTGCTTTTTTTTCAAAACCTCAACCTGGGATACATTAGCTGTATAAAATATAAAAAATGTATATGATTATGTCCCAAAGGTAATTTAAAAATTAATTTAAAGGTGAAATAATACCTTATGTGTTCTAACAGATTCCACTAATAATACCTTGTGCATCCAGTCTGTGGCAGCGTCTCTTCTAGTCTAACATAGTATGTGTAGGCTACACAAGTTCTTGTGTCCGAGGTCAAACGCCTAAATCCACAAACGCTATCACTCTTCGTGCATGCAGGTGCTTGCACTCTGATAAATGCTATAGTAATGTTATACATAGCAGTATTTCTCTCAGTTTTTTGAAATAGTTTTGTTTTCACTGTCAAGTGTAAACACTCATGGTAAAAAAACTGAGCTGCTAATTTTTGCTTTGCAAGGGTTGCCTTACTTCAGGGTTCAATTGCTAAAGCATGTACATACTTAAAAGCCTGGAGGGAGAGGAACTGCGCAGCCCATGTGTGCAAGGAGGTGAAAGTCAATATTCCAACAGTGTGAAGTCCTGAAGAAAGATTACTAACCACTGACATTTTGGAAATCACTGAAATGATCAGGTGTTTGAATGTGAAAACTGAGACTATCTTTTATTAAAAGACATTTTTGGCTTAAGCTTGCAAGTAGATAATCCAGGCTTAAGGGAGAAGCCCTCCTCCTGTCTCACCTTTCCTGGAGCAGCGTTTTCACACACTCTGGGTTCCTCAGGATAAACAAGTTCTGGAGCGTTGTCGTTTTCATCAGTGACTATTACGTGAACTTGGGCGTGTGATTCTCTGTCAGAAAGACGGCCTGAAACGAGCAACAACAATGCAGGTCTCTGAGACAGCTGGAATCGCGGGGCTGTAAAGCTCCCCCTTTCCACTGCTCATGTCCACATCTATGACTCCTGCATGCCGAATACGGGGAGTTTCTAGATCCATCATTCATTTAAACTTTTCCTTTTGACAGATTCAGATTTATTTTCTGAAAACTTTTGTATTGGCCTAATTCATCAAGGATCCACGAGGAAGAAAATGACAATTGCTTGTGGCTCCCTGATTCCCAGACTGCGTGGCTATGGTGTCCGACATCATTCTCGAGCCCTAAGGCCGCTGGTACAGTGTGCCCATACTATTAAGTACCTTTTGCTCTGCAGAAAAGCCCGTCCTCCCCAAAACTGACTTTGGGGAGGGCCCCAGCCCGCTCTGCTTCCCCAGCCTGAGCGAAGTTGTGCTGGGCAGCAAGCTTGGTAGGCAGGTCTTGTACCTCCATGTAGGGGGGTGACACTGGTTGGGATGTTTGCTCCAAACACAGGCTTATGCCTGTTTCCCAAGCTCCTTCCTCTCCTCATGCCCCTTTTATTCCTTTTAACAAACTGAAAGCATTTTTGTAATATCTAGGGCCCAAATCTTAAAATTCTATTTGACCTATTTGTAGACACTCATTTGATTTGGAAGATTGCTGTGCAAACCCTGCGAGCATCCGTTTCGTTTGTAGCTTAGTGGAAACAAGCTGTCAGGTTGTGGCTTTCCTTCTTGATAAGGTACAGTCCTGCTGTAAAGTCACCCACTGCTTTCTTTCAAGTAAGGAAATGGATAGCACATACCATCTTCCAGGATTTCCTGGGCTGCTACAGTGATGTTGTACGAGGAGCTGAATTCTCTATCCAGGGGCTTGGGAAGTTGAATAATTCCAGTGTCAGATACTCTAATGTAGTCTCCATTAGGACTAGCTCTTCGTCGAACAAATCTGTTTTTTGTTTAAAAAGAGATATGTTAGTACAAGGGTTATAATATTGTGTTTCACTTCAGTTCTTCATAGAAGGCCAGACGGCTGTATAACAAATTGCATTCATATCAGGACTAGGCAGTCTCTGAAGATTTCCCTAAAATTAGGCAAGCTGTGAGAGCATAACATACCCATCCTAAAAGTTCCCAGATTATTCTCTTTTGCTGTTTAAGAAGTCTGTTTTCTTTTCCTTTCAAATCACATGCTCGAGAAAGTTATGATAAAAATTGTAACAGTAAATTACAACCACAACCACATAAAGTTATCCAAGATTATGCATCTTCCCATAAATGTTCAAGTGGTTTATCAGTGACTTTATGCAGTAATTAAATAGGTGCAAGTAACTTATGCTCATATTAGTTGGTTGCCATATATATCTATGGCTGCAGTGACTGAAAAAATCAGATTGTATTTTTTCATGCTTATGTCTGAAAAATAGAGCCAATGTCTCACTTGTTTGCCAAATTCTTGGACCGATTAACAGATTCTCCACTTTAAAATAGAATTACTAAAGCTGGTGTTGTGTTACCTGATTTTCCGTTTAGCTGCGTCAGGGTCGTATGCCCAAACTGAACCAAGTGTTTTTTTTTCTGGATCATTTTCCCTTACTTTAAATTCATATGGTAGCTTAGTGAAGACAGGGGGCTCATCCACGTCAGTGACTTCAATGGTAACTGTTGAAATGCTCCTAGAGCCACCGGATTTAAAATAGCGAAGATCAACTGTGGGATCTGTTGCTTCAATGTCAAACCTGTATTCTGCTACTTTTTCGAAGTCCAGGGGCTAGAAGAAAGACAAACACAGATAGTCTCTCTTTTGTCATGTCTAAGTGAACTTTGCATTAGCTACCCATGCAAATTAAAGCTCTGTGCTCTAATTTTATTGGGAAATAATGGCGAACCGCACTCCAACTAGACTCTGGGGGAAGCATATCCGAACTGAACTTCTCTTTCATTAATGGGGTGGCTTGAGCAACTTCTGGTTTTGAACAGATTCGTTCAGTATTCAAAGTGCAGCAATTATTTCTTGGTTTAAATCATTTTCTTTTTATAATTCTGTAGCCACCAAAAATTGTTTAGCTCCTTTTCCTCCAGGGTTGAGGGCCAGAGTTTCCTCTTCTCTCTTTTCCTTCCAGGCAGACTTCATAGCTGCACTGAGTGATAGCTGGGGAATTTAGTGATAAATGACATCCGCTTCCTTGTTTTTCCTATAACTGAGATTATGAAAAGAATCCCACAATGGAAGGAAGGCCAGGAGCTAGGGCACTGAGAAATGCCCCAGCTGTCTCTTGTCTCACAGGTTGGGTCCCTATGCACCGTACCCCGAGATCATACACTGTGAAATAAGCCATGGTTAATACTGGTGACTCTCTCTTTTTTTTTTTTTTTTTTTAAGTAGACATTGCAAATGGAAATGGCAGTGCTTATCTATCAGTTGAAATTGTACCTCACCTGCCTGTATACTTAAAATGATGACGTACACCTGAGGCTGAAAGCAGGTTGCAAAACACTGGGGAGAACTTTGCCCACTGCCTGTTCAAGGATGAGCTGCTTCCATATCAGCCCGTGTGTGTGTGAGGGGCTCTTCCTCAGGGCTGAAGTCGACAAACAACGCATTCCTCCGGGCCCTGGGCAGATCAGGGGAAGGGCTGCGTTTGGTGAAGGACAGCTGCTAATGTCTAGTGTGAGCACAGCTGAAGACTTTACTGCAAGTCTTGGAACATCGGTTGCTTTTTTCAGTAAAGTTTTCTTCTTAATGACATTCCTGGTATTAATAGTTAGAGATGCTTGGAAGTAGAAAACACATTCATGTCAATCTGAGGATTACAGGAGGTAATTTATAGTCCTCCCTCCCCCTTTTTCACTGTAAATCAATAAAATCAATGAACGCTTGGCTTGGCAGTGCTCTGCATAATGCAAGAATGTCCCTTGGTACAAATTGAGTAGGTTTGAGAATTAAGAAACAAAGAACAAACCGTAATAAAGGCTTTGGAGAGTCTGGGCCCTCTTAAAGAGTTAGCAGGAAGTAATGGGGAAGCTTTGAAAACATTGAGGAAAGTAAGGGAGCCGTGGCTAAGATGGGAGCAAGTGCCACGCTTGTAAAGAGCACTTTTAGAAGAGTGGTCAGGTGTACGTGTTCACATTTTCTACTTTGGTTTCTCTTTGGCTGCAGAAGAGAAAGATTATTTGACTTGGTTAGTTGGTTCATCTCTTAAATTCACTCGCTCTTTGAAGCATCCAAATGTCTGAAGTTTGAGAGGAGCCCGAAGCGCGTAACCTGTAAATCTGACATAGTCCCCATTGCACTCTGCAGTAATCCCAGATTTTCCCAGTACTGGCAATTGAAACGGGCTGGTAAATCACCAGCTCTTCTTGCAGAGCTTACAGAATGGGGTTTTCAGGATGAATACCTTCTGTACTGTGACTTCCATGCATTCCTGTTTTTCCCTGCTGCTAGTCCCAAACCGAATCAAACACTTGTTACACATGGAAAAACAAAATCATCATCTTTCTTTGTTATTGGGAAAAGTACCTTCTTTGGTCTAATAATTCCTTCATTCGTGTATGGATTTGCAACAATTTCAAAGGTGTCCCTGTAATCTCCTCTGACAAAACTGTATTTTGTATTTCTGTGTTGTGGTTCATCAATGTCTTCCACTTTGACTCTGCCAACCTCTCCTCCTACTGAAACGTTTTCAGGAACTTTAAAGTGAAATGATGCTGTTAAAAAAAAATCAACAAATGAGTCATAAAGATTGTGCACATGGAAGTTAGAGCTTAGTTAAAGACTGTTCTTGGTTTATAGACATACAGAGAATCATTGAGAATTTAGCATTATTGATCCTTACAGACAACACTGAAATGTTTTTTTGAAGTTTAATTACTTCTCAAAATATTCAAGTTTTTTATAAAGTTACCAAAAACTAATACTGATTTTTATTTTCTATTTTAGGTGTGCTTCACCGAGGAAATGCAGATAGTGCTGAAATACAGAAGCCTTCTGAATATGTAAGATTATTTCGTTCACTTTTAAGAAAGTTGAATTGCAATGAATTCTCATGTAAATTTGTTTAATACATATCAGCCTTTGGTTTCCAAATAATACATCACTTGCATTATACTTACGGTGTTTGAATACAGGGAAGTTGTCATTGATGTCTGTTAAAGTGATAATGACTGTAGCTGTGCTTGAATCCCCAGAAAACCCTGGAGCGTCTTTTGCTTTAACAATAATTTCATACGTTGATTGATTCTCTCTGTCTAAATCAGCTCTGGTTGTAAAAATCACACCTTAAAAATATAATGTTGAATATGATTAGATTTTGTAGCATGTCCAATATCCTTTAATTTTGAGAGCAAGTTTTTGTCTTATGCCATACATTCAACTGTAACTAGTGTTTTTACAGTGATATTTTTCTAAGACTAAAAATGTTAGAAATCTTTCTATACGATGGAATATTTGGGAGATTTTCGGTACATTCCTTTAAATTGATCTTTGCTGCTTAGAAACAGTCAAAAACTGTCTAAACTCAGGCACTCCAGCATCTAGAGAGTTTTTTCGGCCACCTCATTATCTGATTTAGTTGCTCCAGAGAACCAGTATGCTTTGTGCTTACAAGAGATGTTGAGATTATTTGTAAAACAAGACAAACTTGAAACAAAAGAAGTTTAGGAAAGCAATGGGATGAGTTACTGATTAGAAACAGGAACCCAAACTTGAAAGTCAAAATCATCCCAATAAAATGCAGTTCATTTTGTATGTAATGACCTACTCCAGGTCTCTGCTAACTTGGGAAGTGCATAACCTATCATTCATGTGCCAAATTTGCAAAGCTGTGGGGAATACTCTTGGGTTGTAATCACTATTTATCCTTTGACTATCTTTTTAAAGATTTTTTCTCAGTTAATCTTTAGGAATGCTGCTTCTTTATATATTCCTCTTTTTCTGGTTGGTCAAAGAAATGGTATCCATGCTAAACTGGAAACATAAACGTGTATTATGTCCTAGTCAGTCTCTTCATCAGTGGGAAGAAAATGACCTTTCATCTTCTCAGTTAGTTCATGGTACCTAATATCCTGGCTTTATTAGTTCATTTTCAGATGCAGACAGTGGCATTGTGTCATTGTGAATGAAAAATCTTTCCAAATTATAGTTGAAATTAAATTTTTGACTTACTATCTCCCTTGTCCAGAAAGAACGCAGCTTAAAATTGTGTTTTTATAAAAGCTTAAGGTAGAAGTTTGACACTTGCATATCTGACCTACCGGAGTCATCAACTGTGAAATATTCATCTCCTTTAATGACTTGGTAGGTAACTGTGGCATGACCTGTAACTGTTGGGTCATCAGCGTCTACAGCTGTCACTTTGGTAACAGAGGTTCCTAGAAAAGGATTATCAAACAGCGTATTTAGTATAAATTTTGCTTTTTAGCCAAGGACATGAAGGAAAACGAGTGATGGAAGAACGTACCTACTGGTGACATTTCTGGGACAGATCCATTGAATACCTTTTGTACGAACACAGGGGCATTGTCATTAATATCATAAACCTTGATAATAAATTTAGATGGTGGTTCCAGTGACCGGTTGTTTCTTCTGTCAATAATGAGAGCTGTCAGCTCATATTCTGCTTTCTTTTCTCTGTCCAACCTCTCAAAGGCATATACATCACCACTGGTCTCTTCCACTTTAAAGATGGTATTGGCATATTCACCTTCAATAATGTACTTAGCGTTGTTGTTCCTTACACTCGATGTGATCTAGAAGGTATAATTCAAAGAGATAAAGGCGGGCTTTGGAGTCTGGATTCAAAACAGTTTCTACCAGATGGTGCACACAAATGTGACTGACCTCTCTCTCTGACTCAGTTTGAAACCAGAACAGCCCTCAGGAATTGTGTGGCCAGATGGGATATTACTGAACTAAGCAGTAGCTACAGACATCCGGGTTATAGGATGAAAAATGCATCCAGACTGAAACGTGCTTGCTTATATGTTAAGAAGCATTTTGTTTAAGATTGTATTTCACATTTCCTAAAGATATAAATTGTTCATGCAGTTACATATAAAAATCATTAACCTCATTGTGTCTGAAATACATGCACCACCACAATCAGTTTGAGCTTCTCCTTTTAGCAAATACCTTTCAGAATTTAGTGGAGATTTTGCTTAGATTTCACAGAATTACGGAATCAAATCTGTGTTCACAGCTATTGACATTATTTAGCATTATTCTCTATTATTTGTCATTTAGCAGAATTCCTGCCATAGCTGACAGTTTTCTTGGGTGTAGTCACATGCAGTTACTTCATAGTCTTTAGAGTCAAGGCTATGACAGCAAGATTAAATTTTCACTCCACAGAGTTTAAAATCTAAGATCATATGCTATGAAAAAAAGGATGGGATAAAAGGAATAAACATTAATCAGTTTTTATATGTAATTTAATCCAATTCTAAGTGTTTTTGCACATTATTTTATTTAATTGGGAGATGATCTGACGATTCTTCCCTTTCCATACCTTTACCCCTCTAAGTATACTGCTGGCAGGTTTAAACCACAGTTTTCTGTGCACTATATCAGCATTATTATTTCAGCAAGCTATTTATCAGTAATTGCTGGGTTTGACCAAGAATTTCTAGTCTTTTGTTACTGATGTTATCATAAATTGCAGCTGTTTGGTATTCAGGATTTTATTTATCCTATAGTTGTCATTTACTGTTGAACATTCTTTTATTTATGTTTTCTATTTTGAAATGTGTTATTAAAATTTTCTTTCCTCGTTCCACATACTTAATCATGCTTGTGACTGCTGGTGCTGCTGTAGAACAGCGTGCAACTCTGGAGATGTAAGAGGAGAAATAACCCCACCCTTGTCTCAAAGATAGTATAGTCTGCACCTTCTTTCTCAGATTTTGTTTACTTATTTGGTGTAAAAGGTATAGAATTTCAAGATTGCCTTTGCTAAAACTGAGAGTGAACGTACAAAGGGAAGGCTCCAAGGTCAAGAAAGATAAAATCCAAACATAGCAGCATATTCCTGCAGCTGTCATTCACTTCTGCTGTGCTGCTGCTGTGGCCTTTTAGAAGGGGTTTATCAAGTGTTCAATCCTGCAAATGCAATGCACTGAACACAGATATTGCAAAAGTAATCAGAAGCATTCCACTGTTGAAAGACCACAGAGCACAGTACAAAGTGAATTACTCTTATTTAGGACAGCTCCAGGAATAAAAGCGTTCTCCTCAATCTGCTACTGAATTGGTCTGAAATGAAACAGAGATACCCAGTGTTCACTGAGAGTACCCTATGGCCTCTTTTCTCTCTCTCTTGTGCGTTCTGCCAGTGAGCAGCACTGATCCAGAAAGGTCTGTTTCACTTTACTGAAACAGCCTTGACAGATGCTGATTGTTGTACATGGGAGGAAAATGTAGAACTGCATTTTTCTGAAAAGTGTCAAAGTAGTTCAATTTGGAAGACTAGATTGGGAGAACTTTGTCTGGGTGATACGCAGTTAATCATAGGATTTTATGAGCACTGCCCTGAAGAAAACGAATTTTCAGGCAGGTCAATGCTTGTTATTATTTTTAAAAATTATTTTCCTTCACTTTGTGAAACAAATTTTTTGATTGTGTAACAATAGTCCTAAACAGCACTTCAGTTTTTTTTTTTTCCAAGCTAGGGGACGTTAACTATATGTTTTTTAACACGTACGTTTTTATTAGCTGATCTCCCAGGTTTTTGAAAGAGAGAATCTTAAGCTACCATTAAAATATCGACGTATATCAGCTGCCAGACTTCCTTCCTAACTGTGCGCCTGCATGCGATGCAGTTCTTTCTTCACTCTGGGTGCTCCATACTTGTCATTCTCTAAAATTTGTTTGTGAATACTAAAAGAATTGGAATCCCTTTGACATTATTCTTGATTTACTCTGTGCCCATTTTAAGATTGTAACAGGTTATTACATTAGCATTAAGTTTGACTTCTATTTCCCTTTTTTCCCCGTGAATTCTGCCTAAACTGCAAACAAGTAATTCTTCTCAAGATACTCATCTGCTGCCTCCATTTCTAATTATTCATTGCTAACAGCCCTATTTACCTTGCCAACATGGTGTGGTAATGGCGTATCAATCTCTTCTTTGATATGCATTTGGTTCCATATCCAGTCTCTCTTAAGTCGTTTATGACTGGTATTGTTTGAAGAAAAGTTCTGTTTTGTTTTCTGACTTTCTTTGTAGGCAAATGCTGGAGCCAAGAACAATGACAAAAGCAGAATAAGCTTCTTCATCTTCTTCTGAGCCTACAAAGTAATATAAAGTATGAAAACTATGTAAATAACAACAGAATCAGATTAATCAGAGAGAGCACACAAAGAAGTGCAAATGTGATTTTCTCCTAGAGGAAAGTTTGATTACTCTCTATATTTCTTTACGTCTGCCTTAGAATCAAAAATTGAAATATCAGGCACAAAACAGTTTCAACCAGATGAGATGGCAACTGTAGAAACCACTTAAAGTATTTGAATTAAGTAAAAAATGTTCAAGATTTTAAAGCTAGCATAAAGCTCAGCATCCACTTGAGCTAATCTGAAGAGAAGGATCAGCAGCAAAGATCACCCTTTGTGCATCACGGAAGGTGTAGTTCAGCTGCAGATCATAGCTCATGGGAGAGAGCAGCCATGGGAAGCAACACCAAGGCTGAATCAGATCAAAGTTTATGTTAACTCAACTTGAAATGAAATGGTAGAGCTTGACGAACTAAAATGCAATGTTTTGACTTGGCCTGACACAGAATATACTGTAGTCAATATCTTCATATGGAAAATATTGATTTAAAATAAAACTTTTTTTTTTTTTAAGGAAAAAATGATTCATATGGAATTTTCAATCAATTCCAAGTACAGTGTAGCAAATTATCTTGCTCAGAGAGCTTGTTTATTGATTCAGTTCCTTGTCTTTTGAAACGTGTGAAGGCATATATGAAGTTCCTTTATCCCTTATTCTCAGATGTTAACATATACAGAAGGATAATTCATTAACTTATCTTCAGGTAAAACCTTTTTTTTTTTTTTTAACCTCGTATGTTAATATTAGCAAACTTAGGCTTGACTTTCATGCCAGATTGAGAAGTTCATTTGATGTGGAAGAGTTGATTCATTTTTCCACTAAATTTTCCCTTTGCAGTATAAAGCACTGTCAGGGAAATTTAACACTCAAATAATCAGACTTTAAATTACGCATAAATGACTTTCTATTAGCTTTTAGGAGCTGTCAGTGTGTACATCAAAAATAAAACAGTTAATTGTGATAGAGAAGTTGACATCGCACAGGTTCATAGATGCAAGGTTAATATTTTGGGCAGGATTTGCTGAGACATTTTCCTAATTACTCTGGTAACTAGGTAATCAATGCTATCTTGCAGTGTAGCATCATTGTCAGTAAAAAGATTTTATTTACCATGAAATTTTGCTTTGCTCTCTTCTACACTGTTGTACATGACCTGCAGATCATTCCTTCTTTTGTGAATGTGTAGGAAATGACTAAATGGGCTGGCTTTGAAGCTGCTTTTTAATAGCCAAGCTGTGCTTTGTACTTTTTGGGGGGGAGTTACATAACACTTTTTTGATTCAGCTGGCTCTTTGCATTCTATGCACTTACTCTAGCTTTGATTTTTTTTCTTTTTTAAGGAAAATGAGTAAGATTGAGTTGTTTTGCTTTGTTTGATTTGTTCACACAAATATTCTACAACTAGAGCTGTAAGGCATTGAGTATGATTCTGCTGTGATCTGTCTTCATTCATAAAATTATAAAACACGGTAACCAAAGGAAAACCAGTTGGTTAATGTCAACTACTACAGACCATCGTTTTGGAAAAACAGGCTGCAGTGTTTGAACTGTCATTTCCTCTTGTTGCTATGGTCCAGTGGGGATCCCCTGAATTGCTGTAGGGAAGAGGCTGGCTGGGGAAACTGAGGACAGCACTGCCTACTTAAGCTGCAATGAATTTCACTGTGATTGATGCATCTACAAATATCCTCGCAGAAAGCATTTTTAGCTTAAATAGTCAGATCTCCATTAAAGCATACTGGTCTCTGTATGGATCTGCTTTGTAAGGAGAAGTTTTGTGTCTTCCCTATAATCTTTTCCTAGTGATGCCTCTCTTTTCATTGGTTCAGAGCCTGCCATGCCCTCAGGTCGGACTTCTTCAGCTGGTGCTGAGAAGGATTACCAGCAACAGCAACTCGAGGCCCCCTTCTACCCTCATGTAGGGGCACTGCTTATCAGAAATTGAAGGCTCAAATTCATAATGAGCGTGCAGTTACCTGTCTAGGAGCTCTGGGACTGTGGTAATATCCTGACTACGCCTGAGGATCCAACTCTCCTTTGAAGTAGATAGTCTGTATGTGTTTCACAGTTCAAGCCTTGTTTGAAAGCTTGGCTATTGATACAGAAAGCACGAGTGAGAGGGCTAAGATGTCCCTTGGGCTTGTGTTTGATACTACTGTGGTAGTACTGTGATACTATTGTGGTAATAATATCCGCAACCCGCTGTTTTAATTGGAGGCCTTTTATAACCTCTCTGCATTAGGCTGGATCTTTTAAATAGATGTACATTTCAGCCGAAACTTAAGCTAACCCTTCCACTCGGCTGACCTGTCTTCATGTTCTCACACTTTAAGGTGGTTTCACTTCCCCTTAATGGGCTGCCTGTTAATACTTGTCCAGCATCGTTTGTAAGGCAAAGGTCCCTTTGTAAGCAACTTGATGGAGTTCGGGTCTGCCCTCTTGTATGCACTGCATGTCACACAGACTGAGATGGAAGAGCCTCTTGCAGAAAGTGACTCCTGCTTCATCTTTGGCATCTTTCAGCATGTCGTATTTTGGTAGAAGCAACACTGCACTGAGCTCTGAGCACTCTGAGTGCTCTGAGCACTGTGCATGCTGTCCTTCCTAGGGGCGTTTGATGTGTATGACTCCATAGGACAGTCTGACTCCGAGAGGAATTCCTCTGTGATACTGTGCCAGTTTTCCGTTCTGCAGCTGGAAGCCTCTGTTGCTGTCGAATCCGTAATTGAATTCATCACAGTATTTAAGAATACCCTTCTTTGGCAGCGTGTACAAACACTTCAGAAGCAGGACCCTGCCGAGCAGTAACTGGATAAGGGCACCGTCCTGGTGTGAAGGCCACATTCCATGGCTGTTAGCTCTTGACAGGCTTTACTAAATGCTCTGTCTTTTTCTGACCATGATAGTTTTCTTTTCCAGCAGCAGATCTCATTTGAAATGGCAGAGGTAGCAGCAGAAGAGAGAGATTCCCATGCCTGAGCAGGGGAACGCAGTCCCATAGAGTCAGAGGCAAGAAAGTTTAGGATGGATGACAGGTGGATGACATGCAAGGATCAGATTTTCATTTCATTTCACATTCACTGTGGCTGCCAGGACTGAGAAAAGCAAATAAGCAGCACCCTTGGAAGTGATGACCCTCGTGGCCACACTTCTGGAGAAGAGGACAGCACAGTTTACGCTGTGACTGACCTCTCCCATGTGTGCCTTTCCCTGCCTTGCTGACATGAGGTCCCATTGCAGGTCTGCCTTAACACACAGTCTCCAGTTACCCTTCTGTCTCTAACTGATTAGACCAATAATTCAAACTACTTTTTTTTTTTTTTTTTCACTTTAAGCAGGGGCCATAAATGTTCCTTAAAGTTAGGAGGGGAATGGATTATTCAAATAGCTAAGCTTCTTGGTATGCTCTTAAATTTTCTTTCAGCAAATGATGTTTTTTTCCACCAACATTATTCATTTTATGTGTTGAATTATTTCAGCAAATAACTCTTGGTCTGCAGGGTACTATAGACAGTTAACTGAGAAATTTTGGTATTCAAACTGATTTGTGGGACACATGGCTCATATGGTATAGTTTTTATTCGCAGATTGGGAGTAATTATTAAAAAAGATATCAGGTGGAGATGCAGACAATACTATACCAATTAAAAGTTTGCATTTTATGAGTTGTTTTCATAAGTAATCAAGTGTAAGTTTGATGAGCAGCAAATACAAATAAAGTGTCCATGTAATGAAAACACATTTGATGAAATATTTGTATGAACATTTGTTTTTCTTTGTGGTATTTGCCTCTTAGTTGGTTTAATTTTCTCTTTAAAATATATGTGGCTGCTTATGTGAGGTTAGTTTGGTTAGTAAAGAAACTTGTTCTATGCTTGCATGTTAAGTAGGAGTTACGCCAGGTCTCTGTATGGAGACTTTGATAAATAAGCAGACAGTTGTAGAATAATTTTATTTGTTATAAAGTTGTAGAATAGAATAAGCAGAAATGGTGTGTTGATCAGATTAAAATCTTGTACTAATCTTAGAGAATTTCTGTTTATAGCATTTGAAGCTGATTCCAGGCAAGATAGAAATAGTGATAAGGAACTTCCTGAAGGAGAAATTTGTTTAGAAGTGACTATTACATATCAGAAAAGAAACAAGTACATCCTGATTTCCTGTAATACATCTTAAAAGGATTTTGTCAATATTGTTCAAGTAATTTGCATACCTGATTGTCAGAAAAGCTGGAAACTAAAGGATTATTGATTATTGAGCTGGAAACTTAATGATTGCTTTTGCTAACAGTATCTTGGTTGGAATCCGAACAATGCAAATGAAAACTCACTTGCAAAAATGAGAGTTTCATCAAGGCGGAAAAAATTAACAAAATTACTGATAAATGAACAATACAGGATAGAATATATTCCGTTCTGTAGTACTGGAAATTTTGCCATTTCTGGTTGTTAGTCAAACCTCAGCTGTCATGCCTGCAGCAATGTAAATGCAGGGAATACTAAATATCTGAAATACTGTGTTCAGTCAGGTGTGAGAAATGGAGAGCCCGAAGGAAGGCGTTTGGCCCATCTTGGGCTGCCCTTGCTGGGGCTGCCAGGCCTGTGGGATGGTGGGGCAGGGCCCTCCTGGCCTGGCTGAATGTTCTGGGGCTTTTTGGCTGTCAATGTCCCCACGTGTGGCCCGACAGCTGTGTCAGTGGGCTCTGCCCTCTCATCGTGCGTCGGCTGCCCTTTCTCAGGAGGCTGTGGCCGTGGGGGCCGGTGTGCAGCAAGGGCCTGCACTGCCCTCAGGGGCTCCATGCGGGTGCGGGCTCTGGGTGCTGAACAGGGTGGCTGGCGAGGAAGAACTAGCTTGCAAGAACTGCAAGCACCTTAAGGTCCACAGCAGAGCACCCCGTGTGAGCGACATTGATGTAAAAAGTTAAAAAGTGTAAAAGTCTCACTGGAAAATGATTGCTTATTGGATCTGAAATACTTCAAGTTTTCCTCACTACATGGCAGGCTTGCCACCCAAGGGATCTGTGCCGAATATCTTCTGGTAACTTGATACTTGTAGGCCTAAGAAAATTTTCTTGACAGAAGTTTTTCTAGAGAAGTTGACTTTGGATAGCTTTAGTTTTAGTATTCTCGTAAGTATTTTCATTTGTCTTTCCCCTTCCTCTGTGCCGCTCCCCATTCATGTTCCTAAGTAGCTCTGTGTGAAAAAAATCTGTTAAATTTGCACTGGATTAAACCCAGCAACACAGAGTATGCAACACTTCAAACTTAGATTTTTTTCAGATGCAAAAATTTTACTTTGTTACATCATCTAAACACTTCTAAAATTCCTATGCTTAATGAAGCCACGCTGGAGTTAATGAGAGCAGAATCTGACCCAGTGTCAACTAACAAAACAACACTGCCTTACAGGATCCACTTTTACCATTAATTTCTGTCTAATGTTTAAGACCAAAGGTAAATGTGTGAATACATTAAGCAAAGAGAAACAGAAAGGTAATCTATTAAACCTTAGAGGGATAAATTATGTATTTTTTGCAATGCCTATAGCTTAATGCATACTTAGCTTGCTTTGCAGAAGGAGCATTTTTGGTAAGCAGACAAAACATTATTAAAAGAAAGTAGCTCTAGCAGTACCTAACGCTACATTTCAGATACCTTAACTGGCTGTGCAAACATGAATCGATAAAGTCTCCTCAGTTCTCTGTGAAAAGTACTGCAGCTAGATGAAAAGCTATATCCCTTTCAAAAGGTACATTTGAAGCACAGAGGACTTAAATGTTTTTGCTATCTCCTGATGGTGGACAGGGGTCAGGAGTAACAACAGTCTCGGATTTTTTTCTCCCAGTTTTTTCATCTCATAATTACACAACATTGCTCTAACCAGCTTCTAACAAACCCAGAGAGACAAGGCAGCAAAGTAATCACATAGATATAATTGTTACCTGCGCCGCAGTTTCTGATTGGCATCTAACTTGCAAAAATGCAGTCTTCCTTTGCTCCCTTGAGCTTACAATGTGAGAATAGTACATAGGGAGTTCAGTGAGAATGGGAACTATGGTAGACCTTCAAACTTTAGTAACATGACTGAAAAAAACTGAGTAAATTGTGCAACATTTGACTTGGAGCAATCATTTTGTGTTGCTCTTTCAAATATAATTTTTTTCTGGATGGTTACTCAGCATTTCTCTTATTTCTGATTAAAGCTGTCATGTGTCATGTTCTCAACAATATACAATGATTCATTTCAAAACAGGTCTTTCCTGAGATCACTGTGCTGCTTTTTGGTTTCCAGATTATTGAACTGATTTAAATGCGCCTAGTGCCCGACTACCTAGTATTATATTTTTGATTGTCCTTCTGTCGTCTTTATGCACCTGAGAAGTGCCTTCCACTGATGACTAAACAGTCTGGAGTGCAAATGCCTACCCGAAAACTGATGATAAAATGACTCTTTATATGCATGATAGTACCTTTGAGTAAATAGCTACTATGATGACTAAACCATCTGGAGTGCAAATGCCTGCCTGAAAACTGATGATAAAATGACATTTTATACTTGTGATAGTACCTTTGAATGAAAAACTACTCCAGCAGTATCTTTACTAAATGTGCTACTTTAAGAAAAAACAGATGTCGCTCAGTATTGTGAGGGCACTGCTGTGTGGTTTTGTTATAGGTCAGTTGTTGGTGTTGATGATGCAGCACTGTATCTCAGTATAGCTGAAGAGATAACTCAGCACTTCTGATTTTGGTTCCTGTTTTGCCTCCTCATATTCCAGGGAAAAAAAAGAATAATTCTAACCTGGAAGCTCTTTCTGATTTTAGCTCTAAGTTTCTGGTAGGTCTGGGGAAAATATGTCAATGATTTTTTCCCCTATCAGTTTAACTTACCAAAAAATTCTCTCCTGGATGATAAAAAATAAAACTTCCTCTGATGGTTGGACGGAGTCCTCAGCCAGGACAGGTAATTCTTTCATAAATGAAGAAATTTGTTTATAAAGGAACTATAAATTACTGTGTGTATGTTGAAGATTCATTGCTTTTGATTAGATGGAGAGCCCAATGCTCCGCTTCTGAATGGACAGCAGAGTCAACAAGAAAGTTTTCCCTGCTCTGGCAAGCAAAGGACACCACACAGAGTGGTGGAAAGCAGGCAGCCAGATAGGACTCCCTGTGATTTCCGCTATGGAGCTGGATAAAAATGGGGAGGCAAGCGCTGGTTTGGCAACAAAGCTACCCTCCAAGCTAGTGAGAGAATGCCCATGCACTGAAGATGGTGAAAAGAGGTAATGAAACCTACAGTAATGTCTTCCCAGAGCTTCCTGACTCCCCTGCTTGCATTTCAGCAAGTGACTTGCTGACTCCAGGATTAAAGAGCTGCAGGAAATACTGCCAGTGGCTATGTGAATAGGCTGAGTGAGTCACGCAGGCAAATGCGAACTGAAAATAACAAATGTGTGGTCTAAGAGGACATTTGCTGTAGAGAATGATTTTAGAGAAATGAATGAGGAAGAAAGTTATAAGGGGTCACAAAGTTCTCCTTTGTTCCTTGCCAGGAAGCTTTTTTGGAAAAGGGATGTATAGGTTTGCATTTTGTTTGCTAAATGTCACCTCATCACAGACCTGAAGGAGAAGCAAGATGAGTCAGGTAGGATCTGATCCTGCGTCTGTAAATTCTGACTGTACTGGAGTTTGTTTTACTCAGTGATGTGCCCGATAATATTTTACCTGGCTAGATTAACAAAAACAAAAATGCCAGCGTGAGCGCGAAAAGAACAGCCTATAGGAGCCTGTGCTTACTTTGATCTGTGAACAGTGCAGTACTACAGAAGCAGTCAGCCGTTATAGCAGGCAGGAGACACTGTGTTTTGTGCTCATCCATGTTGGCTGGACTTCTTCTCTAGGTGCATAGGAGTCTTTTGGAGAGCTGGTGTCTGTTTCTCTGCCAGCTGGTCCCTGGATAGCAGCTGCAGTGATGGAGTAATGACGTGCTCCCAGCCGGGATAGGAACTCGTTTGTTTTTGCATGTGGCTCTTGACTGTAATGAGGTGAAGAACATGCCACTGTAGGCACGATTGATAGCAGATACTAAGGTTTGGTGATTTCTCTCTTCAGTAAGAGCAAAGAACAAAGAATAGCAAACCTCAAGGGAATTTTTATGATAAGGTATCTCCTAGAGATACTTGGGCCATAATTCATACTGTTTCTAAAATCTAGAAAAGCTTTTTTTTTTTTAATTTAAATTTGTTTGGCTTAGATCTTGATGTACCTATCTGCATGTCACACGTACGCTTTGAATGAGCTTTGAATTGGGTTTCTGTTAGAATTCTAGGAAACCTCAAACAATCCCCTTTTCTGGGTCAATTTGGAAGAGATGGGCTGATAATTTGTGCCCAGTTGTTCTGCGTTCTTTAGGGAATGGCAGCCTTTTATGGATAGCATCATTTAGATACCTCCATGTATCTGAAACATTTCTGTTTGTGGAAATGAATCCCATACATGATCTAAGAAAACATGTGACTGTATTTTTATGTACCTGTGTAGTATATATGAAATCTGGCAACTTCCACATAGGCCAGGGGTAGGCTGGTTTTTTTCCTTCATATGTGGCACACCAAAAATCTTACATAGTAAAGTTATCAAACCAAGAGGGACTACTTCTGTGATTCATGTGCACATGCTTTGATTCCAGTTCCAATCTTGAACTAAATCATTTTTCTGTCAATCTGTGGTAATATGTTTTTAATCTGAGTTTCTTACTTGCAAATCTGATAACTGAAAAGCAAATTAAGTGCATGTTTTAATTAGTGGGCTGGTCTCCCCATGAACTTTGAGAAAGCATTATTTTTGGAGTAGATGAATAATTCTTGAATCACTTCAGCTGTTGACATGACAGTGGTGCATTATTTAAACGAAGGTTGTTTGGTGAGGATGGCATTTGTGATGGAAGCAAAACAATACTTTGAAAGCATTAAAATGAGCAGTTGCAACAGCACTGATTAGTTTTCGCTCTTCCACCCAGATCAGTTATGCTGTACAATTGTCATTTTAATGGATGACTGTTTTCCTTTTATATAAGCATCCAGGTATGTTTAGAAAGTAATCCACCAGCCTCAGTGAAACTGGTGGCCTTCTACCTCTCCCAGGAGACAAATACTCATGAAGGTCTGTTATAGCCACACTGAATCATTAGGTGAGTTTTAAGAATCTTCCTCATTTTACGCTCTCAGCATGTAGATCATGTATCATGCCAGGTGCAGAATCAGTGTCTCTACTCATTTTTCACAGCAATATTATTTGTCATCACAGAGGCTGTAGAGATACTTGAGAGAGAACCAATTTGAAACTGACCTGATAGATGAAACACTGAAATACTTCTGGTCTGGTGCTGCTTAAGAGTTCTTACGATGGACATGCTGCTGTAGTCATGTAATGCTTTACAACAGATGCCTTCCCTGAAGTGACAACAAATTGGATTATTGTGCTTTAAATAAGTAGCAAGTGGTATTGTCCTGTCTTTCCATGCATGAAGTCTTTCAGTTCACGTACAAACATGTTAGTACAAAATGCAACAAGGGATAAGGTGGGCTTAGCAGAGGGCCTAGTTTAAGTGTCCAGTATAACCAGAGTTGTTAAAATCTTTTGGTGCTTGTTTGTGATGAAACGGAAGATTATTAAGCCAATTTGTGACACTTCATAACTAATGAATATAGTGTCATAAACAGAAGATTTTGGCTTTCTCTTAAGAGTTGATAGCATGGACAGCATTGAGTTTAAGGTCATAAGCCTCCTACATCTCTGTACAGCTCCTGAGCCTTGGATGCACATGTATGAGGGTTGAATGACTCCTAAGGAGCAGAAGTATTCTGGTGTTTAGTGGGTGTGTTCAAGCCCAGAGGTGGAGTTTGGATTCTGGTACGGGATATTACCACCTCGTCATCATGTCACATAGATCTGTGTGCTTTAGTGATTTGGAAGGTTCCATTTCTTTAAATCAGCAAGCTCGTAGGACCTATGAGTAATATGATTTCTTTTCTTTCCAGATGTTGCAGGGATGAAACTAACAATTAAATGACAGAAGATTTGTTCTTGGCCACATGTCTTTTGATGACAGTTGCCAAATGCTGTTGAAATCTGAACTATTTCGAGGGGTTTACTTTGCATTAAATACAGCCCTTCTGTTCTGAAATGAGCTAATAAGATGAGTGGAATAAACCCTGCATGCAGAATTTGGAGGAGCAAAGATTTTTTCCCTGTGAATTCTTTGTCCGAAATAGAAAGCTAAGAGGAAAATCTTTCCCATCTAGATTAATTGTTGCTAAGGACAAATGCTGGAAATGGCGATGAAGTGCCAGTGTTATGGACAGGCGAAGAACCTGTTCTCTTCCGTGTGTGCAACAAGTATTTTTGATGATGCTCTTGCAGTCAGGTGTACTCGTTCCTGAGAAGGGTCTGACTGACACGGAAGAATGACCGGGTCTGTGTCAGTCTCATTGGCAGTACCTGCAGTGGCTGTAGAGCCAGCCCCTTCACTGCTTTCTTTCAGCCAGTTAATGTTTGTGTAGCCCAGGCTGCGGCAGCTCCGGCAGGAGAGGCGGAGAGGCAGGTGTCTCAGCACCGAGCCTTCCCCATCCTCAGCAGCTCCCACACTTCGACTGCATCGTTTGACAATGGGGAGTGGGGCTCTGGGTGAGAGGGGGACAGAGGAATCCTCCAGTAATTATTTGGTTATCCCCATGCAGAGATGGAACAGCTCTGTTATATTGGAGGTGTTTGGAATTGCTAAAAAGATTTCTCAGGCATCTCTAACCAGAAGCTTTGTTTCCTACAATAAATGGTACGCACAGTTCAGAATTGATCTGTTTTGATGCTGCCCCCTGGCTAGCTCTGCTGTACACAGAGTTCAGCTGGAGCTGTCACTGAGTGCTTAAGAGCTTGTCCAAGCTAAAAAAAAAAAAAAAATAAGGTGCTCTGCGAGAATAATATATAAAGCTTTTTCCACTTCTCCTTTGTTTCCAGATAAAGCTTTAGTATCACAGGCTTCCAAGCACAGAGCTCCAACTGAGTAGCTTTGATTAAGGAAAAGTCCCCATCCTTTGAGGAACTGTATGCAATAAATATATATTTTTTAAACTACAATGTAGCTGTGTTTGCTGCAGATAAGATTTTTTTTTTTTTCTTGACATTTCCTTTAACAGAAGCTTGGGAGTAAAAGTATCTGTCTCTAGCACAAGCATCATGTGTAGGTCTCAGTAATGGGTATTTATTGTGCTAACAGTACTCTGAAGCAGAGAAAATACGTTCAGCTGTATGTGTGTTCTGATTCCCTTGTCCAGATTATTCTACTGAGTAACTTAATGCATTGGCACTTCCTCTGAAAGTTATTGTTTTGGCAGATAAAGAAAGCATATACGTATAAATAAATCTAATTTTCTGGCTGGGCAAGAGGCTAGAAAAACAGGGTGTGTCTGGATCTGTTTTGTTTGGTTATTAGTATTCAGTATTTTTCCCCCTTTTAAAATGTCCAATTCAAATGTCAGTTCATTCTTCTCTATTTCCTGCCCTTATTCAACTAGACTGCCAGACCAGGCTTAATTAACTTCAAGACCTTTTCTGCCAACCCTTATAGTTACAGCCTTTTCCTGGAACATTTCCATTGTTATGCTCTCCGTGTGTTGTGAGATGATACAGATGATATTATTGCTACTTTTATGAATTTACAATGAGCCTTTCAATATTTTTACTTACAGCTACTTCCAGCTTAGCTTTTGGAGTCAGGAAAATCTCAGTTTCGAATCAAAATAAAACTCGGGAAGCAAATTTCCAGCTTACAATGCTGATGAAGTGAAGCTGGAAAGCCTGGAAATTCAGTCCTCAGACACAGAGAAGCTTCAAGAGATGAGGAAAGCTGTTGTAAGTTTTATGACAGACTTCAGAGCTAGACTGTTTTCCCTAAGGTTTCGTTTCCATGTGGAAGTTGCTGAGATTTAACACAGTGTTGTGTTTTGCTCCATTATCTCTGCACTGGCTTAAGTAGGTCATTAATCTAATGAATTTCACAACCCCAGTCCAGAGGCAATGAGGAAAACCCCCACCTAAGCCGAGCTTCCTTCTTCTTGAAACAAATGACAGCTGTGGTAGGTGCTGGGTCAGCATGTAAGATGTGAGGGCAGGAGTGGCCTTGTTTCAGGGCAGGCGGTGCTGTTGTTTACACCTGATAAGGGGTATTTGTTAAAGTGATAAAAGTGAGAGCTGGGGGCTTTCACCTGGCTGAGCCAGGGAGTTTTCTGTGCCCAGGTCTTTGCCAGTGGGACCCGTGGTGGTGATGGAGCCTTGCAGCTGCTGCTGCCCCACTGGGGCTTGGCGTGGTGAGCACCCCCGGGAGCAAACGGTTTTAAAGCAGCCTGACTGCTTGGGAAGCTCTTGTTCCCAGCAGAGCTGTGCTTTGTGGGTTTGCTGTCTGAAGCTGAAGCACAGCTGGAGATACTGCTTAAGCTGAGGTGGGAACTCTGACTCTCAGTTAGTGGCTACCTAAGTGGAACGTTTATTTTCCCTACTGCTCGTATTTTAATCGTGACTACTGAAAACGCTTTTCTTATATGAATGAAGCCTTCCTCTTCATTTAAGGAAGCTGAAGACCAATCCATAAAAGGCAGGTAATAAAGCTCACCATTTCACAGCCGGAAAATGACACAATGTATTCCAAAGAGAAATATGCCCCTTTCTTCCTGTTGGAAGCTTAAGTCATCTCCAAGTGCGGTTACTGGACAATGCAACAATACTAATCCTAAACTTCTACCAAGGCCGCTGCTGGCAAATCGAGTGTACAAAGCAAGTGTGTTTGTCCCCATTATCATCTTTGTATAATGAACCCATCCATGCTTTTTGTACTCTCTGCTTTCTGTCTTGCTTCTCAGTTTCCATGTGGATATGTGTTTTAGCTGGAGTGCATCTGGATGACACTAAAATATGCACAGTGCAGCAATATTTGTTTACGTTTTAATGACAGCATAAAACCCCCTGTCACTAACAGAACTGAACAAATAGGCAGTATATACTATTTAATTGTAGGTTTGGATTCGTAGATTAGGTGGTGGAAAAAAAAAAGGAACCTTATTAGTAGTAATGATTGGTGGGCTTCACCCTAACGTGAGTAAACTGGCTCTCTTGCAGACAAATCTTATTTATCTTGAAAGACAGTGACAACAAAATCCAGTCAGATACTGCAAATCTCTGAATTCAGGTGTAGGACTGGAGGAGGGGGAAGGGAGTACCCCACAAAAAGAAGGGGGAAGCTAACCTAAAGCTCTGTGCCAGTTGAGACCGTCTGTGAAACTAAACCTAACACAGGAGCAATTCCCATCAATGGCAGGATTTCCTATCATTCGCAGGACAGCAGCATTAGGCCCTTAGTCTTCTCAAGCAGAATGTTTTAAGGAACACTTTGCACTCCTAGAGAGGATTTCCAGACCACAAATTCATAACAGATAGCATCATAAAAGGAAGGGGAAAAGGAAGACTGATCCTACCAAGGCATTGCTCAGAAATGTGGACAAAGACAGCAGAAGGAATGTGACTGTATCCTCCAGACATACTGTGGAAGTGGAATTTCCCTTTATACTGTCCTACATAATGAGGACAAAGGCCCGTACGAGCTGCAAATAACGCACCTTGTGCCAGACGAACCTCACCAGGTGGCAGGAGGACTCCTCCTGATGTTGCAGGGCCAGGAGGGTTGCTACTCATGGGTGAAGGCTGACAGTGGGCTTTTTAAAGGAACGTGTAATAGAAACAGAGGGCCTTTGCTCCTCAAGTTTTGGCAAAAGATGGTTGCAAAATCCCATAGGAACAGGAGGGTTATGATGACAGCTAGGCTGAGACAAGAATGCTGTTGTTTTGGGATTTTGAATCATGAAGAAAAACCCTGCTGAATTTAAAAGGTGTCTGCTTTTGGTCTACCTCTGACTATGGTGGTGCTCTATTCAGGTGTCATTCCTGACATTTCAGATAGCAATGTTAGGGCAGAAGAAAACTCCTTCCACTCCACTTGTCCTTTGGAAAGTTGTCCTGCAATTTCTGCACTGTGTACCAGGTGACTGTGCTTGTCTTTCCTCTGAAAAATCAGTTATTTTTCACTATTAACTCTGGATCCTTTTATGGAGGTTGCTTGATAACACTTTCACATGTAGCTCCTAATCTTTTGTAAGACAGTTTTGCTCTCTCTCTCAACACAAAAATACTTGTCTGGAGATAAGTCTGCCAGAGTGTCCATCCACCTGCTTGCCTCTCTGTGATTTACTGATTGTAAATCTTGGTTACACTCGGAGTACCAAGACCGAAGCAGGCAGTGTAAACACCTGCAGGGGATGGATAAGTTTCCCTCTTTGCCCTGCCCTGAAAAACACTGAGCTTTTGAGCCATTCCAGTGCTTGTGGGCTTCAATTAAACACGTAAGGGGACACGGCCCCAAGACTTCTCACTGCCTGCCCAACAGGTGTGTATGGCAGTGTGTACACAAAACAGACTCAAGGCACAGATAGCATCCATCTCAATAGTGTGCTACAGAGAGAGTGTACATAAAATATTCAGCAAAATCTTACAAGCAACATATAGCTTGTTTCATGCTTATCGACAGATCTGAAATTCATATTAAGAGGAGCGAAGCTCAGGCTCTTACTGAATGAAAAGGCTAACTTACATCCCTGTATGGAAGAACCATAAACTGGATCTTGGCAAATTTTTATTGAACTTTTTGTATTTTGAGACCAGACTCATTGCAGAATTCAGGAGGCAGGTGGAAGGTGTGTGGTGAGTGATGTGCATTAATTTTGCACATCGTCAGTCCCAGCGTTAGCCCTGCTGGTGGGTTTCCTGGGCCTGCAGTGGAGCCGGTCCTGGATCCCTTATGGCATGGCTGAGGACAGGCCCTGAGCAGGATGCCTGCCAGGTTCTCGGCAGTGAAAATGGGGGCTCCTGATCATGACTGTGTGTGGTACCCCAGTGCCTTCTGCCTCCTGTGTTTGCAGTACCTGAGGAGGCCTCTTGAATGCAGTAGGGCACAGAAGGGAAGTCAGCAGCTGGATCAAGCTAACTCATCCCCATCGTGGGCCAAACTAGTATCCAGCTGGGGATGTACTGAGGTCTGCTCTCCTAATTCGAATTCTGATCAGCTTTAAAAGGCGTGTGGGGGGAATTTTTACCCAACTTTTACCGTAGCGACTGTGAGCTGGTCATCTCTCTTTGTCCTAACAAAACTCCAGTTTACACAAATAATCGCTCTTTGATGTGTTCTAAAGTAGAAGTATCAGTGGGAAACTGGAGGGGATTTTTGATTTGTAAACATCCAAGGATAACAAAAGGAAAGGCATTGGTTTTAAAAAATGCACCAAACCATTTTTATTTTCAACAAATTTCTCACAAATAGAGAACCTCTTATTTTCTCTTTGGCACTAACACTTGAACCTCTGAGTTAAACATCTAGAACCTGAGGAAAAAAAGAAATATGGACAAGTGACAAAAGTAACCACTAAGATCACTTACAAAAAGCTCAGTTGCTAGAAATAATCAATTATCTCTATTCTGTGAACCTCTGCCTTTTTAGAAAATACAAAACATTATCTGGCCAGATACAAGCTTGTAGTTCTGTAAACATGTAACCAGGCCAAAATAAAATGAAGTTTTTCTATTTTTCATTTGAAATATTAATTGAAACAGTGATTTGTGGATGTGCAGTGCAATCCTTTGTTCCATACAGCTATAAATCAGGGGAGCCTCTAAACCATAACCAGGGATTTTCACCTATATCCTGTTTTCAGCTGTTTCATTCAACAGAGGCAGGATATGAAACAAACCCATCTTTTCTTTTGGCAACAAACCTGTTAACTGTTTGGGTGGAACCTCCTTTGTCTAAGCTTTCTCTTTGGCACTGAACCCAGCCGATAGCTCTGTGCAAGCTACAGGTTACTGAATAGCACAGAGCTGTCTCGTGGCTTACTTTCAGAGTCAGCATTTGCTTTAAAATGTTTAAGAAACAGTTTTATGATCTTACGTTAAAGAGCAAGGCACTGGGAAGTATTTCTTAGTGCAGTGCACCTCTAGCACTCTCAAAAGTAAACCTGTTTTGTGGACAAAGCAGGAATGATTTGTTGAGTTTATCTTTTGCTTTTGGATTCGTTTGTTGTATTGTTTGTAAGTTCACATACAGTTCTGTAGTATACTACACTAGTCTAAGGCTTTTATATGCTAAATTAAAGCCGTGTCCCTTTCTCCTGATGGTCACCCTTTCTTTTATGGCTAAGAAGTAACTCCTGGCGATACCTCAGATGAATTGCAAGTCAGCAGTTCTGTGGCGTGTTTCTGGTATATTGGGTGTTGTTGCAAGGCACAAATTAACCTGAGATGAGAACCTTTTGTAAATCATTGGAGTATCCTTGCTTTTGTCTAATATTTTTCCTACATGAACAGCTATAACACCGTTTGCTTTCACAAATGCTGGTACGATGATTTATAATCAGTGGAGGCAGGAACACATTGATTAACTACACCTT
The DNA here is from genome assembly GCF_009769625.2 of Cygnus olor. Classification (NCBI taxonomy): domain Eukaryota; kingdom Metazoa; phylum Chordata; class Aves; order Anseriformes; family Anatidae; genus Cygnus; species Cygnus olor. The sequence goes on along the minus strand of NC_049180.1, from coordinate 9,464,783 downwards.
CATTAACTGCAGTAGCAACCAACTTTCAATGCTTTCAATAGCAGAGAATGGAACAGATTTTCTCGCAGAAATTCATCTTCTTCCATATCTTTTTTCCTTTTATTTCTTTCCTTCCTTTATCTTTATTACAGTGTGACAACTAGCACTGTAAGGTGCTGTGCACACTGACAGCCCCACTACTGCAGACTAGAATTCTTACACAAAAAGCAGTATCAGTTCATCTCTTATGCATAAATGCTTAGTTTCTGCAAGCTGAACAGGAAACTTGTTAGCTCAGGGGCTTGCTATGCTGTCTGTAGGAAAAGATAAACCTTTTCAACCAAATTTTTTGCGTCAAGCCAGTGTTTGTGAAACACCTTGTCAGAAAAAATGTTTTATTTTGGACCTCTGAGCTCAAGAAACTTCTAAAGGAGGTAAACAGGGGCTGTAAAAGTTGGTAGTCTAAGGTTGAGACTTAAGAGAGCAAGGCAGCGAGGTGTTTATATAAACTCTCTGTGTAAGCCCTAAGCACCTCTCTTAGCAAGCGCGATATGCCAAAGGTGGCTGGTATGTGTGGTGGCTTTCACCTCTTCTTGGCATTTTAACGACCAAGTCATAGCACCTTTTAAATACCAAGGGCAACCCTCCTTTTGATGGAATGTACCGTGTCAAGTCATAGCCCAGCATACACCTGCTTGCTAGAAACAAAACCAAGCCTGTAACTCTACACAGCAGGTGAAATCATTTTGTAAATGGTTTACAGGTGCAATTTGCAATAGAATTTCTTTTTTCCATATTGAATGAACATTGGCAACATAATCTAAATATTACAGAACAGAACTACAAAAAAGCGATCTGGGAACGTTGTGCTATAGCCCAGGAAATTTAGAAATTTTCCTCTTCCAGTGTAAACTGTTAACAGCTCTGCTGTTGCCTACGCTTATTTTGGTTTATATGATATCAGTATTAGGCCCAAAGGATGGTGTGGATAGGTATTAAATTCATAGCCAGTCCACTGTTAATTCATAAATTATTTAAAACGTTAGAAGGCATATTTGGTGGAGGTAAGAAATCTTTACAGTTAACTTCACAGCTGAAGGACAGCAAATACCGTTTATTCCTTACCTGAGTCAGAGTTGGTGGAGCTTCAGTTTGTTCCCAAATGAGGCAAACTAAAATCAACAGTATCCCGAAAAGTTAAGCAGTACAAAGAAAATGAAGAACAAACAGAAAAATCCACTTCTTTTCGTTAAGCAATACTGGGAGTGTTCACAATCCAATCTCCAAGGTTTTCCATCTGGGAGTCAGCCTTTTCCCATCCTGCATCCCGGCATCCTGTTATTGTTCCAAGTCTTAGTAATTCAGCGAGAAAAGGGAGTGGAGGAAACAAGATAAACTTAGCCTTATTATTGCTATACTGACTTATTTGTTGCTGCCTCTAATGAGGTAGCTGAATAAAAGGAAATTGGCTCTAAGAGAAACACAAAAGTTGGTACATTATTTAGTGTCATTTTATAAAGAATTTTAGGAATTATCAGAAATGATACTTTAAATAGTGGCTGATATTTGATCAGCACAGGCTATGCCTGTTTTGCACAAACGTGATAATTTGAAGCCATTTGGAGATGTCCTTTCTGTAAGGATTTTTGTATCCACAAGCAGAAAAGCTGAAGCCCTCATGTGAGTGAGACTGGGGTTCTTGTAAGGTCTATCAATGCTGAACGTGAAAATGAAATTTAACACTATTTTTCCCAGGTAAAATTGTGATGCCAGAAACAAGACAGTGTGTGGGTGGGCCTTCCAGAAGGAGAAAGTGTTTGAATCATCCTGATTATGGTTAGTTTATGCCTCTAGACCACTCAGACCAGTCAGAAGGGAAAGATTCAGTGTTTGTGTTCTGTTACTGATGCTGACTTGCTGCGCAGTTCGCAGACGTGGGGAAACTCACCAAAGCCTCAGTATTAGAGATCTCAGTGTCTCTAATATTGTCATTTGCATGAGGCTTAGGTCAGGATGTTGCTCAGTGAGGCCAATCTGGTGACCCTGTGGGCTGCCTTACAGCCTAGCCTGAGCGCCCAAAACCTGGGGGACTGGGGTGCCTCCTTCTGCTCCACCTGTTGTTGTCTGACCCCTGCTTGTGTGTTAAAACCGAACACAAAGGTGTACCTCTGACATTGTACAGTACAAGTGAAAGAGGATTTTTTTAAGTAAATAACACAGAAAAATCTAAGAAATGTGGGACTTAGCTCAAAACCCACTTGTATTTTTTAAACAGTTACAATAAAAGTAGGCAAATGTTCAGCATATCTTAAGTAGGACTTTAAATAATAATGATCCATGGTTAAATATGCTCTTGCTCCTATTTGTCATCACATCCCAGCACAGGTGATAGGATTGATTTCCTAGCTTTCTAGAAGGCTGAGATTGGTTTTATTATTTCACATTTTTATGATGTACAGCAGCAGAGATGAATGGCGTTTTAAAAATTTTGATACGTTAGTTATTCAGAAAAGTTAAGCAACTAATGAGAAGACATTTTTCAACGTCTTACTCAAGGAGACCAACTAGAATTAAGATCCCTTACAAGAAAATAAGCCGTTCTATTTCACTGCTGAGAGAAGAGCAGGGAGGATGCTGATAGGGGTTTTCCAGGGAACTGCAGCTATCTGGTCAGGATGTAGCTCAATGATAAAGTGGTACCCACAGCATACAGCTGTCCCAGATATGATTTACTTTTGCAAATGACTTCAACTGTATTTACAACGGTTGCATAGCCTTTGATGTTTGTATCTGTGACTTGGGAGTAAGCATGCTATTTAGCTAATCTAAACAAAGGATGAGGATAAGAGAGCCCTTCATGTCCATTATGCAAAGAAAGAAATGGGAAAAGCACTATGTTTTCTGTGCATGCCCTGAGGCAGCAGGCCTAGATTATTAAGGTTTGTTTTGATGCCTACTAAATAAGCTTTGTCTTAGGTGACTTGTTTTATCACTAGTGAAAAGTTCAAGGAAAAGAATGAGAATGTTTCTAAAGGCATTTTTAGCATGCTCTGTTTCAGAGCTCAATAGAGTAACTGAAAACCATTTATGAGCTCTGAGGAAGATAATTTCATTCAAATTTTAGAAACCTTATTAAAATCTCAAAGCCTTCCATATTCTGTTTTACAGATTTCATCTCTACTGAACTGTTTCTTTAAAGTTTCTTTCTGGCTATAAGGAAATGTGCCCTGAAATTTTTTGGAATGAACAACCTATCTTTGCATCCCTCTCAACAGAAGGCAGAGCTCCTAATGGTTCAAACCACCTCATTTCCTTTATTTAATCCCAAGTATTTTAGGTACTGCATTTTCTAGGTTGTGAATGTCATCAAGTTTTCAAAGCTGCTGACACAAAATGCTAGCAAGGAAGTTTCCCTGTAGACTTTCAGACTTTTTATCATCACTGTCAAATCATAAGACTTTGGAAAAAAAAAAAAAAAAGAAGCTTGTTGACTGCTTTTGCAAGCAAGGAGGTAGTGTTTTAAACAAAATATTGGTAATTTACATCAATATTGATAACAGGAAATGTCCTGTGTGTGATTAGACATCAGCAGGTGTATTTACCCTCTAGATCCCTCATTTTAAATTTGAAATCTTATTTAATATTAAAACTTCAGGAAGGGAAAGGAATGGGTAAAAAATGAAGAGCATCCTTAGCATATAGGAACTTCCCACTACTCAGTGTGACTCATGCTAGGGATGGAGCTGGTGGTATGGGCAAAAGGAGGGAGAATTATTTACTCACATTTCACAGCCTTCATCTGCTGTTGTCAAATTCCTGTTCCAAATGACACCAAGTCTTTTCCATTGTCTGTTCAGCACTGCTGTGCAACTTCTAGACCTTGTTATATCCATCCGTTCCCACTGGCTTACTTGCTCTTTTTTCCCAGAGTTGTTCTCACAGGTGTTTGTTAGCTGCTCTTTTCTGAGTTTGTGGCACCTGGATTAGATGTGCTGGTTCAGATCAGCATCTCTTCCGAAGGTTTCTATGTTAGCCTGTGTTACTTCATGGCTGGTGTCTAAGCAATCTTGTAGACTGGTCATGCTAGGAAAGTTTAAAATAGTCTTTCCTTTATTGGATGGGGTAAACCTTCGCTTTGCTTTGAAGGTGCTTGTGCACAGTCTGTTTGACATTTCTGTGAATCTAAAGTAATGACTGTCATCTTGTAACTGCTGAAAGGAATAATGTGTTAGAACGGGCAGAAACAGAGCCCTTATTTACTATGTTAAATCTATTACATTTGACTGTTCTTACTATACACAGATACCTGGGATTGGGTTAGGGTAAATTAATGGAAGTGATAACGGCATGCAATAAATGTGAGATTGAATCTTGCATCTTTTTTCAGAATTATATTTTATCTGCTGCTGAGGAGATCAGTCAGCTGATCTGAAACTCAAATTTCATCCTGTTCTGTGTAGCCAGCAAAGCAAGATGACTCTTAGGATAATAGCTTTTAGTTACATCTTGTTTCAGTTTTCCCCTGAAGTGCTTGTTTGTTGCCCCATCTGATTAATGGTCTGTGAAGTTTGCCTCAAAGAAGTAATGGATACTAAAGTTGTAGAAACAAGTTCATTGTGTTCCTAGCCAGCAGAAATTCCATCAAAGTTGGTAGAAAAGCCCATGCCTTTCACTGAATAAGCATGGATTTTTTGTCATTGCAACTAACTCTAGTTACAGTGAAATTGCATAGGATAAATAAGCCCTTAATAAGCTGTCGTCAAAACTAAAGATAGCTATTGACACAGCTGCAGCTGATGTTTTAATTCCTTGTAAGCAACTATCTCACTATTTGACTCTCACTGGAGAGGGGCTTTACAAGTGGCAACATGGCTGAAGAATACTTTTGCAGCAATTTACGAAGGTTAGACCACGTAATCTGTCTTCCCAAAACCACCGTTGTAACACCGTGCAAGTGAAGGTCTGCCAAGATTGGAAACTCAGCCACAACAATAATACTTGTGTCTGTATTTTTATGACCAGCTAAGACCTGTGCTAGAAGAGAGCACAGGCTTGCCTTCAGTTATAAAAATAAACCTGAAATGCTAATTCTGAACAGCTTAGATAGTCATTGTAAGATCCCCTCCCATTTTAAATGTGCAGTTGTATCTGGCGGTTGTCTGAAGCGTCTCTGGAAGTAACATTGCTTAAAGTTTAAAACATAACAATTACTGCTCCATGTGGAAAGCTTAATCTCTGCAGAAAGACGTCTTGTTATTTTGGGGACTTTTAATCAGGGCAGTGCAGTGCTCTTAGTCACTTCCACTGCTTTCTACAGGGTAACTGCTTTCCTTTTGTCACAGGCTGAGGTGTGTATCCTGCAGGGAGTCTGACTCAGCTTCCTATCCGACAGATTTTTAAAACAAAAGAATGTAGCTCTGATTTTTTAATTCATTATTTATTTATTTAATATAAGGTGTATTAAAAAAAAACAAAAAACAACTGCTGAGGAATTTTAGTTGAGGCTGGTGGAATTTGATGTTTGCTGGGGACATGTGATAGTATTTTCTCTAATGTTTTCCAGAGTACTGCTCTGGCTGTGCCATATGCATTTCATTAAGCTCGAGCTCTCCTGGAAGGTCAAATCCCATGCTCCTTAATCAGGCAAATCGCTCATCATATGAGAGATCTGTGGCTGCATGAAGACTGATGACTGCAGGACTTGAGTCTAATTATGTTCAGTGGGGAATGGTTCCAAACTATCCTGTTTCCTTGTGTGGAAAAGACAGGAAAATAAAGATGGTAGAAAATACAGCCAAATTGTACTAAAAGTCTTCATAGCACTCTGAGCAGGAGCTGTAAAATGAAACTGCCTTACCATTGAACTGAAAGAAAGGAACAATAAATCCCTCTGATTAGTTCAATGAAAACGCAGTCCACAGGGATTTTAACAAACAAGCCTGCAGGCTAGCTGAGGCCCACTAACCTTGATTTGTGGTTTGGGTTTGAAGAACAGGTTTAATGCAGAAGTGTGAAGCTGATCTGAAACTTTTCAGAAATTAAAAGTTTTGATAAGCCTGGTTTCAGTGAAACTTTTTAACCCAAAGAAAGTATCTGCTTTCATTAGAAATGTTCTTAAAAAATTAAACAAACTTTTCTTTTCCCACTTAAAACTGATGAAAATAGTTACCTGCCATTCATTATCATTGCTGATTGTTTCTAGAACCAGCCCAGCTTTTGTCTCTGACTGGTAATGCAAGTACGAAGCCCACGTTTGGTGTAGAAGTTTCTCTGTGTGACCCCAGGTCTGACCTGAAACAGGTAACATCCATCTTCATTTTTGGTAAAGTTTGCAGTGCAAACTATTCCCGTTGCATTCGTTTTAAAAAATCAACAGAACCAAACAGAGTCTCCAGCAGGGGATGGAGTGGTAGTGCTGAGGGGCTGCTGGGGCAGGAGAGGCTGGGTGGAGGGGGGCTTTGTTTAAGCCCTGCCTTGTGTTTCTCCACTCACTGTGCTTGTGTCCCAACGGCGTGCTGCAATTCCTCTCTCTGGAAGGGGTGCAGCGTATCAGGAATAGGGAGCTGGAGAAAAACAGGGATATGGCCTCCTCTCTTTCCTTCCTATGCTATTTACATAACTGATCTACCCATCCTGACGCTGCTTTTTGTGTGATGTTCTCCCCATTAAGGGGTCAAATGCTGCCAGCAGAAATGTTTCACTGCAAGATCCTGACTTCAGTGTGGGGTGATCAAGAGGAGTGGATCTCATCTCTGCATTCAGCAATGCTGGCTTGGTTGACTTGCTCTGAAGTTAAATGCCTGCTATGAATCTCTGAAACAGAAGAAGGTTTTAGATAAACTTAAAAAAAAAAAAAGTTGAAATAATGCTGATTTTCCTTTCAAAAAGACTTAAATCAAACTTTTCTGCCTCTTAGTGTTCTGCGAGAGCCTCAGAGGAGATAAAAAGTCAGATTACTGCTCGATCTGCAAGCTGTGTGCCAAATAAAAATTCCAGGCATTGGAGAGATGTCATCCCAAAAGCTGCGTCTCACAAATAGCTCTGTGAAGCTGGGATTTATGAGGCTAATCAAGTGCAGAAGGAGTTTTATCTTGAGAGTAAGATTTTAGAGCATTAGGGCTGAAAACAGCAGGGAACAAAGAAGAGTAGGTCACAGGCTTGGGGTTGCTTTCAGGGTGACTTTGAGGTGCCATTTCACCTCTGTGTCTTTCCCGACCTTGATTCACCATACCCACTTGTAAACTTGCCAGAGCAGGAACATGTCTCACTGTGCTTTGTTCAGTTCCAGATGAGTCCTTGCGAATAAACAAGTTCCTGGGAGGGAAACCACGCTGTTTGTTTACAGGACACGAGATGACCCATATCTTAAATGCTTTCCTCGATGCCCCTTGAAGTCTCTAGATTTTCCTTTTATTGTGTTATATTGAACTTCTGGTGCTGCAGTGATTTATTCTCTGTGCATGAAGTCATGCCATTGACATCAGCATCTCCCACATTGGGTCACGGCCATGCCCTCATCCCCCCAGATTGGTCACGCTGGTGGCAGGAGCATCTTCCAGCAGCGCTCTGCTGTGCCCTGGTAAGGAGCGTGCACACACACACGCGCGCACACACAAACACACGCTACCTCGCTGCTGTGGAGCCACGGCCCTGCTCGGTGCCCAGCGTGCCAGCCCCAGCTGGCTGGCAGATCGCTCTTGGGGCCAGCCAGATCTCTCTGGCGTACTCTTTCATGGAGAGGGAGAGAGGCTGCGGCGCCCTGCTAGCAGTGCGTGAGGTGCCAGTGATGGGGTGGAGAAGCGTGAGGTGTGGGGTCTGGGCTCCGCTGCATCACACAGACTGAGTGAGGCTTCCCAGCCTTGTATGGCACGGATCAGATGGACCCACATCTCACTCTGCTGCCACCACGTCCCCAAGGGCACAGGATTTCGGATTGAGGTTTTGTTTTGTTAAACTAGCACATGGGAGAAGGGAAGTAGATACATGTGCTTTGTATAAAAGCTCCTCATGAGTCTGCCCACTGGGCTGAGTGCATCTGAGCGCTTGCCAAAAGGAGGGTGGAGAGAGCTGCTCTGAAAGAATTCTTGCTAAGGGGTTTAAGTCTGGGAGCCAAGGCACTAATGCCTTGTAAATTGGTTCAGTGACTTTTACTCATTTATATGCACTCCCTTTATTATAGCCCCAGACCCAGGCTGCCTTATTTTTGGCTTTGCTGCCAAACACTGTGCAAATGCAGATGGTTTAAGTGTATCACTGGCGATCCCCTATGTATTGTTCCTGTTCTGCAGTCTGCATTGTGCCTCTTTTAGCCAGTGAGTGTATGTGTAAGAACTCCTAATGGCTTGGAAATCAGTCAGTATGGATTTTTTCCCCCGTCCTGTTGAAACTGATCCATCCGTGTGGTGGCATCAGCAGCCAGTATTTTCCTTTATTTAAACACTAGAGGCCATTCTCAGCTGTGATGCTCGTCTCTGCAGTGAAGCTGCTCTGATGTGCACTACTTTGAATTTAGCCATTGCAATGGAATGTAAAATACTACCTCTCAGTCTTCTGCTAGAACTGATAAAATAGCATTTAATTCTTAATAAAAGAAATATATTTATAACTGCATAAAAAAAAATCCTAGCTTCTGACAGCATAGGGGGAGCACAAATCTGTTGGAAGTTCAAGAATTTAGGTTTGGGTGCTTTTGGCAGAAAGAGGTACCCTGCAAACAGCTCAGGGAAACTAGTCACAGAGATTGAAGGGTCTGGTCTATAAAATGCCAAATTTCTGTGACTGTCATCTTTGCAATACAGTGGAAAAATCATTTTTAATCTTCTGGCTACCTTTGAATTGCTTGGTTTGTTAGTGCTGAGGTACAGGACGGGTGTCCCCAGTCATGTGCTAACATTTCTGGTTTGTAAGTATCTCATTGCGACTTCACTAACTGAGGGAATAATGCAGGATGAAAAATGTGTAATGAATAATGAAAAGGCTCAAGCTTTAGGGATTAATGATTCATGCTGAAATATATCTGCCCTAGACAATTTTCTTTTGCTGATATTTCATCTTGAATGTACAAATGGTTGTGCCGTGCCCATCCCTGTGCACTTTAACGGAGATTAAAAAGAATGAGTAGCCTGGTAACATCCAAACAGAATCTCAAAGGGAAGAATATGTATATTTAAAGCACAATGGAAAATTTAAGGCATTTAAATCCATGCTTGGACTTTCCAGGATTTACATAAATTTTGGAAATTCAGAGAAACAGAAAATGAATGATTTTGCAATATGTAAAGTTTGTGCATGAACACTTACATTAGAGTCTGTCTGCCTGAGTGCACTCCTAAAAAAAACACGCCTCTAAATCATTGTGTTAAGATATATTTACAGTAAACAATGGGAAAGATAAATGGTACGTAGATTTGCAGCTATTTTGACTTGTTACCAGTTTAATGCATAATTTACAAATTATGCTGAATTAACTTCAAAAATCTGGTTTTGAAAAGAATAAAACACTTAAAAAAACAAAACAACACACACAACACCTTTTATGTATTATTTGCACTCTCAGTGCAATGTTTTCAAATGTGCTTCAAGTGTCTTGGAACTAAAACGTCTAGTAATTAGTAATATTTGCATAACAGAGTAACTCGCAGCCCCACCTGAAGGCTCCCCGAGGTTAAGGGAGAGCAGTGGCTCCAGCCCCGGGCCGTGGCGTGCAGCCGTGGCCGCTCCACCCAGCAGCCTGGCTCCGAGCCTGACCTGCAGCCGTCTCAAGCCCGTGTGCTGGGGCTGTTCCATGCTCCTGGTCTGAAGCACAAAAACCTCCGTGAAAGCGAGGATCTGGCACGTTAAAATACTTGACTCAAATAGCCAGATGTTATTAGCATGTTGATTTCTCAAAGCTTTATTTGGCTTCTGCAAGACTGAGCTAAGATCTCATTAGAAAAACTTTCTCATGATGCTTCCAGTGCTTCCTGCCCAGGTTCAGGAGACAAAGGATCTGGCTTTCTTGAAGAATTTTGTTGTTTCCGCTCCTGCCCTTGGCCAGAGTCTGCAGGTGCACAGCGGCACAATGAAAAACGCCTTCTACGTGTTTCCTTCAAAGCCTCGGAAGGGTTGCTGTGGTGGGGGCTTGGATGGAAGACAAGCCGGTTCCAGCCATCCCTGAGGAGCGTTGTCACAGCCTGGCCTGCCACACAGGAAGAGTGCAGCGGGGTTCTGAAACGTAAGCACTAAATGGGAGCCAATTTTTGAAATCTGGCTCTTCAGAAACAAAAAGGCACACATGGAAATAGCAGGGAAGTGCAGTGAGTCAACAAACTGGAATGTGCTGCTGCTGCTGGTGACTCCTCTGTGGTGGCTTCCAGCTCAGGGGGGGCAAAGTTGTTGTGTGGCTCTGGTGGGAGCAGTCCTGTGGGACAAAGCTGCCCTCTTCGGCCCAGCACTGAAACAGAGAAGCACATCTGTGGAATCGCAGAGTATTTGGTTCGCACAAACACTCTCTGACTGTCACAGCAAAGATTTTCTGTCCTGTTTTATCCGGGAGGGGGGAAAAAAAAGGTGTTACTATTGTCATTACAAAAAGTAGATTTCCTATAAGATATGGGTCAAAGTAAGACTAAAGTGATGTGAACTTCAGAGAATGCTTTGACAGTGGAACTGTATCAATGAGCAGGCTGAGATATTTAATATACTAGGTGAAAGCCTGTAAAAAGAGAAGATTTCTCTATGATGAGTCAGTTTACTCTATTGGAATAGATGATCTCTGACAATTATACAGGTGTAGATATAAGAGGCTTCTGCTGTGGCTGCTTTTTAAACTCCTGTTTTTCACAGTTACTTGAATAATAGTTGAAATTTTGGAATTACTTCTTTAGCAGTGATTGACCAGTTCAGGTGTCTTGGGCTATGTTTGAAAAAATGCTGTGCTTTATTTTGACATGACTGTCTGGAGGTAAAGAAGAATGTGAAGAGCAACTGTGGTCATGGCGTTTAACTATTCAGTGAGGGTTAAATGCATCACAAATCAGGAAAATGAGAAATTCCAGGTTCTGATTTGGCTTTACAGAGCAAGGGAGCAACTAGCACATGAAAAAATGAGACTGCTGTACCACATGCCTTCGTTAATAAATATGAACAAACGTAGTTTGCAGCATAAATCTGTAAGGTTTGTGTGACCAAAAGAATTCAGTGACAGAGCAATCTTTGCTTCATTCTGCTTGTTGCTGGAGGGTCAGAGACTTTCCTGCTTCTGCGGGAGGAGTTGTGCCTATTAGGCAGAGCAGCTTATTAGCTTGCCACCTTTATTGATAAGGTGCAGCCAGGAGCCTGGGGTGCTGAGAGATTCCTCAGCTGGCCGCGGTGTGGCATGCTGCCTTGAAAGGAATTGCTGGGACTGAGCAGGTGGAGGTAGTGCTCGGGTGGTTGCAGATATTCCTGTTGCAAAGCTGAGAATTTGTTTTTCTTTTGCTGCATAGGGATCCTTCCCACCCCCTCCCTTTCCAGCTACCATACTGCATTTACTCCTCTTTCCCTGCCGGTCCAGATGTGCTCAGCATCCATGTCCCTTCCCTGTGCCACGCGGCCCGGCCTGGCCATTACGCCCCCGTCTCTTGCTCCCTGCTGCAGCCTCCTCCAGTTCTGTTCTCCTCCTCTGCGCCTGCTGCGGGTTGTTGGGTGCTGCAGGGCAGCTGCGCCCCTCGAGTCTCGGAGCAGCCGAAGGGAGCAGCCCCCTGCCTGCAATGCTAGGGAACCTAGGGTGATCAAACCTGCTTTCCTGCTTTTCTGTGTTTGTTTTTTCCCAGCAACAATTTCCTAGCCAATGCCAAAAGTATTTTCTGGGGTGACTGGATATGCATACCATAAGCCACCCTCCTACAGCGTGACGTAGGAGCTTGCACTGGTGCTGCATGTTTCAGGGCTAAACCACCTCATTTTAGCTGCACTGATATCTCATCTACAAAAATGTGTGTGGCATCATAAAGCTAGAGTCGGATGTGCAGGACAGTTTGCTGATCAAGTTCATCCTGGTGTCTAGAGCAGGGCCCTGCTGGGCAGAGTGATGGGCAGGTGGCGTTTCGGTTTGAAATCTTCAGCCAGACATGGCCACAAATCGCTCTTTTCTCTGCTTCTGCAAGGAGTTGAAGGCATTAGGGTAACTTCTTTATCGATTTACCCAGCTGTAGCTTAATGTTGTGGTTTAGCCCGGCTGGCAGCCAAACACCACACAGCCGTTCGCTCACCCTCCCCCCTCCCTCTCCGGGATGGGGGAGAGAAACAGGAAAGTGAAGCCTGTGAGTTGAGATAAAGACAGTTTATTAAGACAGGAAAATAATAATAATAATAATAATAATAATAATAGTATTAATAGTAATAATGTGTATGAAACAAGTGATGCACAGTGCAATTGCTCACCACCCGTTGACCGATGCCCAGCCAATCCCCGAGCAGCCGGCCACCCCCTCCACCCCGGCTAGCCACCCCTATATATTGTTCAGCATGACGCCATATGGTATGGAATACCCCTTTGGCCAGTTTGGGTCAGCTGTCCTGGGTCTGTCCCCTCCCAGCTCCTGCTGCATCCCTAGCCTGCTCGCTAGCAGGACAGAGCGAGAAGCTGAAAAGTCCTTGGCTTGGTGTAAGCACTGCTCTACAACAATTGAAACATCAGCATGTTATCAGCGCTCTTCTCATTCTAATCCAAAACATAGCACCCTGCCAGCTACTAGGAGGAAAATTAACTCTGTCCTACCTGAAACCAGGACACTTAATTAAGTTTTAAAATTGGCTTTACTTTAAATTCTTATGGCTGAATATAGATGAAGTCCCTAGAAACAAATTTGTGAATGACTCAAATAGCTTACCAGTTTCCTAGTTTTTGTGGAAATTGTGCCATCTCTTTAAGGATGGCTTAGATTTTTTCTTTTAGATTCTAGTCCATGACCCACTGTTTTGTTACAATACAAGTAATTGTACATCATGTTGGGAAGAATTGTCCTATTTCCCTTAATGGTACTACTGGCATGGGTAAGGTGATTTGCATTTTGGCTGTACTACTGCAGGTTGACACAACTTGCAAGTGTCTCTATCTGAAGTGCTAAGAAATACAATAGTGATTTTAAGGACTTTTAGTACCATTTAAAATCAGATGTTGTGTTCATTTTCTTGAAAGCGGGAGCTGACTTCGGATTTGAATTGGATTGGTAACATTCATCTGTGTTTGTTACATGTATTATCTAACTGTAGTGCCAGCTACTTCCAGCTATATAAATGAAGCAAACACAAGGTACTTCAGCAGCAGAAAGCCTATGCTGCTGCTGCTGCGAAGAGGCATACAGGGGAAGGGCACGTCCTGTGCTCTCCCTATATTGTCAGGGGAGGCCTGTTTGCTGTCAAGGGTTTCTTCTTCTTTCTCTGGTTTAACAGTTGATGTAGGGCCAAAGGATCCCTGAAGCTTGTGGAGTACTTGTGTTTTTACGAGAGCAGAATGTGGAATGTAGCAGATGACCCAGTGGGCTCTCCAGCTCTTCCTCCCTCAGTCTGTCACAGAGTGAAATGGGGCTGGTATTGCCAGGAGGTGCTGTGGAGTTCAAGCACCCCAGGCTAGTGTTCCCCGTGACATTCATCGTACATGCTTGTTTATTGGACCACTTAGGAAGTTTCTCTCCTCCTTGGTTGCAAGAGGAGACTTATATTGAAGAGAAGGAACAAGTGATTCTTCAGCTTTCTGAAGGCATTCAGTTAAAGGTACATATCGTGGTGCAAGGGGAAGACACGGTCTGGATGCCCAGCTGATGTCTGAAAGGATGCTGTAATACCAGACTGCTTCAGTGTCTGAAGGAGACTGCCTTTCACATTTCCGCTGAAAAGAGGGGAAATCCGTGAAAGGACAGGAGGAAAGAGATGGGCTGTAGTTGTAGGAGGTGGGTAACCAAAGACAACTAATTGGTTGACATGCATAGTAGGATGATCAGAATTGTAGTACTGAAGAACACTTCGATGAAGCAGCATACCCCAAAACACTCCTGAACACATCTTTAGCTGTAAGAGATTATTCCAGAGATAAATCTCAGGGTTACCTCAAGGATGTGGGTTTAGAGTGAAAGAGGATGTGGCCCCAGCGGAGAGTAGGTGAGATGGAAGATGAGGCTGCCACTGCTGAGCCTGCTATGTAGCTGGGAATCATCTAGCGTGGTTATCTATTACATCTCTCAGATCTATTCTTTCCCAGTAGGCAAGTCTTCCCTGCTTAAATCTGTGGGTTTATGTGCCATATGGTGACTGCAGCATGTCAGTAAATGCTATCAAATGCACTTTGAATGCAATTACACATGGAAATGGGAACTTTGTTTTGTTTTGTTTTTGAATACAGTAATTTTGGTTTGTTTTGACCCATCTATGCAAAGGATTTCCACTGTGTAACAAAGCTTGGGACAGGAAGCACATTGTATTTGGACTTTTGCTGAAATAAGCTATAGGCTGCTGTAACATATTAAACTTGTACCTTTAAAGCAGGCTTTTCCCCATTTGAATTGTTTTCTTCTTTTTTCTTCCTTTTATTTTTCCTCTCCACACTTTAGAAAGTGGCTATTGGACAAAACAAACAAAGCAAAATATAAAGTAAGCGAGAAGAATGTTTTTCTCTGTTGTAATAGTATTTTAATGCTAATAACTTGTAGAAATGGGAGACCTTGGAGGAAGGAAAAAGAAGAATCTCATTTAAGAAGTAAAACATACTCTCTGTTGTTAGTAGCTTACCACTCTAGATAGGGGTTATCTCAGTTTGCATACATCTGAAATTTTATCCTGAAGAGCTGTCGTGACCCAAGATACAGTAATCACCCTGCATGCAAGTACAACTGCAGCAAGTATTCATCAGCCTTCCTAGTCTCTCTTCTGCGGCTATAACATCTATTTTTTCTGTCTTTTTTTTCTGTATTTAAAAAAAATCATTAGCATTGGCCTGTTAGATCAATGATAGCACTGGTAGATTAAATAACAGATCTCAAGAAAATCAACAGCAGTAGAGAGACTTCACCTTTAAGGTTTAATTTTTCTCTAGGCCACTAGTGTAGTGGTACTTTGAGCTCTGAATTCAAAATATGTGCAAAAATGTGATATTTTGCATGTGTAAACAATGTGGCTTTTAAAACAACCAGTTTGCATATGCCTGCACAATGCAATAGAAGCTAGCACTACAGATGGAAACTCCATTTCTTCTACTTACCGACCTGTCTGAGAGTAACAGCTGTACTTAGAGTAGTCAAATCTTCATGGCTGAGGACTTTTTAGTAAGTGTGAATATCTGTACTGTACAAAGGCAAACCTCCACTACTACTAATGCCCTCTGATTTTAAAGGGAATTTTTTTGCAGTAATCCTATGAGTGGTTTTATTATAGGATGTGTGTTAATTACATCCTAATTCCATTTGTAATGTGACAAGTAAAAGATGAGACATATCTTATAATGAAATGTAAGACTTCAGCTGTAGCGAAAGCTGGTCTGTATTTTCTAAAAAATCTTCTTTGGCAGTTATACGGGTGAGCTAAGAGGATGAGCAAAGAGGAAAATATACATGGAGAAGATAAAAGTCTCTGTCTTTTAAAATGTTATGTGGAAAATACTTGGAATAATTTCTGTCTTTCAAGTCAGGTTCATTATGTAGACAATATTCATCTAGACAGCATATTGTGTGGTTTTCTTTCTTGGTGCCTTCCCTAAGTAGGCCTCAAAGAAGAGAGAAATTTTTCATTTGTATGTATCCCAGGTTAATGTTAAGATGCGTTAATGTTTCCTAATAACCAGAACATTAGTTGAGACTTGCAGACTTTTGGGGAGGGTGATGCAGTGAGCTGCTTGGTGCAAGGTCTCGTGCCTGGTAGGAGCTCTGAGCGCTTCTCACGACTTGCCACAAGCCCAGGTCTGTTTTCATCACAGCTTTATCTTCCTTTTGTGCTGCTTTGCGCTGGCCAGCTCTCATTCCAGTGCTGAAAGAATGCACCCCACCTATTGTGGGGAATTAATCAGCTTTTAAGAACAAGAGGAAAAACACATTGCATCAATCACTGAACAGAATCTCCTGGGAAGCTGGAATTCAGGAAGGATACAAGAATGTGAAGTGAAAGCCAGCATAATCTTAAACACATTTTTTTAACCTTGAGAGCATCCTATGGAAGGTTACTTAGCGGATGGTTATCTGTGGCCAGAGGCTACTGAATTGCTCAGCAGACCACAGTGGCCATACAACTTACTGCTGGGGGAGGTCAGTACTAAAGATAGAAACGTGGGTTTCAGCTTCTGTTCAGAAAGCTTTGCACAGAGCTCACCAAGCACAAATTTATACAGCACACAGCCTAAAGCAGCTAATTGTAAACCAGCATGTTTTCATGTATAATCTGCAGAGGCTTTCTAATCTGAATGATCAAATAGCTCAGGATGGTTGTAATGGACCGTGGAGCTTTCCTCTGGTTCTAGCATGTGGCTGAGGAACAATGTTCAGTGCCCAAGGAAAAAACAGTTTCGAGTATGTGGGCCATGTAGCATCTGCTAAGCCTGTGTTGGCAGTCATTGCAGTGAACGGTGGAACTCAAGCTGTTGTCTTTCCTTGAAGAGGAGGCTGTTTGGACACTTGCAGTTTTCCTTGGTGAGTGAAGAGTTCAACCAAAGTTCAAGCATTAGGCTGCAGGAGATGAATTTGCACCTTTGTCCAACATTAAGCTCGCTTAATATGAAAATAAGGAACTAGTGCTGCAGTATGAAGTGCTGTGTAGTCAGGATGACATGCAAAAAACCATGAAAATAGTCTCCTGATAGATGGGGAGGACCTGAAATACATCACTAGAAAGCTAATAATTTCAACATTTTCTCCCACTTGTACTACCAGAGACATTTCTGTGAAAGGGCAAAATGTTTACAGAATCAAAGCAGTTGAACCAGCATCATTTCCTCTTCTGGAATTTTTGAAGAATTGATAAAAATCTGTTATTCATCATCCTTGCTTAGCAGTCCATCATTCCTTTATGGGAGTTGTATCTCACTGGTGTAACAGTGAAAATGTACTGCATGTTCAGGCAGGCACTCTAATATCATTTACTCCAGTTCATACCAAGCGTGGTCCCTTTTAACAAAGGATGTGTTTTGACGCAGATGTTCAAGTATTTTGCTGTCCTGATTTTTTTTAGCCTTTTTTTTTTTTTAAATTTTCAGTTCTTGGATTTTTTTGAATATTCAGTGAGTTAAAGCATGTACTAAATGATACTGATGTAAAATACAGTGCAAAACAATTTAAGATCTTCTATTAAGAGGTACTAAATGACAAACTGTACAGATGAAGTAGACCAGGCACTAAATGCAGAAGGATAAACTTAAACTTGTTTTTCCATTTCCAGCAATAAGCAATTTAAAACTAAATAATTTTTAATAAATGGATTTAAAATTATAAATTAATCTATATTGTAATGCAAATGTAATTATTACTTGAATTGAACCTAGACTATAACCTATATAAAGTAAAATATATTACACAGCAAATAGAAGATTCGGACAGGTTATTCCTGAACTGCCTCCTCTGATCTCTGGCATGTTGATGAGATGCCATGAGGTCGGTTCAGGGGCCTGGTCTGGCTGGAAATGGTTCCCTTCAGTTAGTGCAGGTGAGTCTGAGGAATTCCTGTCTGACGCTGCAAAGGAGCTGTTTGTCTTTGGGCACCGTAAGAGTAACAACCAGCAGGTCATTCAGGTGTTGCATAAAACCCCATCTAAGACATGCCTGGGAAATAGGATAATGTTCTGTGCTTGCTAGAGCCACACTCAGGTACACTGACTGGCTCTGGGTAGCCTCATAACTGGTCCCAGTTAGTTGGGACTATTCAGGAATTTCAAGAGAATAATTTTCCATATCAGAAAAGGCATGAATTGCTCCCATAATGCTGTTGGTTGCTATTACTCACAAAGCTCTAGTGGTCTGGATTGGAAATTGCTAAATCATTGCAGCTCCATCATCTTTACTGATAGATTTACCATTAATGTGACAGTTAAGTGGAACATTAAATATTATAGCCATTATTTCATCTTCTTTTTTAAAATACAGTCTATCTTATTAAGTGTAATTTGACTTCAGCTATACTTATGTAACACATTATGCCAATATAAGTGCCTCTAGTGCAGGTGAAACTGAGCTCTTAGTGAGGTCAAGATGTATAAAGTTTAGCTAGCTGTCAGTTTTTATGAATCTGCTCTGAAATACTTTTGTCCACAGACAGGCAGCTCTTCACCAGAGAACAGAATTCACAGATTTAAAAAAAAAAAAAAAAAAAAAAGTAACCAAATTGCGGCAATCCTCTCCTTAGTACCGGAAAGTCAGGAATTTGAAACTTAAAATGTGGTAGCTTTGCAAAAGTATTAACCAGATTGTATTGCTGTTAAGAAACAAAACAAGCGTCACAGAACCCTTATCCTTAGAAATAATAACAGCAACAATAATAATAGCAATAAAGGAACATTCATGTTGTGCCTTGTATTCAGAAACGGCGTGATGTATCTAATGGGATATCAGGATCATCTGGTTGCCTTGCAGCTTCTGTGGAGGACACAGGATATTGCTGTGACAAATGCTACTTCATTTCCAAGTAGATGATAGTGAGTGTGACATTATCCGATACAGTCCTGCATGGTTAGACATTACAACTATCTGACATTTATTCGTGGCCTCTTCTAGCGATGTCGTCACAGTACCTCTGAGTGCGGCTGGGTGCACCACATGCTTATGCCTCACAGCACAATTAGGAGGTGGTTACACTGCAGCAGTCCTAAAATCTCCATTTGGCTTGGGAGCAGCTCGGTATTGCTCTCAGAATGGCTTGGGAATGACCATAGTGAAAAAGTTTAGAGGATGGGCTAATTTAAAGCTTCTGAAATAGGTTGAATTTGTATGTTTGATTGTGATTAAATAAATAAATATTAACAAAAGAAAACAAAACCATACCTCTTCTCTTAAAATGAAAAATGAAAATAAAGTGAAATGAGTAAAGAAAGAGATTATTAATTGAGTAAAGAAAGAGATTTTGATGAAAGTGATTTCTCAAAATTAATGTCATAACTAAAACATAAAAAATGTTACGTAGAGTTACTTATTTCTCTAAGAAACCAAATATACTTTTTGTGCAGTAGCATTTTGCTTGAATCAGTTATTCCATTTTGAGGTCAGGCTGCTTTTATATTATCATCACCTTTAAAACATGATGTGATATACAGACAGTCATAAATTGCCTCATGTAACAGAAGAAATAAAAACGTAATGGATTCCCATTGAATTATAAATGGCAGTGGTAAGAAGGCCTTCATAATTTTGTGTCTTTGCCACACATGAATTATAGGCGTGATCTCTCACTCGCAGGATGCGTATAAATATCTATAATCATTGTGCATTCATTTATGTATTCTCCATTATGCTTGTAAAGTGTCTAAGGGTAAAAATACGGCCATGTAAATGACAGCAAAGTTCAGCAGCAAGATGTTTCTGATGTCTGTGCCACAGTGACTCATATTGGAAGGAGAAGCCCTTCTGTAGCGCCTTGCTGCCCGCCCTGGGGGCTGTCTGGAGCGAAGGGGTGCGGTGGACACGCAGAGGAGCACTGCCTGTGCCTCCCAGCCAGGGGCAGCGTGAGGATTAATGGGCGGGCACTGGGCTTTGAGTCATTGGCCCCGCCACATCCAGCTCTCATCTTAGGGATTTTTCAAGAATGTTCTGAAAGCTCCCATCCCCTTGGCTTTTCCACTCACGTTTTCATTACTCCTACGCAGAAACAAGTGCAATGGTTACAAGCAGTAAGCAGAGAAAAATAAACAGAAGTGATATCTTGCAGGACACTGAAAGGTGATATGCTGTCCAAGTGATCAACTCTAGGAGGCTGAACAAAGCCGATGGCTGGTGCTGGCAGCCAGGCTTGTTGTTGCACACTGGTGGGTGCTGACACCCAGCAAGACCCCAGCACAAGCTTGGTCGGCCTCATGCTGCCTTGCATTGCGGTGAAAATGGAGACAAGGTGAGGCAGTGCTTATAATGAGCTTGCCACTGCTTTGAAAAATGTCCCCCGGTGTAATTCAAGCAAAGCACTGTCCCTGTAGCTGTCAGCACGAACAAAGACCACCAAAATGTACAAAGTGGGAGTTTCTGTACAGAATAATTTTGACACATCTCATTGCTTCCTTTATAACCTCATCCAGGGAAAATAGGCTCGCTACTCCTGCGCTCCTCCGGTTGGTATGGCCACACAGATTCCTGCCACATATGTTATATCTGCTGATTAAAATACAGGATACTTCTTTCCTTTTTTTCCTTTTCTATGCATATATCTCATTATCATCAGCTTTGTAGTTTTTTTTTTTTTTTTAACCTTGGAAGAAGACATCACTGAAGTAATAGCTATTAAAAATAATTTCTTCTAAGTGCCCCATCTCACAAAGACACCACAACCCAAGCCATGGCAGGAAGTAACGTTCTGTCAAAGATGTCAGTATTCGTGAGGTTTTGCTGGGTTTCCTCACTGTGGCTGCGCACCCAGTTTCCCCTTGCTGCCTTGTGATTGGTGGCAGGTCTTTCTACCCCAAACCACTGTCACCTCTTCTGTGTGCTGAGATGAGGAGTTTCTGGGTCCAGCACAACAGCTGACCCCAGGAACGTGGTAGTTTCAGTTTAATTTTTGTTCTTGTTTCATGAGTTTCCCTTTATAGTTTTGCGATAGCTCCAGTGTTTTTGGTAACATTGAGAGATTTGGGTGAGAGGACAGTGAAGGCTGGGTTATATTTGCACTCCATTAAAGGTTTGTTCCAATAGGAAAATCTGGATTTAGCCACGTTTTAAGTACAAGGAAAATGAATTTTATTATTGTGCTTACAAGAGCCGTAGAATGAAATGGTGTGCAGTGGACACTGCTGGTTTAAAAACTCAACAAACCTGGAACAAGAAAGTGCTATCCTCCCTCAAAACGGTGCTGCTGTTTTGTTCGTGTTTCGTTAGATCTCTGCTGCCTGAGGATTTATTTTAATGCAGTTACCTGTGGAGTTATTTAAAAGCACTCTTGCAAATCCTCTCAAAAGGATTCTGCAAGTGCTACACTTAATTATTTCAAGGAATGAAAATGACCTTTAATATGTTCTCCTGCATTAACCTTCTCCTCTGTAGTAAATAAGATGGTGCAAAGTATAATTTTAATGTACTGGACATTACATTAGGCAAATAGATAAATGAGTATTTCTACAACTTATACTATATCGATATATTACAGCAGGTTGCCACTTTACTAGCCTGGATAATGTTTTTTCCTTACTTCTGAGCTTATTACCGGCAATTGTTTGGATCATATAAGCTGTATATCCTTTGCAGCTAAGATAGGCAAACATTTAATGCTGCTATTTACAGGGAAATTATTGTCTAGATTTGATGAAAGGGATAACATTGTGCCATCATTCGGTCTTCACTCTGTGAATTTTGTTTTAAGAAATATACCGCTGATAGTGAGATTCTCCAAGGACATATCTTTTTTTTTTTTTTCTTTTTACATCAGAACTGAAGTATAATCTTGGGTTTAGAGAGACATATAAAGGTGTTTTTTTCAACCAACTGACCAACCACCCCAAAACCCTGATCTTGCAGTAAGTCCCCAAGACTCTCCAAAAGCATCTCCATCTCAACAACTTCTTTTGAATTTTCAGCTCATACAAATTCTCCTATTTCCATAGGGCTGCCTCCACAGCCTCTGATAGTTCTCTGCTTCTCTGCGGTTGGACGGGATGTTCGAATACATGCTAACAAGAGCAGACTTCTGTTTCCTTATGACGGTGAGCATGGGCTCATTAAGTAGCACAGTTGTGTGAGCCCTAAGGCCAAATGTCCAGGGACTGTAGAGCGGTGTGTTCCTTGAAGTGGCAGGCTCTACTGCGAGCTGTAACTTCTTTAATAGTCTTACTTCATAGAATGGCTTGGGTTGGAAGCGACCTTAAAGATCATCCAGTTTCATTTCATTACTTAGACCTTCTTAAGTAGTGTAGGAATGCTTTAATGCTTCAGCTTTTTTCCTGGAATGATTGTTGTAATTACACCCAAGTCTAGAAGGCAGGCATTGGAAAGCTGTCCCCTGTAACTGGGGATTTGTGGGCACAAAAGACGAAGCGTGTAGGCAGCTTTTGCACCTGCTGTGTGCATACCGGCAGGACATCGTGGTCTGCTGCCTTGCAGTGCCCTGTTACTGAGCTGCACAGGCTGCCTGCGTGCAGGGCTGGGGTACGTGCGGCTGAGAGGTGAGCAGTTGAGTGCAGAGATTAAGCAATTGCATGTGCAATTTTGAGATAAAGGCTAGAAGCTGTGGGTAAAACTGGCTGGAAATATGATCATTAGTAACTCATACAGTTAATAAACTCTATAGATAAGCAGTCATCCAGCCATCTGTCTAACTGCATGTACTAAGTCCTCCCCAAAGTATGTGATACAATATCCTCTCAAAATGTGTATCATTAAGGATACTGCAGTATTTGTAAAGCCATTCCATTTCATATTCAGTGCCTTCCCAAACTAGACCAATCAACTCTGTGGCTACTATAATGAGAAATCATTTAGTGGTAGTGAAATTGAACCAAGCCTACTGGTTTTTACAAATGGATCTGAACCATGGTCCCATGCAGTCTTTTGTTGCGGAGCAGTGTGGCTGACTGTGGTCTCAAACATTGCTTTAAAGATGAGGAACCGATTCCTCTAGAAGTTGACTTTGGGTAAGATTTTAAAGCAGGCTGAGGAAGGCAGGGAGCCCTCATTCCCTCTCACAGGGATCATTTATGTAAATGGCTTCCTCAGCCCAGGAAAACACTGGTAGCTCTTAATAAAGGTCACTTAAATCATAATGAGCAGACATAGGCAAGTGTGTGTGCATGTTAATTTTGTATGAGCACAGTTGCTGGTATTTTAAGTCATGAATTTATACGCATGCAAATCCGTCTAATGCACTAAATCAATAGTTCTTGGAGTCTGAATTTCAGAAATAGTTGTGTCATGGAAGGTGCTGGGTTTTTTTGTTTGTTTGTTTTTTTGCTTTAAACTATCATTGTCACCCTGCTGTTAGCTTTAAAAAAATAAATAATCCAGTACCCTAAAAATAATTTAAATATGCGTATAAAACAGTTATTTCCCAAAACTCTGTTAAAATCTTTTAAAGTTAAAAGTTGAAAAATAAAACTGACAGCACAGCAAGCCTGATTTCACCATGATGTAGTCTTTGCTGATTTAAATACCGAGGGTTTACTACTTAGCATTTTTTAGTTGAAAGATTCACTTCCTTTTCCCTCCAGTTTTCTTGAAAATTCATTTTTTCTATTCCCAACTTTATAACTTTACCATTCCCTTCTTTTGCATCTCAAAAAAATAAGACATAGCTTTCAGCTGATCAGAATACTGAGAGAAAATTAGACATAATTTTTATAACAAATTGGACTTCTTGGAGAGCCTTTGGACAAATCGCCTGCCATAATTTCATAGGCAGCTGCTACAAGTATCTGAAAAAGAGGGTGAAGTTTCCATTTAATCTATTACATTGCTAATTCAAACAACTATTTCATTGCCTTTCTTAGTAGCCTTGCAACAATGTCTCAGGTTGCATATGCTGCAAATAAGTTATCAAAAATCAAGCAAAAATATATTTGTGTAGAAGCAGTCTCATTGGACTTGGGACAAGGAAGCCTGCTGTAGTTCAATGATTTGTATTTTATTTCTTCTTGCAACCAATGCAAGTATATCTTGTCTTGTTTCACTGAGCTTTTTTTCTTATTAAATGAATGTTGTTGCTCGAAAAATTAATTTCCGGTGTATATCTCAGACCTGAGGATGCTGTTTGGGCATGTCTAACACATCGGTAGCAAAAGGCACTCAGCTCCATTCCAGTCCCTTAAGGAAGTCACGGTAGATGGCTTCTTACAGTTTGATGGAGGTGCTGATGCTCGGGTTGAAATGCAATGGCACATCTTTACATACTTTGCTGCCGTAGAGGCAGGTACAGAAGTAATGGTGTGCAGAAGCAATGCATCGGACTCTTTGCAAACAGTTATGCCATTCCAATATAGTATAGAGTCAAATGCACATACTGTTTGTTGAAATTTGTTTCAGTTGCATCACGATTTCAAGAACCACATATGAATATCTGGACTTTGCAGTTTGTCATGGTCTCTTTAAGGACTCTAAGAATGTCAGAATGATATGCTGTCTACAGATAAAAGACTTGGAGTTAATCTTGTTTGCTTCCTATGAGGCATATCTTCAGGTAGTTCTACATAGTGACCCTGAAACAAAAATACAGCAATTTAGTATAATACCTAGTGTTCTCATTAGAAACTCATATTCTTTCTTTTTCAGGCAGTGTTGAAAACTTACCACCAACATACTCTATGTGCTTTTTAAAAATAACAACTCCTTCATTTTGAAAGAAGGAAGCATGAACCAATTTTCTCAAATTTGCCTCAAGCCTGTTTCCAATTAGAAAAGTGAAGTGGGGTAAGGACTTAATCTGTGTGCTGAATGGAAAGGCATTTGTACCTAGGAGTTGTGCAACGGGAGAAACAAAGCATCCATCAGTAACTCAGAATAATGGAGCCACTGAAAATCATCGGAGCAGGACAAGCAGAAAGAATGGCCTTGTTTTTCCTAAGTTACTCACTGGGAAAGACTTAAGCTGTGATTGATGAGATGCCTTAGAAATGCTAACAGTGTCAGTCAACTGGCATTTTGTTACTGCTGCAAGCAGTTACTAAGGCGGCTTAGGTCTGTACCCTATGGAGGCTAGCACTTGGTAAGCACACTTTCTTCCTGCATAATTCAGCCATGGTTTTGGTGCTTTCATTTTAGTACCTTGAAAATACATGCTTTCTGCTTCATCCAGTCAATGCTCACGTTAGTAGGAATGGCATAAGACAGCAAGAGTGAAAAGAGAGACCAGACATATGGCATTTCTTGGAAAAAGGAAACATTAAGCTACCCTCTTAATTTCACTTAGCAGTGAGTTCCTTGAAAAGCAGTCCAGAATGTGACAGAATGAAGTACAGTAACAGCCTAGACCCGATCAGCTCATCTGCAGAGGGAATTTAATTACGCTTTTGTTTTGCTTATGTAATTTCCTTCTTCCTCCCCTCCTGTCAGGTTCTGTTCTCATCAAGGGATGTCTGACAAGGAAAAGATGTGAATAGGACGCAGCTGAAAGCTTTTGAGCTCTTGGGATTTAGGTAGGGAATGCAGAATTTAATCCAAAGCCTCCTCTTCTCCTTGCTGCCCGATCTCTTTCCACCTCTTGAGGAGAAGAAAGGGAGGAAAGCCACGCAGGCAGCTGGGGGCTCTGAACCAGGACAGGGGCAGCTGAGTGGACCTCACCCCTCCCTGTGTGCTCAAAGAGAAAAGCAGTCAGCCTAGCACAGCAAGGCTGGGAAGCAGGTGAGCTTTGCCTATCTTTACCAGTTCTCTGCATAAGAAAACAGAAATCCTGCTTATTAGGCCACTGCTGTGGCTAAGGAAAAAAGCAGCCACAGCTTACTGCAGTAGAGATATCCATCCAGGCCTCAGCTACCGAGATCCAGCTCGCACCCTGAGAAAAAAAAAGATCATCTAAAGCTGCCCTGATCTTGGATTGCAGTGCTACCAGTGGATTGCACAAGCTAAATTAACGATGTAATAACTGGTTTAATTAGCTTTCTAATTATGCTTAAACAGTTTTCCCCCATTCCTAAAATAATGAAGATGTCTATATCCCTACAATGTGCTGCTGAAGGCTAGGCAGAGGGTATGTTCTTTGGACACATGTTCCACCACTTACTTACCCAGAAACTCTTTTGATTTTTCCTTCCCTTTCAAACAAGCCCTTTCTCTAGGTGGGTTCTTGCCTGATATAAGCTTTGTTCCTCACTTACCTAGATCCCAGTTGCTATTCAGATAGTCCTGATTTCCTTACTGCAGGTACTCGGCTCACTGCAAGACCTCATACAGAGTTTCCAGCTCTGTTTGACAACTATCTTGACTCCTCACATCATGCACGCTATTTTCCTGGCATCCAATCTTTTTCCCATCTTTCTGGCTTTCCAGTGACACTGCTCTTTGTCAAGTGAGCGCTTGTTTCCCCAGTATATTGCTTCCTCATCAGTTCTGCGTTTCCTTTTGTACTGCTTGTAGCCCAAACTTCTTGTTTGGCTTTTCATCCCCTTTCCTATGTCTCTTTTCTTCCCCTGGTCAGTCCCAACTGTTTCTGTGTGTGGCTCTTCCCTCCTGTCCCTGATGATTTGGCATTTATCTTTATAAATTCTAAGCTTTGTTACCCCTCATGCGTCCTAGAACCAGCTAGAGTAGGGAGGCCAAACAACACTGAACTCTTTCCCTGAAATGTCTTGGCTGCAACGTATTCCAAGGAGACTCAATGGATGTGAACTTTCTTTATGAAGTTACGTCAAAATCAGGCAGGTTATCATGAAAAGTAAAGCTGTTTATTATATTTTGTCTCCTTGCTCCACAGCACAGGGACACTGCTGCTCTTAAAGAAAAAAAGCTTGTAAAAATTTGTAGTTAACCTGGACAGTAGTCAGTTGTTCTTATTCAGGGGCCCTCTCAGAAATGACCAAAATGTTGTGGCTGAAATGCTCACAGACAATTCTGCCCTTTGGCAAATGCCCCAGATAGCTAAGATTTGACAAATTACCAACTGAAGATGGATTTCTGCAGCCACAGCAACAGCCTCTGCTTCTGGCTTTGACTGAAGGAGTTTCCACAGGGTTAGGATTTGCTTGCACTTCCATCCATTCTGTGGCTTAGCCAAGCTGCTTTGCTTTGTTCATTCTTCCGGTCTGCCAGCTAGATATGTTTTTGTATACCATCCAGGCACTATTATTCTTCTGCAGCGTGTTTTAATTCAGTAGCACCAAGAATCATAAAGGAAATCTGTTGATAGATTTGTTAACTATTGGTACATAATGGTATCTTCAGCAGAACAGCACCTGGGCAGGCTGTTGTGCTGCCAGTTGGCACTATGGAGATACCTTAAAGTCAGGACAAAAACTGTAATGCCTGCTGTATGACACACATTTTCACTGTGCAGTGTACATAACGACAATATCCAGCAGGAAGAGGCTCTCTGCAGCATTTGAAGGGCAAACAAAGGGGAAGGAGCCTTGATTAGTGAGCCTTGTTTGTATTACACAGGGATCAAAGGAGATAAAACACAGTCTATTGCACTGTTTGTAAAATAAAGATTCCAATTACAGAAGGTGGTGCTGCGTCTGTGCCTCCCTGACAGCTGTGAGGAGAATGAAAACAGCAGCTCTCATTGCATTAAGTTATTAATAATTAATTCTTCCTTGGAAATCGGCAAGCTGAGGCATTACAGATCACCAGAACACTGGTTTGGGATAAGGCTGAAATTTCTGACAGTGTTCCTTTGCTTTATTTTAATTTTCAGAAGAATTTGGGTACTTGGGAACCCAGGGTTCTGTCTTCAGTGATGGGTGCAGAGAGCTGAAACAAGTCCTGGGGTTGGCTCTAACTGTAACCACCGCTGGGGAGCAGGGATGGAGCCCTCCTTATCCAGTGTGGGCTCTTTGCTCTTGTACTGGGACATGCAGGGAATAGGTAAAGCTTTACTGCAGCTGCCATAGCAGCAGTTACTGCATGGTGACTGGGTTACTCTTAACCCCTAACCTCTCAATATTTGGTCATGGGGCTGTTCCCTCGTGTGATTCCCCCTTGGATTTCCTGAGCAAAGGAAAGCGGGGACAGAGTTGGTGCTTTGAAGAAGCACACCCAAGTCACGGCATTTGTTAGGATTGTTCTGGGAAACCTACAAGAAGGATCTTCAGCGCAGATGGAGGCTAGCTGGAAGTCTCTCAGAGGTGCTTGCTGGTGTCCGTGGGTGCAGCAGCTCAGTGCCTGGACTCGCAGCCTGCTTGCCCCGGAGCAGCAAGCTGCAGTGAACCCCCCTCTGAGTGTGGTGGGGCAGCAGGTCCGTCCCATCCCATCCTATCCTGTCCCATCCTGTGCTCTGCTGGGTGCAAGCAGGCACCCAGAGCGCAGCCGGCTGCTGAGCTGTCCTTGCGAGCATGAGGCTGCCTTCTGATGAATGCCCTCACGCTGGTAATTTAAGCAAAAGGCAGCGTGCTCTAACAATGTATTACATGCACGGCTGAAAGTGTAACAAAGATTTGGATGGATGCTGTGTGCTGTATGGAGAACAGCTTTTTAATTTTACTACATGGTGCTAGGCCAGCCCAGCACAACTTGCTTGTCTTTGAGAAATGCTTTTATTAGTTGGCTGTGATATGTTGGCAAATTAGGCCGTGCCAAATGTGCTTTCAGCCTCCTGCTGCGAGGATGCTTCACAGATTCTTATGCATACCTTAGAGGTGTATGCACATTATACGGTATTTGTGGTCTATTTGTCCTGGCTTTGATCATGTCCTTGCTTACTACATGCTAGCTGCATGCCCTTCCCTCTATCAGCATCCATCCTTTTTATAGTATTTTGTAACAACTTGGATATAAATTGTCTTACAGTTCTCTAATTAATATTCCTTTCTTATAGTACTAAGGCAAATCCAAGGTCTGTTATATCCGCTGCCAGCGTTGCTCAAAATGCAGCACTGGGTGTAGATGAGCAGTGTGAGTGCAGCTACACCGTGCTTGTTAAGTCTGGCGTGTTACGAAGGGCTGTAAGGAGTACGGTAATGCAAGAAAAGTGGTGTCTGGAGGATCTGTTTTGGTGCCTCAGATTTTAATCATACAAATGGAATTTGCTTATTCCTCACAGCAGGGTAGAGAACTAGACTTTAAACACAGGTACTTTTTTTTTTTTTTCTATTTGGGAAAAAAGAATATCAAAATTCTAGGATAGGTGTGATGCCTCTAGCAGGAAGCAATCCGTTAGCGTTTGAGGTGTTTGCTGATGCCACGATGGGGGTACAATTCTGCCTGCAGCTCTGTCACGAGCCCTCTCTGTGCAGTTCCAGGCATGGCTGGTGCCTGGCCTGGCTGCATGGAGCGTGGCTGGATCCTGTGTCTGTTAGCGTGAGCAGATAGCCGTGGTGTGCTTGCCAGAGATTTACAATGAATATACCAAATATCTTTCCTCAAGCTGTGCTAGGAGACTGTGTGTGTTTAGACACATGCTGGATAACAGTACACCATTCCATGTGTACTTCCAAGTTCTGTAAAATATCCCCTCAGCTTGCATTTCTTTTCCTGGAGAAGTTACCAGATGCTTCATTATTGTTTTGCAAAACAAGCTGCATATTACCCATATGTTTTCCCCCTTGTTTTCCAGGAGGCAAGCTAAATGTTGGTACCCATTTCAAATATTCATTAAATATTTTAGATAGGTTGGAAGTGACGAGCAAGGGCTTTTCAAAGCACAGGGCAGATGGAGATGGGCTCGGCGTGACCATGGTGTGGGGTCTGGTTCTGGGGGTGCTGGGGTGGAGCAGGGCTGGCGCAGGCCAACACGACTTGGTGGGGAATGATTAGCAATCTTCATAGAACTGCAAGAAAGGGAATATCTGAGGGTGTTAGCCAGACTTCCTGGTGAGAGGTGGTAGGAGACTTTTGAACCTTTAATCTCCTTTTTGAATTCAGGAGGTCACCCTCCTAGGCGCTGAGGAAGAAGCCTGTCAGCAGTTTAAGTCAGTTAAGGAAGGCAGAGGAGCTACTCGCTGGGGCCACTGGAGCAGAGGGTGGCCAAGGGGGATGAAGCTTAATTATGGGTCTTTGGTTTATATTCTGCAACTTGACAGAGTCTCCATTAAGGACATAAAGCTGTAATCTATGCGTTTCCTGTAAAAATACGACTCTTGGGACAAATGCTTTCTTGTAGTCATTAATGTGATGCAGCTATTCAGGCGAGTTAGGTCTACACTGAAATGACCATAGGACAGAAAGTTACGTTCAGATAACAGTACAGAGCCAGAACCAGGGGCAGATTCCTGCGTGTAGTGTCTCACCTCCTGAGCACTCCCCGTGGTGCTGGTGCAGCTGTGCTGATACGTTGCGAGTTAGAAGATGCAGATGGGATCTGGCAGATACCTGTGTTTTGCTTTGTTTAATTTTCAGGAAGAAAGTACTGTTTCAAAGTTTCTGATAAATATTTTGCTGTTTAAAACTTAGCCAAAGGATGTATAATTCAACCCGTTTTCCCTTTCAAATTCCTTAGTAATTTCTACAGTATTTCAGCTTGGCTTTTTCTCGAACTACTTCGGTGAAGGGAGACTTTGCCATTTTTTTCATGAATCATTTTTGCACCTCTTCATCTAATGCAATGCTATAATAAAAGTTTGCCTAGCAACTGACAGATGCACTACCTATTATGGAAAAACTTATTAACGGCACTTTATTGACACAACCTCAACAACTCATCTGTCAAAAAAGTGGGTGACGAGTGCAAGAGATTATTAATAGTACAATTTCTGATGCGTTTCGTGTCAGAGTGGTAACGCTAGTTGCTTAAGACCTAAATTTTGGCTTCTCTGAGGTGATGTAAGGGACCAGAAGGAAACCAGGGACTATATGTCGACTACGTAATGCATCACTGTTGTGTGAGAGGGTGGCCCTCTCAGTGCGATTTCTCTGGAGAGGAAAAGACAATTCTGTGAGACAGTGGGAGGTTTTCCTAGTGCCCCATTGGGGTTTATAGTTGTGACTTGGCCTTAGCTGGGAGGGGGAAGAGCCTGTGACCTGGTAGCGTCTCTGGCTTTAAAAGGCATTGCAGCTTGCAGTGTGATTTAGAAATGAATGACCTTTTTGCAGAATACTTGTGTAACTTCCTGAATGATGCTCATGACTTTGGCTCAAGTTGTCTGTGCTATTTTACTGTAAGTGCTGTAGACTTTTTTTATTTAAGTGTATCCTGATTACTGCACACTGCTTTGCAAAGTCACCCATACTTTGCTATCACGCAGTCCTCAGTGTCCCCCCCCGGCTGAAAGGTACGCTGAGGTGCCTTACATTATCACTCTGTAGCAACTGCTGGTTTCCTTTGGCAGTAATTGCTGTAGTTAGCGCTATGCATCTGTGACCTCCCTCCAATATCTGGCATAATAATGCTCCTGTTCCAGTTTGGACCTGTGACACAAATGAGATAGGAATATGAAAATGAGGAACCGTGCTCTGACACTGAATTATTGGAGGAGCTGTGAGCAGGAGCTGTGACCAGAATACAGCTAAGAGGATCCGTCCCCGTCTCTGCTCGCTCTGTGGGGGGTAATAAAGCGCACATTAAAGCTGATGAAAATTCTGACTGCTGAGCGCTTAAACCGAAGGGCTCTGCTCTGGCTTCCATGCCATGGGGGAGGCTTTGCAATTTAGGCCCATGATATACGATCTGGCTGTTTTATTGTGGTGGTAGTGACGCAGCCAGCAGCCGCCCGGCATGGTTCCCTGGGCTGGTTACTTGCGCTTTTGGCACGTGCAGCTCCTGTGAGCAGCTGTAAGTTAACCATGGCCAGCCAGGACCAAAAAAAGAGAGATGTTTGCCTTTTAGCGTCTTTTGTATATGTGTTAGGGACGTGGGTGGTGTGTCCTTCAGCAGGTTAGTCAACCCCCTGAGTTTGTGTCTGGCCTCCTCCTGTAGGCTGCATGACTTGGAATATTAAGTATAAAAAATAGAGGTTTGTAGTGCCTATACTGTGCAGGTCTGCAAGGGAAGTTGTGCACATGCCAGGACAATGCACACGCAGTAAATCTCTACCCTGTATTGCATATAAAATAAGCTGCTTAATTACAAGCGACTAAGAGTTTACAAGCAAGCGAATCTGATTCATGCACATAACTTGCATGAAAATAATGTCTCTACTTCAACAGATGAGCATATAAATGAAAACGTTCAAAATAAAATACTTTATTTCATCCTTAATTTGTGGTGGTTTAAGGCAATAACTGTCACAGACAAATTAATATGCTTTATTAGGAAATCAACATGTTGGAGATGTAGACTAATCTCTTATGCAGGGGAATCATGCCAGCATGTAATGACGATACATAATGTATACTATTGACTCTTTGCTGTTTAATACCTTGAGCAAATAATAGTTTCTGAACTAGTGAGGGGAGAAAAGTCTTTCAAAACTTCTGAAGACTTTGCAGCTAAGAGGAGGCGGTTTGGAAAACATGTAATAGCTAAAGCATTGTTAATTACAAACATCCCATTTTAGCCGAACAGGAAAATACCACAATGATGCTAATCATTGCATATGTTAAAATTATGATTTACACACCTAGTCATCAATTTGTATGGAGGCACATCTGAGTAAAAGTTAGGAGATACCTGTTCTCAATCATTCACAGCTTGTTAGACCTTTAAACATTGCTCAACAAACACAGGCAGCTCAATTTCGCAAATGACTAATGTGTAATTGGCAATTAATGCTATGGTCGTGGTCTTGTAGTCCATTAATGCTTTTCTGTATAATGCTGTAGCTCAATACTTTAGGGTCCTGTCTTGGATGTGGAAGGTGTTTAGAAATGCTGTTACTTTCTGCTACTCTGCACAGCTGGAGTAGCTTTCTTAAGTAAAGGTGGAGAAAATTGATTAGAAGGACTAGGCTGTGGTTAAAAGAAACAGTCATAAGTTCCTTGTTAATCAATGAAGTATTCCATATAACAGTAATGTACTCTGATTTTTCCCCCCTGTTTTTAAAGGGACTGGCGACAAGCCAAAGGTATTGAGGCTACAGGGTGCAGTCTGTTTTGAAAACAGTGAACAGGATTTTAGCTGCATGATAGCAATTGGCTTCAAGCTTTTCCAAAAAAAGAAATGGATCTGTAGCTCCAGCTATGAGTGAATTAGTACTACTTATCTGTACTCATTTAATGCAGTAAAAGCTATTCAGAAGTGTAAAGTATTGGCTTGATTTGATCATCAGTATTCTACAGGAGGGATAGCTGGGTGATAAAAAGCAAAGCCATCAGCAGAAACTACTAGCAGTTTCTTTGAGGGGGAGACCGTAGCTCACTGAGGAGAGGCTTATTGTGCTCGTGGTTTACTCTGACATAAATAAGGGTCTGTAAACTTTGCCTGACGGGATCTGGAGTGTCTTGTGTAATGTAGATCTTGGAAAGAGATCCAAGAATCAAGTCTTCCAACAAGATTAGAGGCCATCCTGTGTATTTATTTTGTGTGTATGCATAAATAAATGTGGGTAAAAAGTCAACAATTCCTACCATTTGGATAGTAAATGTTCAGTTTCCCACCTTCTGTGTGCTGTCATCACTTGACATCTAAAAACTAGTTATGTACCTTCACCATCTGAATGCCTGGGCTATACTTACATTGTATAAAGACTGAAACTCTTCCCCTCTTCTTATTTGATAGTGTGACTTTTTTTTTTTTTTTTAATCGTCATTCTTACTTTTCTTTGAAACAGAGTGACCTTAGATGGTATTTCAGAGCAGTCCTGATGCTTGCCCTGATAGCCATGTATTTTAGCAGACAAAATCCCCATGCTGTTGCTGGTGATGTGGCATCATTACAGCCTGGGTCATGCTGGACTGTCACGGCCCTGGATTGGCCATGCAAGGTCGTGCAGCCACTGCCGTGCACGCCCGGACTGGTGCTCCACGGGGTGAAGATTTCCCATCTGTACACTGACTCAGTAAGTGGCAATGGCACTGGGGAGTGGAAATATCTCAAATTTCTTGTCCTTTCCCTCTCTGCCTAGGTGTGCAGAGGAGCATAAACTGCCCCAGGGAAGAGCACAGAAACTGACCTCACAAAAATGCTCCTTTCCCTATGATTTTTGCTGAAAGGAAGGAAATGGAGCGGTCTCATCGTTTTGCGTGGCCAACTCTGGATGCAGTATTTTGCAGCATGCCTTGATCAAGAGAGAGTGTAAGACAGCCATCTGGTCCCTGCCCATCAGCATTCACAGCCCTACTAGCAATTTGCATTCTTATTTTGCTGTGGAAGCAGTGCTGTTTCCAAGACACGGGGGAGTCGAGAGAGACTTGTGAAGAGACCATTTTATTCCTTGTGATGCCATTTATTAGGGAGATAATTAAAAATTCACCATAAATGTGCTTTTAATTAATACATCAAGATGAGAATGTAAAGTCCTTAGGGTGAAAGAAGAAACTTCACCTTTAAATATAAAATGTACCTTTACTTGCTTTAAAGTAGACCTTGGAGAATGGCAATTTTACTTATCTTGGCTTTTTAGGAGTTGAAGTATCTTTGTAACAGGTAGATAATGACGTCAGTTGATTTCTTTTATAGATAAGGAAATAACAGCACGTATTGAAGCAGAATACTGGTATTTTCATAGCTGGGAAATTATCCATTTTACACTTTGGGTAGACAAATTATCTTAATAATTGTAGAAGAAATTCAGACTTCATGTGTAATATAAAACACTGAAGAGAGCTTTTAAGGAGAAGAATGCTTTTCAAACTATTTTCTGGAGGTTGAAGAAAAATGAAAATACTTAAATAGGTACCTTACATATAACAGGCCATATTATTCAGAAAAACATAAGCGTGTTATAAATTAATTCCGTGGCTTATTTCTCTTGAGATCTCACTCAGTATCTCAGAATTTAATGTGTGCTTTCTCAGATTGTCTGATGTGCTCTTTGGGTTTGCTTGAAAATGTATTGACGTTAAACCTACCTTATAAATGTTCACAGGAAACTGCATGGGAAAACATGAACAAAACATGATACCTTTGCTTCCCCCGAAGCAGAGAGCAAAACTTTCTGCTTGTTCTTGTGGATGCCTGAGACAACCCCCTGGGGAATGAGGTTCCTCTTCCACTTCCAGGAACAGGCGTTGGCCAGGTCTTCAGCGGTCACTGGCTTGGTCTGACCCTGCTGTCTCCAGTGAACACAAGTTCCTGCCAAGGTGATAGCAAATTCATGCTCTTATTTGACTGCAGTCAGTGTTAGGTAATGCCCTTAAAAGGTGCATTAAGTCCGTGCTTTGATTTTGATTGAGATAAAAAGGAATTTCGTGAACATGAAGTGGAAAAACATGAATGGACAACTGCTTATTGTCCTTTTTTGTATGTTCTGGTTGCAACTGGTAGTGTTTAGGAAAAATAATATAACTAAGAATGAAAGATAATGCCGGTTATTAGGAGTAGTTCATCCAACTGAACACCTGAGCGCCGTATGTCCCGAGGCCACTAAGTCACTGGGCGCACTGCTGAGATGAAGCTAGCTCTGGAAATTGAAGTTGCTTGAAGAGGTATTAGCATCTTCTCCCCATCATCAGAGGGAGGAAGAAACTAGGTGAAGTGCTAGTTCTTTGTGGAGCTGTCTGGCAGAGACGGGCGGGTTTCAGGGGCTGAGGGACAGTGCTGGGGCTGGGTTCAGCAGCGCATTGCCCACTGCCCTCCGCCGCTTGCAGTGGCATGGAGGTGGAGCAATGAGACACCCCATTGGGCCCTCAGTGGCTCTTCAGCCCACTCTTCAGGTGAAAGAAATAGTTGGGAGTTTGGGTTGATTTATTTTGTCCTCAGGTAGTGAAGAGCAGAATATGTGCAAACTTCTGAAGCCAGGAAAAAGTTGAGCCTGTCTGCTGCTAGGGAAGAAGGAGCTCACACTGATCAAATGGCCTTCTTCAAACTAGCTGGCAGATTTTAAAGCAAGCAAACAAAAACCAACAAACCACTACCAACAAAACCCGCAAAACTGTTAAGCCTTCTGTTTTGTTAGAAAGTAGAGCAATCTAAACTCAGGGTTCAAACGATAATTAGACCTGTTTATTGAACGCAAAGGGAAATGAATGCATTTAATATATATTGCTTTATCCAGAGTTCTACGGCTGTACTGGCCTATTGGATAATTAAATTTGAAACAAAACTGGAAATCATGATGTGGAAGCAAACAGAGAAGGGAGCAGACAAAGTAAAGGTCCTTTCTGGCTTCATATGTAGCTTCGCTATGTGCTTGTTACTTTTTTTTTTTCCAGCCAAAGAGCATTAACAGATAGTAACACACAATGCAGATGTGGACCTACACAAGTCTTGTCACTGACTAGGTTTATTGTTTTATTAATAGTATTACAAACCAAAGTTGTTATACTTTATTTTAAATTTGTTTATGGATTTTCCTCCATTAGATTGGTATACGAGTTTTTAGCATCAAACTGTTAGCAAAAAAGGACATACCTTTCTTCTTTGTAGAATACCCAGTACAGGGCTACATAGAAGTCTCTGGTTAATCACCTCCTCCCCACCCCTCTTGTTTCAACACATTTATCTTCATTCTCTGTGAGATTTCTTTCTGGGCTTGAATGATGTCAAGTCTTAAAGACTGAACTTGAGTTTAATATTTCAGGATCAGTATTGAAAAATTAAACCAAAGAGCATTGTAAAGCTGTTGTGCATGCAGACTTGCCATAGGGTGAAGTGCTACTCAGCTGAAGCATTGAAAACTTCTTTTTTTTTTTCCTTCAGACTGATGTGTGCTTGGCTGTGAGTTTTAACACAGGGTTCTTGGTTAGCCCAATGTGCTATTTGGTTTGGTTTTGTTTCTAATAGAATTTGACTCCGAGTATGAAATGATGCAGCCTTTCTTCTTTAGATCCACATTTGGCAACCATTGGGATGGGTTTTGTGATCTCAGTCTGTTACCTATAGCCTTCACAGGGTGTTTTAAGCGTGCATCTAAATGTTTAGCCTTCAGAATACACATGTTCAGTTTTCTATTATACGTAGTTCTGGTAATAATAATGAAAAAGTCTATAAATCAGAAAAGTTTGATACCTACCTCTATTCTGATATAAAGTTTGTTCTTAAGTGACACTGGCAATCAGACTGCAAATTGCTGTTGCTGTTGAAATTCCTGACAGAAGGGGAGGTGCTCAGTGTGCTTTTTATGACCACTTTCATTTCAGGGAGAGGTGTATATATATATAATTAAAGCTAATGTTGCTTGGAGAATACTCAGACTCCATCATAGTGTTATCCTTACATGTCCTCAAATACTTGTTCAGCTTGCAACAGGGGTGACAAAATAATAACACTTCACTCTTCCAAGGATCTGAAAGAGTCTTTTAAACAAAGCCAGCTAGTATATTCCTGTTTTAGTGGTGATGAAATGGAAATAAATATGCAAAATAATCAATCAGTAGTTTGCTTGATTCTGACTTACCTAGCTCCACAACTGCTGTCCTCTTGGACCATGCTACAGAGGATATAATTTGTTGAGTATTAAAATTAAAAAAAAATAATCTTTTAGAGTCACTGGAAAAAACATCCTTTAGTGTAATTGAAATAAAGAAAAGGCTGGTGCTCTGGTGTCTGCAGCAGATGCTAGATAATGAAACAAGCTCCATGGGGTTCTTAAAAATGCTTTTGACTCAGATTTTCAAAGTTGAGACCTTACAGCACATCCTTATTAGATACGATGGGATAGCTGATGAATTACTTTTTAGATAGAGAAGAATGCTGATAAGTTGGATTTGGTATTGTAGCTGTCATTGAGGCAGAAAGCATTATCTTTACTAGAAAATACATTTTGAAGAGTCTTGCTTGCCTTTGCTTTTGTGAATGTCACACATAAGATAAAAATATGCATTCAAACAATCAGTATTGAATGGGCTTTACTCAGGAGTTCTCAGACTGCACGCTGTCGGCTTTACAGAGGGAACGTCTCTGAAGGGGGCACTACACTGCTGTTACACAGGCAAAGCATAGAATTGAATTACACAGGCCAGTCTTTTTTCCTTCCTTCTGAACTAGATGTCAATGTAAAACTGCTTTCATCGTCTCTCGCACATGGCATTCGCGGTGGTTCTGCGTGGTCACAGAAGGATGGGATGTGCTGGGCATCGCTTTCCCACCGCCGTAGTGCTACCCCGCTGCTGCTGCACCTAGGGCAGCTGGTTCGAGCCCTTCATTCCAGCGTGTTGCCTCTCTGGACGGTGACCTACTGCCAATAATATCAAAAGATGTTTTCTCCAATTTCCAACCCACTGAGAGTAAACTC
Organism: Cygnus olor; assembly: GCF_009769625.2. NCBI lineage: Eukaryota > Metazoa > Chordata > Aves > Anseriformes > Anatidae > Cygnus > Cygnus olor. Next base: position 9,426,835 of record NC_049180.1, on the reverse strand, counting down.
CAGCTGAACAGGGTCAGAGTATCTACTTGTTTCTCACGCAGTCCAGTTTTCCTCCTGTACCTAAGAATAGACTTGCTGAATGCAGAGTACGACACTTCTCTTGCACATTATTCCTGACTCATCTCTGGGGCAATGTGTTCAAAGCAAAGTGGGCTAATTAAAGTATAGGTCTGTGCGTCAAAAACTCTTTGTGGTGTAATCACGGAGTGTCATCTGGGATTTGAAAAATAGGGGATGTGGCACAATCTGATAAGTACAGAAGAATGATTTGTGTTTTATGCTTTTAATATGCTGCAGAGACGGGACAAGCTCTGCAGCAGGAGAGTCCTTTACAGCACAGAGGGCAGACGTTAGCGATACCTGTGCACTGCTCAGCACCTCTTCCCAGGGTCACTCAGTAAGCAGTTTTGCTGAGGAAGAAGTATCACCTGTAGTGGTTTTTCTGAAGGAGAGGTTGTTTGCCACGGTTGCCAGAGGTTGTGGATGTGGTCATTGTGACAGTTGATGAAAATTGGGTGAAAGCTGGCTTGGCTTCGTGTGAACTGCTAACTCAGATGCTCCAAGGGCTCAGCCAGTTGTGTTTAGCGGTGGGGCGAGTCCTCAAGTCTAACTGGGAGACTCACGTTCAGAACTCGCAGCTTCTCCCTACTGCCCCCAGACTGGGGGGTTGTGAGGATTTCTCTCTTACAGCTGATTAAACTTATTTGAATGTGTATGCTGTAATCTGTGGAAGAAAATAATCATCCTCTCTAATGGCTGCAAGGAGCTGTTGCTGTTAAAAAGTATTAAATAATTAACCTTTAGTCCTTAGAAATAAGAAGTTTCCAAATTGCTTTAGTGTCTCAGATTTCAACAGAGGGCAGTGTGACATTGCTATATGCATCTCCGGAGCATTTTCTGTTGTGATGATTTATGTGAAGACTCTTCCACTCAGTGTCCTCATTAAGCTTATTATAGGAGTAATAGCATTGCTGAAAGCACAGGGAAGATGTAAAACAGAAGAGATTTTTACAATGGCTAGATGTGATAAAGGCAGGATAAACTGGAGAACGTTTTAAGGTAATGGATGGAGTCAATTACAGCAGCATCCCAGGATTCAGGATAGCAAAAAGGGTTCTGCAGTGAGCCACAGGGAGAGGTTATTGTTATGGATCAGTTCCTAGCCAGGGCATATTTCAGTAAGTTTGTTTGGTGTGAGACCTCAGCCAGGAGATTTCAGGCTATAGATCCTAGTTACATCGAGCTGTTTCTGCCATCTCATTATCTGGATGCCCAAAACGGCTGTGGTCTCTAGAGCAACAAAGAGCTCTGTCAGGACCAGCTGATTTAAGTGGTCCCTCTCGAGGATGCTGCGTGCCTCCTGTCAGCATCACCTGCACCACAGGTCGGTTCAGACCGCTCTCCTGCGGCGGGTGTCCTAGGGCTTTTCACAGCTGGTGCCTGGGAGGTAGCGCTCCGCGACATAGGGCCGGAAAGGGGCTTGATGGGTCCCTGAGCTCAGTCTCGTGCTATCACAGAGAACCGTGTCATATAATCCACTTAGAAATTTATCACAGTTCATTTTAGAGCAGACACTGCCTTGCTCCAGGGGTGACCCAGCTTAGAGGGCTCTAAAATACAGGAACCCATCCTGCTTCTCTGTTCACTTGCTCCAGCTCTCTGCCTCGTGGAGCCCAGGCGAGGAGACCCTACTCCAAAATACCTAGCAGAAAGAGTAACTATTTCATCTGTTACCTGAAACAAAACCAAACAATACATCTTCCATGGGGATTTTTTTGCATAAGAAAAATAATAAGTATTTGTGTACACCCTGTAGGAACGCCATGTTTTGTACTCTGCCTGCTAGCTCTACAGCAGCAGTTAATTAACAAACACAATTCCCAGAGCTGCGTTGACATTAATCATTGTTGCTGGTGCACAAACAAAGATGTTTTGGCATTGAAAAGGTGCTTTGGTAGTTGAAGTTCTTGCTGCTGCTAAACAAAACAACAGCATTAATTTAAGCTCAGTTTAAAATGTAAAGAGAGAACTGATGTTTATAAATGGAAGAGAGCAAAGCATCACGGAGAAAGGTGCCTGCAAGAAAGAACTGTGAGCATAGAAGTTAACAAATACGGATGTTGCTTTGGTAAAAGTAAGCATTAAATGACTGTAGCCCAGGAGTGGTGGCTTGCTAACACGAGGCGTAGTCATGCAGAGTTGTTGTGTGGCAGTAGCACTGCTCCTCTGGCTATCGCATCTGCCACGAGCACGGTGGTAGCGGTGGGCCCTCAGGACAGGGTAAGAGCTTGTGCCCTTTTCTATCCCTTAGCTCTTTCCGCTGCTAAAATCCTCTTACTTCAAGTTCTTGAACTTGTTCATTAGAGCTGCGGCAAAGACTTACTGGTTTATTTATTGTCACCTTGCTTTCCGTGCCCTGTGATTTCTGTTTAAATAAACTTACAGCATGTAATGCAGTGGTAGTATATCAGGGAAGGAAAAACTCAGCATTAAGCATGAAGAGAAAGAAGTGAAACTATCATCCTTTAAACTCACTGCCCTTCAAAATGGAGTTGCATGGTGTACGTGTGTCCTCGTGAACCCCTGCAGGAAAGATGGGAAAGAACTGCTAACCAGTTCTGTAGGCACAGGCTTGTAAAGCAGGGCTGGAGCTGAAATCGGGAAATCAGATGAGAGGGATGGGAAACTATGTGAATAGGGGAAATGAGGAAAAAAATTGTTTCAAGAGGCTATTTTATGATAGCTGAAAATAAAGATAAGCAGTATTTAACTGGCTTTATTGAAAATTAAGCCTATATTTAGCCTACGAAGTGGCTGAAATGGCTTTTAAGGGAAATATGTTATATACAGCTTGGATACAGATTTCTACCATCGAAGCTCATTGCATGGTAGAATGATGTATGCAGTTACGTTAGTTCTAGTCACAAACAGCCTTTTCCCTGGCAGCTGGTCTGTATACTTATTACGGGTAACCCAGAAATCATGGTAATTACAGATGTGAATACACATGCATTTTTCCCTTCTGGAATGACAGTACTGCGTAGCTGCTTCATAAGAGTGTATCTCCAAAATTGCTGCTGATGGTATTTGGTTGATTAATCCTTGTGCTGCTTGCTGTGCTATAGGAGAGCAAAGCTCCCAGTTCCTTTTACAGACCTTGTTTTGTCATCTTGCGGCATACTGGATGAGCTCCTGCTCTTGAGAGAAAGAGAGAAGGTTTTTGTTCTGCAGTTTCTTGATTTCAAGTTGTTCTAATCATATTTACAAGAAGGTAACCCGAGACAGCAACACTGCTCATGTCCAGGCTTCTGGAAGGGTCCCCAGCTCCTGGCTGTTGCTGACAATCTGTGGTGTTTAATCCCGAGGAAGGAAAGGTAATGGATTGTAGCAGGCAGTGGCATCCATGCTTTAGACTTCTTTGCCATTTCTCAGTGTGGCTGCAAAACAGCAAAGTTTATCCAACATGCCTGAACTGCATTCGTAGATGTTTTACCTGCTTGCGGATGCACTCTGAAAAAGCAGGTTGTGTTTTCCTCTGCTGAGTGTGCTGAAAGCTCGGGAGAGGGCAGTGCGGCTCCAGGGTTCAGGGGCTGCTCCAGTGGCAGTGGAAAGTGTGTGCCTCCTCTCCTCCATCTATCACCAAACGTATGACAATGTCAAACTGTAGCATTTCATAAATGTGAACAAAATACAGTTTAACAATCTGATTTCACCCCATCTCCAAACCGCTCACAGACATTTTTTCTTGACAAAATGCCTGTTGAATGAAAATTCACTTTGCAGTTTGATTTCATGTATTTTTTTTTCCCTCCAGTTGAGGGGCAGGAGTCCCCACCCTCGAAGCAGCTTTCTAAATGCTTGTGTTGAATGGCAGGTGAATTGTTTCACGGCATTGGCCTGTGCTGTGATACTGTGATTTATTGTACCTGAATGCTTGATGCTTAGCACTTGTATTATAATGTTGTATCGTAGGCATATGCAGTTCCTGTGCTTTATGCAGTAGTGAACAGTATGAACAAAGCACCTTCTGAAGGTATTACAAAAGCAGTGTCTACTTGCATGTTGAGCAGAAGGAGGACAAGCTATTATTAAATGATTGTAGTGAAGAACATTTCTTTTCACCCTTAGGCTAATATGAAAGTATTCTCAAGGTCAATTGTGAGGGAATATAGAGATAGACAAGAAGCATAGGTGCTGTCAGTTGTATTTTCTGTTTTCATTTAACTGTAGCCTTAAATTCAGAATTATTTATAGCCATGGCTCTATGACCCTGATTCCTCTCATTCAGGAGTGCCAGTTGTGCTCAAAATGAAGGCACAAGTTCTTCTCTGAGTCACTCCCTTTTGTGCATATTGGGTAATAGGGAACACCCCAAGTTTTCTTGGATTCCAATTTTAATTGAAGTTTTTCTGCTGTGTGTGTGTTTGATCTTCCCAGTACCTGCAGAGGCTGCTGGTCACTGCTTTTGGGCTATTTATTGTGCAGTGATTTACATGGATGTATTGTTAATAAATACATAAACCTGAACTGAAGTTCCAAGTAAACATCTGGTTGCAAACATAAGGAATTTAATCTTGGAGGGCAGAACTCTGCCTCGCTTGTGTTGGGGCTGGGAGGAGCTGGGGCAGGGCGTTTGCTCAGCCAGGTGAGGTGCTGATGTTCTTCGGGCCGGCCACGCACAGTGGAGGTGCTCGGCCTGGGAGGTAACGCTGTGAGTGTCCTTGCAGGCGTGTGATGGTGGGACATGTGGTGCTTAGGTGGCAAAGCTCAGGTCCAAGTGTTTGAAATGATTTAGTTCATCATCAGTAACAGCAGAGCAACTACTAAACATGTTTAGTATTAAATACTGTTTTTATATTATTAGATATTATTTTTAGATATTACAGGACACAAGGTGAGGCACTTACAATAAGCGTGTTAGCCCTGCTGAAGTCAAGGCAAAACCAACTGTATATGATACTACATGATAATCTATTTAGTGAAATAGTTGTATGTATGTTAGTTAAGCATAGCTGTGCGTGTTGGTCTTATGAGTGGCTTCAGAAATTAAGACTTGTGTACTTACACGCAGTATTTTAGAGTTTTATATCAGCTGGTTATCAGTAGACATTGTGGGGTACCTTTATTTTTTTTAAATGAACATGGGAGTTTGCTAATATGTAAATTATATGCAAGTATTATGTAACTTCTGAGGCTCTTAAGTTTGTGAGGAAGGTTCTATATGAAATTTACTCCATGAAAAGTGGCTCATGTACCCTGCTCTGCAGCATGAGAGTGAAATTCTAGGTGTCTGAAAGGTTACAAACCTTTCAACAAATGATGGTGAATTTCAATCAAATCTGAGTCAAATTAAGCATGGCATTCTTTACAGTTTTCTTGGGTAATTCAACTCTCTTTTGGTTTGACTTTTTTTTTGCTGCTGTAGAATTCAAGTGTTCCACCATCATTTTGGATGTAAAATTCCAGCCAAGCTGACTGTGTGCCTACTGTGGATATAAAGGGGTAGGTGCCGGAGCCTGAAGGTAGACCAGCTCTTCAGGTTTGTCCTTATTCGGCATTGCACTCTGCTCTATGCTGAACCTTAGGTGCATACTGCAGCTGCATCCATTTTGAAGCTGAGCATGTGCTTTTGTATGCTTTCTTGAAAATAAATGGATTTTAGCAAAGTAGTGAACACGTACTTAATTGGGACTTAACAGTTAAGTTCCTCTTTATTTACATAAAAGCATTATCAAAATGCATCATTGTGATGCATTTGCCTGTCTTGGTCTCTGAACCCAGTGTTCACCTCTAAACAGATGATGCTTTGTTGCAAGAGCTTTTTCCTGCACTCTGTTCTGCAGAGCTCCATTCCTACACAGGTTTCCATGCCAAACAGCTCAGTGAGAACCAATCAGGGAATCTGACAAATGTTGGGAATGTTTTTATCTTTCTTCACTGCCAGTGGAGCACTCATTCGATGTTCAGGATGTCAAATGATGTGTGCAGGCAATAAGCTTGCCTGACTAACACTCAGTAGGGGGGAAGAAAAAAAGTAACAGTGCCTGTTCTCTGTCTTTGTAGGTGAAACAGGCAAGCAGATGTCTCAAATGCTATTTCCCAAAGCTTGTTAGAATTTAAAAAAAAAAAAAAAGTCTTATTTACAAAGCTTTTTCCATTCATCTCAGAGCCTAATTATAAGGCAATATGTAGGTTTTTATGTAGCAGATGAGCAGTTTATCTATTATTTGATGGTTATCAGAGGTATACTAATCTTAACCACTCTTATTCTAAGGCGAGTTAGTGTAGGTAAGGACAGGTAAGGCAGCAGTATGATGAAATGGATGCTACCAGGAAGCATATGATTTGCTATTCAATGCTTGATTTTACAACTCATTATTCATGTAGGGTCAGCTCTGCTGAGTTCCCGTGGGCGATTCAGGTTCTGTGCTGGTGCAAGGGAGGGCAGAAGCTAGTCCTCTTTTTCTGCGTTGTGAGCATATGGTTCCACCTTTTTAAACACCTAGTTTATGTATTTGTCTGAACTGTTTCCCCCCTCGTCTCTTCCCTTTGGTGGGGGCTGTCACTTCCAATGGAAATTCAGCATCAAAGGAAAAGGCCAGGCATTACCCTTCACCCCTTGTGCGACTTGTATCAAGGGTGCACAGCGCCCCCAAAATACAAATGTCTTGATTACCATGGGGTTGGAAACTGTATTCGAATGAACACATGTGCCTGCAGTTCTGCCTGTAGTAAACATAAGCATACTGAGAGAAGCCCTTGCTATGTCTCAGTGGTTCTGCAGGCTTTGTTTGGCCTTTAGGTTTCATCAAGGGTTTGCACCTTAACTGCAGAATTCCAGACAGTCAGTAATTTGTGCTGTGTATCATAAATGGCATTTTACTGAATTCATCCCAGAATGTTGTAGATGGACAAAGTTGTGAGTGCTAACAGGTGGCCTGTAACCGTGTGTATGTGTGTGTGTGTATAAATGTCCCAAACTGGATTTTGAACTCAGGCAGGAGCCTGGTACAGGCTGACAGTAAATTCTGATAATGTGTGGACTAAACAAGTGACACTTTCCAAATCCTCCAGTTAATGAGGAGCCAAGAACCAGCACTGGGCTTTTGCACATGGACTATTCAGGCCGGGAGAACTGAGGCGTGTGGGTTCTGGAAAGAAGAGTGTTAAAAAGAAGGGTTGCCAAAGGAAGAAGTGAGAAAGTGATGATTCTGGCAGGAGGAAGGGTCTTGGAAGTGAGTGAGATCCTGGAAATTGGAGATAAGTGGGGGTGGGGGGGCAATGCCGGGGACTGCCCAGTGGCTGGACAGACCCGGGGCAGGCAGCTGGGAGCAGCTGCACTGCCAGAGCCCTGCAGCCCTGCCTGACCTCCCTGCTGCAGAGAGAAGTTGAGACCTGGTGAACGTGGCACTGGTGGGGGGAAATGACAAGAAGGTGAGTGAGAGAATCAAGTAGGGTAAAAGCTGTAATCTCCTCATGGGTGTTTTTTTAAATTAACCCGGGTATCCAGATCTACTCCAGCATGTTGCCCACCTGTAACACACACAAGGGGGGGGGGGGAACCACAACTTTGTAGTTTCAGAAGCACTATTTACTGAATCTATTTGACCTTGTGCACCTTTTTAGCAGTTGTCCATTACAACGTATGCAGACAAAGCTTATTGCAGTAACTCTCCTAAGCCTGAAACACTCTCTTGGGATCTTTGGGAAATACCCATGTGTTTGGATATATCTCTAGTGTCAACAGGAGAATTATGTAATATTACACTGTAGGTATGAAGGACGCAGCCATTCTAGCAGGATATTTTCAGTAAGCCAGGTCTCAAAAAGAGATCCAAACAATTGTTACGATGAGGAACAGAACGGGTATTAGTAAAAAATATTGGTTTTCAAGGTGCACAGCTTCAGAGGGGCTACCAAAAGCAAATGTCAGTTGTTTGGCTGTTACACAAATCTCCACCATATTTCTTTTGGTTGACAATGCAGAGAGTTGGAAGAGATGAAATTGTCATTCATAAGGCAGCTGGGAAATGCATGCCTTCTCTCTAAGCAGCATGAGTGATGCTTAGGTCTTCCTCATACTAGTGCAAGTCATTTTATAGAAGGAAATTCCACTTTTCTGCATCATTATCAATGTTCTTCCCAGAAAGAGTTCTGTCTGTATTCTTATATTAATGTTATTTTCCTGTTTCTTTTTCTCACTAGAAAGAAATATACAGGGAGGGTTTCTCTATCTTACAACATTCTCTTGTCCTTTATTACAATTTTTAAAGACAACTTCATATTTTATATGAAGCATAGTGGGATAGCAAAAAGGAGTAAGGTATCACATTAGATTTTCCCATTTCTGGCTTGGATTATATACCCAAAAGCAACAAAAGAGATTCTGCTTGTGTCCCTGCGTAACAGGATGGCAAAGGGAGTGGGCTGGGAAGAATGATCCAGTCTGTCCATCTTCCTTGGCAGCTGCTGTGGCTCCTTGTGAGAAGTGCAACTTAACTAATTGCATCTCCTCTAAGAGGTGGTGTAACTGAATCCTGGGTTTCTCACTGAATTTGAAAAAATACTTCTCTAAAGGGTGCCTCTTGGGACAACCGTTTGCACGTTGCCTGTGTAACTAGATTGAATCAAACGCTTTAGTCTTATTTATGTTGTCGCTGTAAGACCACCTGAATTATAAAACAATCTAAAAACGCTTTTTTAGTTCATTTATATTCTCTCTCTTTCTCTCTCATCTGGTAAGCTATACTGGGAAGCTTTTCCATGTAGTTGTTTTGATCAGCTCTCTGGAAGTATGTAGTATTGATGTAGAAGTGATATAGTAAGTTGCATAAAGTTCCCCTATTGCATCTTAGGAAGAAAATAAATATTCCAGAGAGTGGAGGTTATGAGTCCCAGTGAAAAACAACACTTTAGCCTAACTGCACATATAGGCTGGTAAATATACTGCCTTCTGTCAAGGAAGGAGAACTATAAATGCATATTAGCTGAATCTATGCCAACCAGTATGACTGCAGTTGGATCGTCTCAGTGATAGAGAAAGTACTATTTCATGTCATCATAAATTTTGAGATTATTTTCACGGTGGGAAAAAAAGAACTTGTTTTAGACCTACTGCTACGTTATATATCAGAAATACAAAATGCTGATTGTATAAATTTCAGACCCAGGATAATTTAGAAAGATGAAATGTTCTAGACAGCTTGTGGTATCTGTGGTAATTATGTGCCTCGTGTTTCTTAGAGAGGTTTATTTAAGTTTATGCTCATTTCTAGAAATGAGAAAAGAAAAGGAAAGGTGTTATGTGAAAATTCAACCTGCCAGAGGGATACTAACAGGATTGCACGGGCAGTTCAACTTCATTATTTTCTACTGAGACAAGTACAGAACAGAGAATTTGGGAAGCTGCTTTATGGTTTCATTTACGCAGAGGACAAGTGATTGTGAACGCGCATCAGTGAGGCTCGGCTGTCTGAAGGTAAAACAGACAAGTGCCTCCAAAAAAGGGCTGAATTTTGGGTAGGATTAGCCTCAGGTTTACATCTGGCCTTCAGCAGCAAGCCCTGAAGATAATCTCAGAGCTGTCCTTAATTTAATTTGGGGCAAAATACTGGGGAAGGGTTTCGGCAAGGATTGTAATTGCTCAAACCATTAAGGTTGGAAATAGCTGCTGACGGGAGTTATTCTCCTGTATGACAGTATCTAGGAATTACAGTCTAGGGTGTGATAGCCTTTCATTAACATCAGCACCCAGGATAATGATACAAGTAAAACTGTTGTACTTTATTACATTCTTGCTGTCATTTAATTGCCTGATAATAGCTTTTCATAACAATAGAGGCCCATGGAAAGTTGGCTGGAGTAATCCCAACTGGTGTATTAACTGTAGCAAAGTTGCCATTAACAGAGCGAGTTGTTTGGGGAGGTCATTCAGAACAGATGGCTATTATTTAGGGAAAATAGCTGCAGAACTGTGTCTCACGAGAGAAGCTGAAGTTCCCATATTTAATACGAACTATATGAAAATGTGCAAAAGGGTTCTCAGGCCTGGGCACACAGAGGAAGTGCTATGCTGAAATGCTTCACATTGCGGCCGTTGTGAGCGGTAGGTGCCGAGAGGTGGAACGGAGTTTTTTGTTTCCTTTTTAATGTGCTCCTGTGTTATCTTCTCGTAATGAACTTAACCATTATCAATCTACTTTTGTTTCCTTTCACGAGCCGGTTTTGCATGCATACAAACAAACCTCACACAGCGTAGGCTGACTACCACCTTTGAATAATAATATGAATCAATATTAATAATACATAATCCTTACATGCAAATGTCTGTTTACATATTCAAACATGGGGGTTCAAACATGGGGGTTCAAACATGGTGATGCAAATGTTGAAACACTGGTGTTTGTTACTTTTGATGTTGAGGAACTCCAGTGGGATTTTCTTCTCATGAAAGAGCTCATGTCTCATTTGATCACTCTGGGATGCGGTTTTAAGAAAATTAATTAGTTGTAGCGGAGTGGACTCGGAATTTTGTTTTCAAGAGTGTGGGACAAACCGTTTTATAATTTAGTTGTAATTTCCAGTGTGAGGATGGGTACATAAGAGGACAAGTGTAACCATCACGATTGTGTTACTGGGAGGTGAGGCAGAGACAAAATAAGGACGTTTCCCAGAGGGACTTCTCGTACAAATTGAAGCTGTAGCTGCCAGTCACATCCCTCTTCCATTTGCGACTTCCAGCTTTCACTTAGAAATTTAAATGAACAAAAGCAAGTCAAAGTCCTGCAAAAGACCATGTTGAGCAACAAGCTTATTTTTGAAGAGCTCTTTCCCCCTGTCTGTATGTTGGGGTTGTGCTTTGAAAGGCTCAGTGTGCTGCCAAAATAATGCACATCTTTCCACCAGACATAAATCTAATGCTGGAAATTGTAGAGTCAGACTGCACACAGCTCAGGTCTTGAGTCTCTTAGGTCTCGACAAACCGCAGCTTTTCTGGCCGTGATCTGATTCCAGGGTGATTTTTGTGAAGAAGAAAATCCACTGGCTTTCTGGAGAAGATGCACTGTTCATTTCTGCAGCCTGATGGGTCTGCAAACATCACGGGGTCCCTACACAAGGGGGCAAGTCATCTTTAAAAAAAAATTGTGCCATCATTTCTAGTTGACCTTTCCTTCCAGACATACTCATCCACTCCCATTTCCACACTAGTAAAAATGCTGTTTTAGCTACTGCTAAGAACTTTGCTGCGGGACTCTTACTGTTTTAGGTGTAGTTTAACAATGCAGGTTAAATGCCTAATGATAAGTGTCTGAGTGGTCCAGTTTTGGATTACAGTGAGTTACTTACATGATCCATGGTCTGCTGTGCTGCTAGGCTGACTGATGTTACTCTACAGAGTGGATGCAGCCGCCCTTCAAGTACACGGCAAGAAAACCTAGAAAAAATAAGTGTAATCGCCACATTAAATATGGTGAAAGTCTGTAGCTTGTTTGCATGTAGTCTTGGAACAGGTGATTGTAACAGGCTGGTTTTGGTGAGCAGTTGTATTCACTGGTTTGGGGTATTATGAAATGACCGCCATTTGTTCATTTTTTAGCAAAGAATCCGAATCCTTCACGTGGAAAGCAAATTTTTTTTAATGCACCCATAAAAATTATCTATTGTAAATTAATTTTTTTGGTTGTGTATTCCTCTATTAAATACAATCACAATGTTGCAAAGTATTTTTCAGCGGAGAGCTAATCGTCTATAGAAATGGCTCACTGAGTGCTAAGGCCAGGCCAAAACTGTCAAATATGAGTCGTGGAAGATGGATGGAATTATATGTTGGATCACTTCTTCAAACCTCCAAATGCAGCAAATTTTCTTGGGGAGCAGACACATCAAACTTGAAAGAACTACATCAAAGAATACGTTGCGGATTTTTGTTTCATTAATGTGATAACAATACTGAGAGTAGCAGGAAGATGTTACTTGCATTTCATAGCCAGGGTTGTATAAACTGCTAATTATAAATGTTTTGTGTTGTTCCAGTGTATTTATTTTGGATGACAAGTGTGATGTGTGAAGGGGAAACTAATCACGGGATGTCTGGAGATGCCAGCCATCAGCTGTGGCTAAAGCGGCTGCACCTACGGACTCCTCCAGAATCCCTGAAATGAACGGAGAGAGGTTTGGGGGACTCTGGATCAGATTTGGGATCACAAAGTTTCTTCTGTGGAAAGTGTTAGAAATTCTGTGGCGATTCATTCTCAGAAGAGAAATTTGGTGAGCGGGGAATGTCTCTTCATTTCCATGGCAGGCCTTTCAAGTCATGGGCAGTGCCTCTTGGGGATGGCAGCCTCTTGCAGGGAACCGAGTTTGGCTTCAAACTGCCGGAGCTTGGCTGGATTTGAAGTGAGCACGTTTTCTTAGTTTTGTTGGCTGTTCGCAATCCAAAACCCCAACTCATTCTTGTTTGTGTTATACAAACCTTCTCTGTGTTTGTGCATAATGATGCCTTTAATCAAGTTTTGCTCTAATGGTGAGGAATGTTATTAATAATATATAAAAGCTATTTCATGTAATTAAAAGTGGAGAAGAAAGTATTATTTTACAATTAGGCAGACAGTCTGTCTTTGATCTTGGAACCTCTGTCAAGGTACGTTAGTAATAAAAATGAGCGTCCTGTCATTTTAACCTCAGGGTAAGGCTATCATTATGTTTACTAAGCCAGAACTGCCCTGTGAAAGTAAAGTACTGTGCTAATTGTACTCCAGAACAGGGTCTGTTGGCTTTTTTAACCTTTCTTCCCACATCTTGTCACTTCTGCATTACGAAACTCGAGTGAATTACCTCAAAACCAGGAAATAAGTGCTGAAATGACATCAATTTTTGCATAAATAAATAAAAAAAGGTTAATAAAATACCAGCACAGTGGGAGCTGGATTTGTCAGTTTACAATGTTGTGCTGTGAGTGGTATGTTTGTGGGAGACGTGAAGAGAGCGTAGCACTGGCTTCCTCGTGTGCCAGCTTTGCTTCAGAGCCATACAGAAACAGTGTTTGATAATAGGATTTGTCCCTTCTGTACAGATGCTCTACATTCAGCTATAGTTCAATGTACTCTGAAATACAAATTTTTGTTATTTTGCTGTAGAAAAATCAGTGTTTTCAGACATCAAACAAAGAGTTGTTTTTACATACCCGTAGCTTGTGTTTTCCTTCTCCTCTGCTTCTGCCTGCCGAACTAGCTCCAGCTTCCCAATGCAGATACTGGTAGCAAAGGGCCTTCAGGAGCTGGGAGACTGTGACAAAAGCTACTTAAGAAGCTGGATGGATATTCCAGCAGGCAAGCCATGCAAACGACTACAGCTATTAAACTAGCAATACCTGAGCTTGGAGACTTAAAACTAGCTGATATATTCAGGTTTGGCTGTGGGTTGCATTAATCCTACATGACCCAGTGCTAAGAAGTTGCAGATTTTTTCAGGATGCAAGTTTCTGAAAGTTATTCTGCTTGCTTAGGGGTGGCATGGAAATTTTATCTACATCTCTATGTGTTAACTCTAAATATTTAGTTATGATACGAGGCTATTTTTAGGCCTCTTCTAGTATAAAAAAATGTGGGCTTGTGATTAAATAGTTGACAAGAAAGTGAATGATGCCCTGACTGCTTTCTTTTTTCTCCTCTCAATTTCTTATACTTAGTGTAGAGGCTAGGAGGCAGCTTTGGAGAATGCTTTAAGAGCCATCATTCAAATCACGTCAAGGTTTCTTGAATGTTTAAAAATCTAAATTAAGCATGATAGCAACACTGGCTGGAAATTACGTTGCTTACAAGTCAAAAGAAACAAAGGCTGTACTGTATGTGTTGTACACCAGAGGGGAATTGCCATTTCGGGTGGATGAATGGGTTTGGGATCACTGCGAGCACCCGCTCTGCTCTTGTGGGTGTTTGTGAGTGACTGGGTGCATGCAAGCAGGAGTCCAGCAGCCTGCCCCTGCTGCTCAATGGCACCAGCACTAAATCCCCCAGAATGGGTCCCTGAATTTCTGGTGCATAGCTAGTTGAGAAGACTTTGCATGGCTGCATGTATTCCACCACTTCCACCCCACACACAGTCTTGCTTGTATGAATCTTGCTTGCATGCTCTGGTCCCTGCTGAAATTTCACAAGAAAAATTCTTCCTTCTTTAGCCTCCAGATAGCAGCAGAATACCTGCTGTCAATAGGTTATTACTTGATTTCCACCCTCCAATATTTATCATGCTATTAATTCCCCTTCATAATATTAAAAATGTTAATTCAGTGTTTGCTAAGTCTCCTGTTTCCCAGTGAGAATAAGACCAAGCTGTTTAATCTTTCCACACAGCCCGCTGCAATTTTTGAGAATTGTTATCATTTTGATTACTCTGTAATGCACCTCCCAGAACAATTATAAACTCTGTAAACTGAAGCTGCAGCAAGCTGTTTGTCAGAGAGCCGGGCCGTGCTGAGGGAGCCTTTGTAAACTTCGAGTCTGTGCTTTCTTGCTAGTTTGTGTATTAGGTGTGGAGTTGTTTTGTGAGGCACCGAGACACGTGTCTTTAGACGTGAATCTTTAAGGAAAAAAAGCAGCTTGGGCAAACTTGGAACAGACGATGAGGTACTCTAAGGGAATTTAGCTCTGATCATGTAAAGCAGTGGAGCCCAGCAAAGAGCCCTGGGCAAAGATTTTGAAAATTGCAGTTATACCCGACAGGAGGAAAATGAAAACGGTCAGTAAGCATGAGAAGGGCTTTCCTGTGGGATGCAGCCATTGGGATGGCAGGTTCTGTGGAGATTACACAGACACTCACATAGGGCCTAACTTACCTTGTTTTGTAAATGCTGCTCTGTTCACAGAACATCGGAGCTGGTTTAGCAGGAAAGATGTCATGTCACAGCGGGAGAGCATCCTCTGTCTGTGCAGAGGAAGCTGCTGGGAGAAGGATCCGACTCTTTCACGCTCCCTCCCGCTGCTGCCCTTTGCTTTCACAGATCTGGTGGGCCCCTTCCCATGAATGTGGTGCCGTGCATTAATTCTCTTTCTGTGGGTTCCAGGTGTGAATTGCTCCAGCAAAGTCAAAATGTAGGAAAAAGTTGTAATTTCTTACCATAGGATAGCAACAGGATAAAAATAGAAGAACGCTTTTGCCGTAGAAGCAGTATTACAATGTTGACTGGCTATGAGGTAGGGTTCAATAAGAATAGGTATGTGGGTGCCTCGAAAAACTACATCAGATACTTTGTGCACTATGAGTTAAAGGATATATGTTGCTACCCACAGTGACTTATTTCAAGTAGCTTATATTTGGCACAGTATGCTGGTAGATTACAGAAGGAAATGCTAAGCATGGAGCTCTTATTGCTCCTCTCAGGCTTAGCAATTATGAAGAATAAAAAATTTACCAGAGCCTAAGCTCTTAGATAGCTATAAACATGGGGAGAATTAAGGGACAGGAAAATTATAGCAACCCAGCTAAACCACTATAATTAAGGCTGAATTGCCTTTTATATTATAGCATTCATGAAGTAGAATGTTGAAATAAGTGAAAAGTAAAAGCTCAAATACTGTATCAGACTTAGATTTTGGGAGGACAAATCCATTTTATCTAACAGTGTGTGGGGAATGTTCAGTTTCTCTGGTCTGCCTCGTGCTGGTGGTGGCTCGACCTCCTGACTGAAGCGATGCCCGAGCTGCTGAGCTGGGAAGGCCGCGGTGTGGTCGTGCAGGTACAGCAGGGCCCCCTGCAGCACCCACTGCCATTTGCAAAGGGCTCCTAAATCACCTGGGTGAGCTGAAAATCCCATGGGTTATGGAATCAGAGACCCCTTCACATTGTTCTCATTCAGCTTGAGGCAAAGAATTATTTTTATTGCAACTAATTTGTTTCATACTTTGTGTGCTGATGGACTTTCAGCCTGTTTCCTTCTGGAAACCAGGCTCATGCAGGAGGCCTGTCTGCTCGCCTGTGCATCTTCATCAGTCCCCTGCTAATAGCTTCTGAATCCAGTGTCCCCTTTCCACTGAAGCTGACAGAGACGTAGAGGCTTCAGGGTTATTAAGTCCCCACAAGTTGGGTGAAAATCCTCAGCTAGAGGAAAAAGACCTGCATTAAAGCTCCTGGAGGGGGAAAGTCAGGCAGAATTCAATCTGTGTTCCTTCTGCAAGGCAGCAGCCAGACCAAACCAGACAGCACATGTTATCAGCAAGGCGAATGGAGGACGTGGGAAGAAGCTGAAAGTATATAGAGAGGAGGTTAGCAAATATAGGACACGGGTCTTGCTGTTGTAAGCTTGTTTGGATCAGCAGGTTTGTAATGGGAATGAATTCCAATGTGTGAATTTCAAAGGCACCCCTACAGCTTAGGGAGAGAGGCTTTCTGTTAGAAGGGAAAAAGCACCATAGAGAAGTAGTCTGAAGTCTTAGAAAGTGGTAAAATATACAAGAGAAGAGAATGGTCTTTTGTGTAGAGAATTCTCAGGCTGATGGTGACAAACGAGTGGTATTATTCACATGTAGACTGCAGTAATTTAATTAGAGCTATATGCTGCCTTATTTTGCCACAATGAGCTCGATTAGCAACACTGCATAGCCCCAACTTTCATAAACCATGAGTCAGTTCCTTTGAAATACTAACACTGGCTTAAAAATTCTAAATACCTTATTTTGGGATGTCCTTTTAAATTATATCTTGAGTTATGAAACCAGAAAACTTGGAAGCTGCTCTCAATCCTGTTCATGTCCATGATGAATTGATTTCATGAAGAAGGGAGTGAGGCCACTTTTGATCACTTCTGTAAATCATAACCAAACTGAACATTGATTTCAGTCCATTCAGGAGAGTGGGAGAACATGATTTTGCCTTGAATGGAAACAGCAGTGAGCCTTTTTCCTCTTTCTAAATTCCTTTTCATGTCTGCTTTACTGACTGTTTGTAACCATCTGCTACAATGCAGGAAACCCTGAGTGTGTTGAACACTTAAAATTTTCTGTTTGTTTCCATGGCTGTGGGGAAGAGCTGGAGGATGGCAGCTCTGAAAGTTCAGAAGTGAAAAAGCAGATGAGATAAAGGGCATCCCAATTTATGGGAACTCAGAATTTGTTGTTAAAAACATAACTGAACTTAAATTTAAAAACAGAACTTAAAATAAAATTCAGGCTTTTTGCCTCCACCATCCTGCAATATCCTTACATTGAACCCTAAATATTCCTTCAGGGTGTCTCAGGCTTGTTGGCTGTAGGAAGCTAGACGTGTGACTGTAGGCTCTGTGTTTTTTTGAGATAATGAACTCTCCATTTTGGATTATAAAATACAGTTGTTTCCTGAATTAAGTTCTGGTAATGCTGACAAGACCTTCCTGTAGATGAATGATGTATAACAGGAAGGTAGGCTTTAGCTCAAAGCTTGTTAAATGGAAGGTAATATGCTTGCTCCTTGAAAATATTTATTAAATTAACTTCTCTCTAACACACAGGTCCTTACTGCCTAACACAAGTTGGAAGGAGGGTTTCTTTCCACTGGTTTTAGTGACAGCAGGATTAGGCCCAGAAAGATTTTAATTAATAGCAGTAATACACGTGTGTGTCTTCTGGAACTCTGGAACGGTACATTTTAATTCACTTTTTATATGGGGTTACTTTCTTGATTCAAACATGCCAACTTGTTTTTATAGTTTTATTTGGTGAACAGGAAATAGTTGTCAGTTCTGCCTGGTTTTCACCCGTCAGCCTACTGCAGTGGTGCACAGGCAGAGTCACCGGGCTTTCACCCGGCAGGGCTTTTGGATTTGTCAATGGCACACTGCAATACAATGTGGCAAAGAGCCACTCTGAGGTACCCTTTGAACTGATAAATTATTTACTAATTCTGCCTTTGTGTAATTATAAATCCCCCAACCCTGGCAGATTTATACAGTTAAAAACAAAAGCTTACGTTTGAAAAGCAGAACAATCATTTGGAAGTCGTCAGTGCCAGCCTTACGACTACTGCTGACCACCAAGTCCTGATTTTGAGTTGAGAATGGTGGGATGGAGCTAGGGAAGCTGCTTTGATACGTTAGTCAGAGGTGGTTGGTTTTTTTTGTTTTGTTTTTTCCCCTACAGCTATAATAGCAGCTATTACTGCTGAGTGGAAAGCACCCCTGAAGTTATGCTGCTGTAGTGCATTGGACTAATGACAGCTTGAGTTGAATTTAGTTGAGTGGTTTTGTTTATTTTATCAAGAAAAATAACTATGATGGTTGCCAAATGACCACACAGAAATGAGGAACAAATGTTTCCAGGATTTAAAGTGGGGATTGCAAACTACAGCAAACTTAAAAAAAAAAATTACAAGCTGTAGATTATGACTAGAAACTTCTAGAAATAAAATCCTTCTGCAAAGAAATTTCAGAAATCAGGAACGTCATTTAACTTCTGTGAGTTTTGCTTTGAGCAAAACAAATGCATGACATTTATACCAGGTCTGTTTGTTTTAAAGTGTGTGTGTCCAGTACTCTTTCCTACTCTGTTTAGGTCCTACGTTTGAACCCCCCAACTAGTGAACAGTTACTTGGTATGAATGTATTTATGGTGCTGAAATTGGCCCACACTTCTTGAGCAGTATGAGGGTAGACACTGTGAATTTTCAGGCCAAATTAGTTTAGTTTCTTGTTTAACTCATGAGCTCTTGTTTAAGGTGTAGCTTTTTGTTTGTTTTTAAATAAATCTGTTTCTTACATATCTGGGTCTCATCCTGTAGGATATGTTTCTAAGAACAATAAAAAAAAATCTCGTCTTGGTAAGGTGCCTGCAGTGCACTACTCTATCCTAAAGACCAATGTAATTCCTTGATACCAGCATTAGTAGGCATACTTCTGTGGAAAGCCCTCATTTCCCATGTGCCTGAAGTCATCTGCCACATCAGGAGGATTCTCACGGACTGTTCTCAAAGAACAGCAGCTGCTGAATCATGAATTATCCTAGGCTTTGCATATTGACGGTCTTGAGTTGAGATCCAGCCCCTCCAAGAGTTTCATGAAAGTCATAGAAGTGGGAGAGCTCACAGACATGTAGGTAGGAATAGACACATGTTGGTGCAGCAAGGCTAGTTCTGTGAGATTGGATGTGAGATCAGTTGGAACTGACTCTTTTGTCTCCAGTCAGGTAATTTCCAATGAAATCTTGTTAAATGCAATGCTTCCCTTACCTGGAAGCAAGAGATTTGAGGTGGTGACCTCAATCATGTGGCCAAAAATTTGCAAGGAGCAAACCTGTGTGTGGGCCCCTGAATGTGGAAGCTGTGGATGTTACAAGGCTGAGATAAAGTCTACCACAGACCTAAGTGAGCACAGATCCATGTAGAAGCATCCCCTAGAACTGACCAATAAATTGTATTGAAAATTGAAAATGTTCCTGGGCGTTTAATTTCTTGCAGCAAATACTTTCCTGTGTTAAATTTCATTAAGGTGAGAGCAATTTAAAGTAGTCTATAAATAGGGAAATAGTACGAACATTTACACAGACGAGCACTGGTTTTGCCTTCACTTAATTTTGTATGAAATGTAGTATTAAACTTCAAAAAGAGCTAGTGTTAGACATGATTTGATACCTAAGTAGGATAATTCTGAATTATGACTTAGGTTAAAAAATAAAAAATCCTCTTCAGATGTAAGACGAGAGAAAGGGGAGAGATGTTCTTATTATATTCAAGAAGTGTGATACATAAGCATCAATGATTCCATTTGTTTTATATATTTGCTTGTCATTTTAATGGTTTATTATCAGGGATCCAGTCAAAATTGGCAATAAAAAGAACGTAGCTTTACTTTGATTCAAAGTCTGCAGCAGATATGCCAGCAGAAGGAATAAATAAGGCATGGAGAATATGCTGTTAATAAGGGAAACACAAGTAGTTCTAAGCATATTTCACACTCTTTCTTTATTTTGATTTCAAGCAGAGAGCTGAATGCACTTAAATTATTAAGTCAAAGTGAATAGTACCTTGAACATTGGTTGAAATATTCCCTTCTAGAGCAAACTTGGGTTTGTTCTCATAAATCTATTCTTATAAACCATTTTCAGGGGGGAAAAAAAAGAGTTCTGTTTCTTTCTGATTTTTGTGTGCTTTGTAGATAGGGAATATCTTCTGTATAAGAACCTCTTTGCTATTCACTTCAGTTCTCCGTCCCAGGAAGGAAATATACTGGAGGATTTTGTAGCGTTGGGACTGTACATTATTCTGTCCTTCAGTGGCCAAATGTAACATATAGGTGAGAGAATGCGGTGTGACTAAATATAGTTCAGTACTATCACTCTTTTTTGATGGCAAAAAGTATTGGCTGGCCAAGCAATTGGCTGATTAAAGGTCAGCTGGCCTTGGGTCAGTCAATTAAACCATGTGGTGCCCTTTTGGAGCGGTCTCTTCATCTAACTGTAGGAGTGTACAAGACAAAGTCTCAATTAAAAAGTTTAAAAGTAGAGTAGCTGTGTGTACAACTGGATTCAATGCCTCAGGTTTTCTTTGCTGACACCTTTTTTCTTCCCATGGGAGGAAGAGAAAGAAATGATATTTAATGGTTTTTAAACCGTGGATGTGCTATTTTCAGCAAACAAACATGGCAGCCCTGGGATGACTCTTCTCTGCGCTTGGTCAGGGCTGTGGTCATGTTTCCAATCCTCTGGTGTGTCCCTTCTGAACTTGTTTTGCTTTGTTAACCCTTCTCTTCTCTTCTCTCTCTCTTCTCTCTTCTCTCTTCTCTCTTCTCTCTTCTCTCTTCTCTCTTCTCTCTTCTCTCTTCTCTCTTCTCTCTTCTCTCTTCTCTCTTTTCTCTCTTCTCTCTTTTCTCTCTTCTCTCTTTTCTCTCTTCTCTCTTTTCTCTCTTCTCTCTTTTCTCTCTTCTCTCTTTTCTCTCTTCTCTCTTTTCTCTCTTCTCTCTTTTCTCTCTTATCTCTTTTATCTCTTCTCTCTTTTCTCTCTCTTCTCTCTTCTCTTCTCTCTTCTCTCTTCTCTCTTCTCTCTTCTCTCTTCTCTCTTCTCTCTTCTCTCTTCTCTCTTCTCTCTTCTCTCTTCTCTCTCTCTTCTCTCTTCTCTCTTCTCTCTTCTCTCTTCTTCTCTCTTCTCTCTTCTCTCTTCTCTCTTCTCTCTTCTCTCTTCTCTCTTCTCTCTTCTCTCTTCTCTCTTCTCTCTTCTCTCTTCTCTCTTCTCTCTTCTCTCTTCTCTCTTCTCTCTTCTCTCTTCTCTCTTCTCTCTTCTCTCTTCTCTCTTCTCTCTTCTCTCTTCTCTCTTCTCTCTTCTTTTTTTTTTTTTTTTTCCCAGCCACATCCACTGCTAGGGTGCAACCTGCTGCCTTGGTGAGTTCTGAGACAGATGTAAAGCAAACAAATTAAACACACACAGCACACTGAAAACTTCAGTGAGAGAAGTATTTGCAGAAGGCAGGCCACCCCTTTATACCTTTTTGCTTGGAGATGGAGCTTGTCATGTTAACTTTGCATGGACATAATTGGCACTTCTGGTCCACCACATTGAAGCCGACTGCCTCTGCTATGGCTTTCTAGGACAGCTCAATCTGGAGACCGTGGCGCAGAGAAGAAACTAGCTTGGTCTATTTTACTCAGTGCCCTAACACAAACATGATGAGAAAATCCATTGCGAGGAAGAATCCATATTCCTATTAGACACGAAGCTGCTCTTACTCATCGATCTGCAGCTCCAGGTGCCGCTGGGGCTTGCGTGTGAGACCCTCAAATCCACGGCACAGCTTCTGTGTTGCTGCGGAGGCGCCGGAGCAGCTGCGCCAGTGCCCCAGGGACCGGCTGAGCCTTGCAGGCAGGCGGTGCCGAGGCTCGGTGCTCTCTGCAGCGTGCCAGGAGAGTCAGTGGGGCGGTGGGGAGCACAGCCGTATGCCTCGGAAGGAGCCGGAGAGGATACGGAGTTGAAGGGTTATCGGTAAGCAAGGCAGGTGCGGCTCACACGTGGCGCTGCAGGCGTGAGGAGCCAGTGCCGCAGCTGGTGGGAGGCAGGAAGACCTTGTGCTGCACCATTGATTTCAGGTACATTTGGGAACGCTCTGTGCTTGTGTGACTAATGCCTGCCTGAGGTCCCTAGACAAAGTGGGAAAATGTTTAATACAAGAAAATAAAGGAGAAGAGCTAGTTTCTGTTTGCTGAAGGCAAGTGTGTGGATGGACGTGCTGATCTTTCCGGAAAGAAATGAGTGATGTCTGGAAAGAGCTCCTGACAGACCTTGGTGGGGAGAAACAAAGGAGAGTGAAAGGGGAGACAGGGAGGAATTTTGTGGTTTCAGAAGGGAGGAAGAGCAGAACTGGGCAGCAGCATAACACGGCCAAGCAAGGTGGCAGGCCTCGTGGTTGCTCTGAGCATGTCTTCATGTACTGGTATTCAGGCTTGAGCTGGCAGGCTTGTTACACAAGCCCACTGGAGCATTTGCAGCTGAATTGTGCTTCCTGTGCTCTCTCCAGGTCCCCAAACTCTGGTCTCATATGCTTTCAATCATCCCTTGGCCTGAGTTGGCTGCAGTGGAGGCACTTCTGCTGGTGCCACTGGGACTGCTGGGCCCGACACCAGCCATGGGCGCTTGGGCTGCCCTCTGCTTGATCTCCTTGTGCCTGCCACTCCTTGTTCTCTGCCAGGAGTCTTGGCCTCGAGTTTTGAGATGTGTTGCGTATAACTGGGACTTGTGGACCTGGCTGAAGCACATCTAGATGTCTCAAAAGACATGTGCAGATGAGTTCCCTATGACATACCTAAGGCATTTTGGCCCAATGGTATGTGCTCAATAAATGTGACACCCTTGGTCATGGCTGTAGTGCATGTACGTGAGAGCTGAAGCACCCAGGTGTAATTTGTGTTGCAGCTTTTTGCATAAGTACCTCTTCAGAGACCCCAAACAGCTTGTGAGCACTCAGTTACAGTACCATTCTCTGTATCCCTGAGATTTACAGTTCACTTGTCACAGAATATATGTTAATGTGGCAAGGAGTCCGCTTTCACAGACTCACATTGCTCTCTAATTCAGAGCACTGCCCTGGGTGAGCATCCGTTTGAATGGGCACTGTCAGTGCCCTGTGACCTGCCGCGATGTACCCGGCCTGTTCGACCTTTGTGGTGTGCAGGGACAGCTCTGTAAGGACAAGGAAGTTCTGTGTAGGCAGATCCTCCAGATGGTTCCACTGGAGGAAAAAAAAATGAATGTTGGGTTTATCAAGCAGTGTTAGGAGGTTGCTCTGTGTTTGCTGTGTCATTTAAGACTGTCTGTTTACCGGAACAGTACTGTGGTGTGGAAGTGCCGGTGCAACCAGCTGAGTACAGACATAATCATCCCTAGATTGCAAGCATCCAAAGAAACAAACAAAAAAAAAAAGATGGGATTGAGCAAGGAGTGCAAAGTTTAAAAGGCTGTGCATCAGGAACCAACGTGACTTTGTGTTAAGTGCAATTTATCAATTCACTGTGCCCAGTGGATGGGATACAAAGAGCAGAGAGTGTGTCAGAAGCAAGTTGCTGCTCTTCCATCGCTGCCCTTCCTGGGTGTCCCCAGCCCTGCTGCCTCCCCTTTGCCCCAAATGCTGTCCCTATGCTCTGCTCTGTGGCTTTTGAGATCTCAAAGGCAGCACAGCACATGTGATTGAATGTATCTCCAGAAGAAGGGGAGGCCAGCTCCTGCCTGGCAGTATCTGGAGCTGCCTGTGGCCCGTAGCCCATTCTTTGTTCTCTGGATCTGCTCCTTTTTCTTGGGGCTCTTTCTGATGAACAGCTGAATGCACGAGATGGTCACGCTTGAGTGCTTGTTATTTGTGGCAATTAGCAGAGGGTTGCACAGTGTGCACATATGCAGGAGAACCCAGTGTAGCATCCTGTGGAGCCAGAAAGACAGACGTATGCCATTTGAAACCAGTTTGCTCCTCACAGTCAGCAAGGGAGCTTCAGTACTAGTAATAAAAGGCTGCTGCCACCATGGCTGGAAACATCCCGTGCAAAAATGGGGACCAGTATCCACCCCCCAGCAGTCATACTGGGACCTCTGCTTGGGAATAAGGAAAACAAAATCCTTGGAAAGAACATGACTGACTTTGACAGCATACAGGGGCCTGTTCCTTTTCCATCACTCGTTTCCCAGTTGTTTTTGATTATCTGGCTAGCCGTTGCAGCTGAAATAACGGTGGGCTTGTGAATACTTGTCCTCTTTTCCAGTTCAGTCTCTGCTATAAGCAATGTAATCTTGAAAACATTTCACACAAAAAGAATGTTAAGGATCCATGTCTGTAAACATAAAGCAATTTGTTTTCTGGTCCTTTTACCTGGATATATAACTTAGGATGGGTAGTGATGTGGTCAGCCTACTAGCAAAAGGCATGGTTAAGGGTGCCAAAATCAGGGCGAAAATAAAGGTATTAATCATTGTGAGTTTGCAGCTGTAAACTTGCCTGTATAGCCAAGGATATAGTCAGGGAGCCAAGTGTCAGGGCAAAGAGGACCTTTGTTAGACTGTGCTGAGGGGAAAGATAACAATGAGTTAGGATATTTCTGTCCCGTGGAAGGCAAATTTCCCACTCAGCCTTGTGCTCCAAGGACGATGTGACACTAAACTGCACAGCTGAGCACAGAGCAGCAACTGAGCTCTTTAACCTAGGGACACTCTTGGAGCTTAAACCAGTCATTTTCTTATTCCTTCATTTACTTATCCTTCATGATAGGCAGACAAAGGAAAACTTTTTTTTTGTAATCCGTGGGATGTTTCTGTTACTGCAGTTATTCTTCTGAGATCAAAATTTTAAGGTGGTATCTTTTTCTTCTTATTATTCGACTCTATTTTAGGGAACCTTCTTGCTTCTCAAAATTACATTGCTCTGTAAAACTAGAAAGTGACAAATAATTCTGCCTGCCTCTGCATAGTGTCCTGACTTGCGAGCAAATGACAGCCGAACACAGTGATTTTGCCTAATGCCATTGTGACACCCTGGAGCCAGCAGCACCTGATTTGCAGGCACAGGCGCAGACGGTGTTCCACTCTGGTGCAGACCTCTGTAATGCGTGCGGATCAAATACTCATTATTCAGGCAGAGGAAATGTGACATCTCAATTAGGCAGGGAGTTGTTTGTAGTCGTGTGTGTACTGTATGGAAGTAACATGTTTGAGGGGGAACCTAGGGAGGAAAAATAATTTATTTTATTTCTCTCTTTAACCTGTCTTTTTAACCTGTTTACAGCCCATTTTGAACACGAGCATAGTTTGTGGTTTTTTTCTCTCTCTCTCCTTTTTTTTTTCCCCCCCCCCTTTCCAGCTCTTGGTTAATATTTGTGGATGATCATGGCATGACTATCAGATACCTGTAGTTCTGCACTTGGCACTCTAGTTGTGTATTTGCCCCACAAGGGTCAAGGATTTACAGCAGCTGATGGGAGCCTTGACTGTAGAAGGAATACAGGATTAGGCTACAGGATACTCTACACGGAGTTTACCTTGTTTATCTAAGAGTGAAAACACTTACCGAAGAGGGATGAAATAAGGTTTTATGAGCTCTGAATGAAAATAGCAGTACTCCGTCTTTCCATGAATCTGTAATTCTCTCTTTTTCCCTGTCTTTTTTAGCTGCATGAATGTAACATTTTTAATTTGCAGTATTGTAAGAAAAAAGCATCCTATGATAGAATCACCTAATTACAACATCATTCTTTTGCAAAATAATAATTTCTATATATTTTATTAAGCTACGAGACAGTAAATGCAGTGGAGACAGCTGGCATCTCCTTGGCAGGAATTCTTTTGAGATGCATTGCTTTTTTCTACATTCCTCTTATAACCTCTACTTGTTCTCTTTGATGCTGATGTTCCATTTCAATAGGACTCATCCTTTTAGCACGAGAACATCACAGTACTGTGAATAAGAGTTTCTGTTCAGCTTTAGTTTAGTCTTGCTATCAGCTGTATGTACCTTTTTAGCTCTTTTTCAGCTCTGTTTTGTCTTTTTTTTTTTTTTTTTCCCACCAAAAGATATGAATCAGGACATAAGATCTCTTAGAAACTTTATTTAAGAATTTAAAGTAAACACCACTGTTTCTATTTCTGTATTTTTCCATAGGGCTGGAAAGTGAGAGGTTTTCAGCATTGCTAAATACCTAGGAAGTGCTATTAGTCAATTTACAGACCTGAGATTCTCTCATCTTTTGAGAACACTGCTCTGTCCTAATAATAACAACAATGGAGTGAATCGCGTGTGAATCCAAGGAAAGGAGCGCTTCTTTGCTTCTTTATACACGTGGTTACAGTTTAAGCATATATTGCTGTGTCATAGCACTGTAACCTTCCAAAGCCAGTATCAACACTTCACTCTTCTTCACTGAATCCTAGAACTTACTGATTTTTGCCTTTCAGATATTGGTTAAGCTCTGTGTCTCTACACATACTGACAATTGAAAATATGTAACTTGACAGATACAATTAATATATTCTGGAGGAATCTCATAAATGTTTACTTAAAACAGAGGAATGTGGTTTTGCTTACATTATAATAGCATGCTTTTAAGTTTACACTCAAAAACAAAACACAAAAATGTGGCTGAAGTTTGGAGGGAGAAAAAACAAAGGAGAAAGAATGGTGGGCATAATGATTGAGAGCAGGCAGCTCAGTTGTCTAAAAACCATGCACAAATGTCTGAAAAGTAAAAGGTGAAAGCAAATAAACCAGAAAAGAGATATTTAATTAAAGTGTGTTGAAGGTCAGAGTATAAGTACTTGAAATGCACTAAGGCCATGCATGAAATATTTGGAGCAATGTTTTCCTGGTCCCTCCTGGATGAGAAGAGGCATGTGAGTGGTCAGTCCCGTCGCAGCGGGACCCCTGTCAGCACCTGGGCGGCTGTGCTCTGCTCTGGGAGACCGCGTACAGGAGCCTGCTTCTGGGTTTGGTGGTCCAGATTTACACCCACGATGAACTGCAGGTGTAATTTATAGGTGTTTGATTGGGCTATTTCAAATGTTTAGCTTTGGGCCAGTTTAATGAGCTGGCTCAGTGTTATGAATCAAGCGTGCAGTTAATCACTGGGACAAAATTTGGGGCTGTTATTGGCAAGTACAAAACTTATGTTTACAAGGTCAGACACCAACGATAAAACTCAGGGCTTCAACTTTTAAGGAAGAATGATGTTTTTCGGCATAAATCCTAGTAATGGACGCTGTAGTACACCTCTTCCCAGTGCAATAGGAAAGGACAGCATGATGTGTCTCTATACAAACACCGAATTTCTACGTAATAAACATTTGTTAAAAAATGTATGAGAATAAAACTAGCTGGTCTGCATTCAAGTAGCACATACAGAGCATCAGGGATACCTATGATCACACAACATGGTAAAATAGTCACATTTGCATACGTTACCACTAGGAGTATTGTTGTAGTAAAGAGCAGCCCACAAACTGCATGGGGAATTAGTACAGCCGATACATTCTTTCAGTATTATCAGCTCATCTGAAGTAGTATCAAAACCCAGTCCCAGAACATAATCTATTCAATGTTTGTTTCTTTCAGGGTTACAAGAAGCATCCCAACGGAGTGCTGTGCATAATGAAAGCCTTGACTGGTAAGAAATATTGGATGGGATGTTCAGTTTATGTTTGGTAAGAGACAAAATAGATCTGGCATAAAATATGGTAGTAGCAAACTTCCTCTAAATGTATCTATAAATTGTCAGGGATAGTTCATCAGCTGAGGAGACTGGTATTTTTGGTGCTAATGAAATCTTATGGACTCATACATTTAACAAACTCTACTGGCTGTCAACGGATAGCTTTTACAAAACAATCAAAATGAACTGTTTCTGTAGCTGAGATACTCTGCTTCTTCACAGAAATGTTGCAGGCTTCATAAAATTACTACTATGCAACCTCCCTCCCCCCCAACCCTGCCCCCAAAATGTAGTTTGCATAATATATTCTTCATGTCAGTAGAAAGCTCTACAAAAGCTGCATAAGAAGACACTTAATGACTAAAAACACTGGTAGAAATCTTGTATCACAATATGCACCCTGGGTATTGCAGCAGAGCTTGTTGTAATGCAGTTCTTTCTGTCTGTACATCTCTATGATATATTCCCAAAAGAATGTTAAACAGTTGATCTGAACAGAGACACCGGATCACTTCTTTTCTTGTAGGAAATCTGCTCTGTAGTATTGAACAGAATATTTTCACTGGGTTTTCAGGTCTTATTCCTCTATAGCTCATGTTAATAAATGCAACAGCAGTATCTTTCTTTCTATTTTCTTCATACTGTAAATGAGATCTTTGGATAAATTGAAAAAATAAACACTGTGTTAACACACTGTTATAATTAAAAAAAAAATATTTCTTGATGCATGTTAGAATAGATATGTCTTCAGTTAACCTGTTTAGGAAACTCCTGGTTAATTTGCTTTGTGCAAGAGAAGTTCCCTGATGGTTTGTCTCACTGTTGTCCCAATATTATCTGACTGCAGTAAAAGGAAAGTGCTGTGACAGTCTTACAAAATTACTTGAACAAACCGCGTATTGAGTGATGTCATTTATTTACCTTCGGAGGGAACTATTGTGTTACTAGGGACTGACGGAACCCAAACTGGGGATGGAACAATGCAGATACATTTCAGATGGGGCTGATAGAAAACATCCTGTTAATAAAAAGTGGAAGGTCTAATTATGAGAAAGAATACTGATTTTTAGCCAGTAAGTTCTTTCAAGAAATGTGCATTTTTTGTTTGGGAGATACCACTGTGATAATAAGGATGATAGTGCTGCAGGGTATGGGAGTTAATGCATGGGACTTCTACCTGTCCTAACCCCCTGTAAGCCCTATCCGCAAGTGTTGCATGTCTATGGGCAGTCTAAATATTTATGAAATATTCTTAAGAAATGTTTGCAGTCCATTTTCTACTTCACACACGCATCTTTCTGTAGTCTGACGTTGCAAGTCAATATTACTAATTAGCTACTAGTGCTAAACACTTTGATGATGGGCAATTGAGATTGCTGCTTATTTAGTTCATCATCATTAGGCTGGAAAAAAAATACTTTTCCCTGGAGTAATAAATTGGTCCACTGCATCTGTGAAATTGGATTAACACTATAGTTTTATTGACTCTGAAGTAAATCCTTGTTTGCGATGCTCCCTTAAATATGAGTGAGGATGTATCTGGATTTAAGTTATAATGGTTAGGAAGATGAATCTGTATTTGCCAGAAATGGTGACTGGTTAGTTAGTAAAATGGAGGTCGGTGAACTTTTAAATAATGGGAGATGAATTCTCTGTTCTACAAACTGCAGGTTAAATTCTGCTTTGTACTAAAGGTTTCTGATGAATTATTAAGGTTTTGTGCTATAAACACCATGCCCTAATAGCCATTTTTTTCTAACTCACCTGAAAGTTATATTGCAATGCTAGCTTTTCTATGAGCACCTTGATACTTCCTGCAGGGTAGATAATGTTAAGTTATTGATGCATTTTGACAGTGTTTCAAACAGGTTGTCTCCGTGAAAGAGAACTGTGTAAAATTTAGCCTTCTAGAAGTTAACATGTAATTTGTCATTACAGGAAGAGTAAAACAAGACTTGAATGTTTCTCAATTTTCTGAGCAGTAAAACACACCTTTTTATCTCTGTGAGATACTTTCTCCTTCTGGCACAAAGGAGGCAAGTTGAGCCCCGGGAAGTCCCGGTGAGTGCTGTGAGCCTCCAGATCTGAGGTGCCCAGCGTGTGTGTGCAGGGGAGCTGGGAATAGGTGCATAGTCACTGTGCGTCTCCTGTGTTCTTCCAAAGGAAACTCACTGGAGATGAGAATGATGACGGGCTGCTCTGATCTGCTCTCAGTGATGGTTTCTTACTTGGCCACCCAACTGACCCAAGGTATCTGGCTTCCTTGTTCTTCCTTTTCCCTTGGCTCCTGCATCGTATTGACTGTGCTTGCTGCTAAGAGGAGATTTCAGCAGTAATTATATTAACAGAAAATGTTGCAATCTTCAGAAAAGCCCAGTGCTACCTTGCCCGGATATCCCTGCTTTTAATTCCCTAGCACTTAGAGCTGGCTCAGAATGAACATAACAAGAATCCTGTGTGTAAGCGGAAGCACTTGTACCTTGAATATTTCAAAACCAAGCCTGGGATAATTTTTTCTTCTTTTCAGTGCAAGCTATTACACCCTCTATCATACAGGACACAGTTCTTTGATACAAGGTCAACATAAAAGCCTTTCTAATATTAACCCCAGTATCTTTTCCTTCACTCTAACAACCTTTATGAAAACTGCTTGCGGTGATGTCTGCCAGAGTTGTCCAGGTACTCTAAGCCCAATGGAAGACAATTTTATTCTACCCACCCTGCACAGCGAGCAGAACCCATTTTATTTCCCGCTTTAGAAGTACAAGAATTTAAGAAGCACCTATATTTAAGCATCTGGAATATTTTCAGCCAATATTTCAGAGAAGTATGTGGCTTCAAGGAACAATTATCAGTAACTGGACAAATACCTGGTGTCATTGGTGGTATCAGGTGGGCTCAGTGGTATGTTTGTTTTTTATTCACCACAAAGTTTTTATTCAGTTCTCTGAGCCACCTCACTGAAACCAGGACCCTGACAGATTGCAAATTCGGAGTATGAGACTGCCTTAAGAGGCTTAATAGGTTCAAGACAGAGACTGGCACAGAAGTAAATCCTTCCCTTCAAAATCCACCTCCCCTGTCCCAACATCTCAGTAGCTTAAGGGCTTCAGGTCTGCTACAAATTAATTTATCTGAATGCAGAGAAATGAATGGATAAAGAAGGTAGTGATAGTAACAGGGAAAGCATCTTTTTAATTGAGGGATAAAGAGAAGAAAATGAGAGATTTGGAGTGAAGACAGGAAATGTAATGTTTGTATAAATGGTTTGAGAACATCAGTGCAATTTTAGCATTTCTGATGAGTACATTTCATCAGTGGCCATGAAGGTGAACAAGAGACAACTGAGTATAGGTGGTTGCTGGAAGGATGAAAGAGAATCAGTTAAGTAGCATGTGGAAAAAAATGAGGGATGGAGAGCATGGGGGGGGGAAAGGAAAAAACATGTGGAGTAAGGGAAGGAGAAAACAGAAATTAGGGAGAGAGAAAGGTTAAAGCAGGAAAAAGGAAACAAATAGGATGAAGAACAAGAAATACCCAAGAAGAAATAAATAATGAACAATCTTGGGAAATAACAATGGTGAAGAAGGAAATAGAAATTAATTTTTGTGGAGTTTTTAAAGCCACATATATTTTGATCTTAGTTTATCTTTTAGCTATTACAGGTGGGAAAAAGCAGACTCTCAGATTAGTGAAAGGGCGTTTTTAAGCTTAAGTCAGGATTTACACTGGTGAAGCCCATGGCCTGTTGGGTCAGGGTTTATCAGCCTGCCTGTGTTGCCCTGGCCAGTAGCCGCCATTTCCAGTGTGCATATCAGGAGAGGGTAGAGGATGACAGCCCATCATCCCTGCAACCACTTTTTCAGACTGGTGATAATTTGCAGGTACGATACGGTATTTTGCTCCAACATTAAGCTGATCGTGACTGTTGTGGAAACATTTGTTCAGGTTTTTATTATATTTATGCTTGTTGTTTAGTTCCTATCTGCAAGTATACCTGAAGCAGCTTTTTGCATAGCTGCCAGAAATAGATAGAAAATGCAAATGAAGCTAAATAATTTTGCACCGATCATCTTGGAGAGCTCGATTTATTGAAATTATACCTACCTATTTTTGTGGGGTGTGTAGTTGATGTTTTAGCATGATTTTCAGCAGTTCTACTGACTATGTGCTGCAGTAAGAGATCTTTGAGGGCGGAAGCAAATGCATAGAGGCAGATACACCCATGAGGTATAGCAATTCATGAGGTACAGAGGAGGGAGGAGAGCCAGCGTACAAGCTTGCAACAATCCTGGCAATAACAGATGCACAGGGAATAATAGTGCGCTCCTGAAACTTAATAACAGTGATGCCAGTTACATTTTTTGGCATAGGAAAATACCCACTGAAGCCTGGGGTGACAATGGCTGCCGAGCCTTCTTTTTACAACTTAAGCTTTTGCAATCCTGTGATGCGGAGACAGAAGGAGGAAAAGAGAACTTAAACAGTTCAAATGCTGACAGTTGGCATTGCTAAGAGAATGGATGTAAATGGCATAAAATTAACAGATTATGTCCTGCCAAGTTTCTTCTTAATTGATGTCATTCAGACCTCCTCAGCAGGCATTGTAACAGCAGAAATTCAGCCTCCCCAAGGTTCTTCGCTGTTTAAATAAGACAATGCAACTCCTCAGTAAGTCTGAGAGGTGGAACTATTTTTCTTGAAATCTTGACCTGATAATGCCTTTGGGCTCAGTCTTGCAAGGTGCTGAGTGGCTGAGCCCCCAGCGATTTCAGAGGTAGCTGAGGCACTCAGCCCCCTTCCATTGTCAGGCTTTTTGTTCCAGCAGTTCATCTCGCACTGCAAGGTGTGTGTTTTCCTCATGGAGCATGGGGTGAAAAGGTATGGGGGTAAAATGTGACAGTTGCCTGTAATTTCCTCTTCTCATTATGGACTGTTGCATCACTTTTGTTGAAGTTGGTGGCAATTTACAAACCTGATAACACAACCATGTGATTTCTCTTTGAAAATCATATACCAGATCTAGATCCACTTCTCAGCAAATAAATATATAAGTGATGTTAGTACCTGGAATTAGAACATAATTACAGTTGTGTTTAAAAGAAAAAAAAGTCAGTCTGCTCTATGCGCTGCCTTGATGGATACTGAGGGAACCATTGTGGTTTTTCATGTTGCTGACCTGCTAATTAATGAGGCCTTAAGAAAGAATTGACGTAGAGGATGTTTTGTGGCTTATTTTGTGCAAGTCCCTGACTTGTCTTTGACAGAACTAAACATAATACCATTAAACATTACACAGTGTATTTGGGATTGTATGATTAATGCAAGGGCTTGAATTTTACTTTCCTATGGACTTGTTTGACTACCCTGTCTTAATTCTTCAACCTTCAGAATTAAAGAAGCATGTTGCGAAGCTTAATTACCATTTTAAATGTTTTAAAAAACCTGGGTGAAAAAGACCAGTGAAGCTATCATTTGAGAGCCTAAAGTTGTTATTTCAGTGTAGTCATAGTCACTGTTCGAGGTGTTTCCGTAGCACCAAGCAGTCACGGATTGGTTAGGTGGAGTGCTGTAGAACGCAAACAAAACATTAGTTTACAATAATCTTTTAAAAGTTCATATAATAAGAAATGGAGAATGTTCATCAAAAGCCACAATAGCATTTATCTATATTTTATTTCCTGAAGAATCTGTGAAATACAGACAAGAAAAGCATCCAGTAAAAGGAAGAATTTGCAGTTCAGTCATACAAAAGTATTGAATCTGACCCATCGTGTTATCTCAGTGACTACCTCACCCCTTGTAGGATTTGGATATAGAAAATGGAAATGAAGAGAAGAGAACAATACAAAACAACCCTCCCCTTGTGAGTGTTTAGCACTGTTCCAGTAGCTGAAAGAAACTGCATAGAAAGTTTTCCACCTTCAGCATAGCTCCCGTCTCTTAGCAAGGCAAGTAGCAGTAGTGAAATCAGTGTCTTTTTACCTGTCAATTCAAAGAAAAATAGATTGCTTGCTAGAGATGGATTACTGTGTAGTGAGATTTTAATGAAAGTTTCTGACTCACTCATATGTTTTTAAGATAGTGCCATAAACATTACCTCCACCGTAGCCAATTGCAAAGTGCGTATCTTTGATTCACCTCCTCTAAAATAAGAGTATAATAATTTCTGTCTATATATACGAGCAACACAAGCCAAAGTCCCTATCAAAACAAGATATTCCATTGCTTTTATCTCTGTGTAGGAAAGATGGAAAATCAAATCTGCCAGTAACAACTGTTAACCATTTAAGTACCGGAAGCTATCACGTTGAGGAGATGGTACATATTGCTTTAATGAACATTGCTGTATGAGCTGATACTACTGTGTTCTGTTCTTACTTATCGTTAGATAAATATTATCTTATATAATTATTAGTCTTTAACATATTTGTTTTCATGAAAGTATGATATTTGTTATTTCGCATCCTATTCCAATTATTTACTGCCTCACAAAAAAAAAAAAAAAGGCATGAAGTTCTTGATGCAGGACTCAATGTAGTCCAAATGGTATCATTTCCTTTGATCAAAACAGACTTCAGATTAAGTCCATTCAGATACTTCTTATTCTTATCCACCAATGACATCTGAAAGGAAAAAGGGTGCTACTTCAAAGGATTCTAGCAATGGGCAAATTGTTCTCTATGTGAGTGGGGGCCAGCATATGGTCTTTTGACAGACTGTGAATTACCGTAAAACATTACATAGGACATGTTACTGACCTAATTTTCTTAAGGATTTTCTGAAATCCATGTTCATCTTGTGCCTGTGAATTGGGATTTGTACTTATGGAACTTGCTATTTTTGAATGAAAAATGAATATGCTAAGGAAGTTCTTTGAATACAGTTAAAGAGCCCAGTAAAAATGACAGCTATAAACATCATGATTTGAAGGTCACCTCCCCATCTTCCCTCTGAGATAAACAATTAGATATACTTCTTAAAAATCCAGATGCCTATCCCCTAGCTTAAAACATTTGGCTTTATTCAAATTGTATGTGAAAGATTAGAGACCTGTGTGAGGGGTTCTGTCCTAGCCTAAGAATTTTGTGATTTAAGATGAGGTGTCAAAAACAGGGTGATGATAATTTTTTATTTATTTTTTTTTAAATGGTGAAAATGGTAGGACAGCATTTCCCAAGAAATACAAACATTCATGAACCAGGAAAACAAAATAATAACAATCTCGTAAACAAGAGTCTATATGATTGGTCTTGACACTTTAATTTGTGACTTGTTAAAAGTCCATTTTCTTGGCCTGAAGTTGCTAAATTTGAATGATTTTGAACATCTCGCTGCAGCAGGTTTGCTAAAACTGCTTATAAAATAGCATAAGTATTACTGGGTAGGAGGAAATATTTAATATACAATTGTCCTCAAATAACAATTGGATATAATTTCTTTTGTTCAGTATTCTTCCAGAACACCTTTCTCTTTCTAAACATATTCTATATTAAGTTCTCTTCAACTCTGCTTACCTTTGGTTAGTTAGCACAAAATTGCTCTCAGCTCGCTTTTAATGGCAGTGCAAAATGTGTGTTTATCACAATACAGCTATGTAAAAACCTACGGAATGCTCTGTTTACAGAATATTCCTCCAGTGGTCTCTGTAATACACTCCTTCCCTTAGGTCAGCAGAAGTCTCCTAGTTGTCAATGCTCAGTCTGAAACCTACTTGAAAAAGGTGGAGTTTCAAGAAAGAATTTGGTTTAAAAGAGAAATTGATTTGAGGCCCACTTGAAACTTCTAGAAATGGGTAATTGCTTCCATTTGTATTGTTGATGTGCATCTCAGTTACTTTGTGTATGTCCACCAGTAACAGTTCTGATGCGTGTGCACTTAAATGCAAAACAAAAGGAAAGGAAAAGGAGACAGAAACACAACTGTATTTTATTAATCAAAGCTGTTCACACTCTCTCCTTGCTCTGGGAAGGGTATTTATAGTTAAGTAAAGCTTTTACTTCTAATTTTCTTTTTAAGTGCAATTTCTGGCATTGTATCTCTCACCAGTATCTGATTTTGTTTGATTCTCTTCTTATAAATGTTGCATGGGTACCAATGGAATTAATCTGACTGCAGTTTCTCTAGTATTGCAAAGCGTGCTGTTTTTTTCCCCTATTTCTTTACTTTAAAAAAAGAAGACAAAGTTCTTTCTATTGGGCCACCATTAAAAAGGCAACCTTCCAACCAAGTTTTGTTGAATGTCCTTGACATAATTTTTAATCTGCCCTGTTTTCAGGAGGGGTTATGGATGGCTGCATGCTTTGGAAGTCAGGGAAGAACTAACTGTCAGATGTCGGTTGTGGAAGTGACTCTCAGAGAGTCTTTCCATGAATATGTATGAATTGCAAAGCAGCACAGTGATGGCCCTGGAGCCTAGAATTCTCAATCAAATATTGCATAGAATAGAAGCAGAAGTAATTCAAACCTTCGGTACCTGCCATGGTTTCAAGTGGAAGTGATCAGAGAGGAACTTTGCTTGTATAATCACTCTGCATTTGGGTAATACTACAGTTATCACATAAATTTTAAAGTAAGCAAATATCAGTTCCCAACATATGTTTGACTTGCAGAAGATAAGCTTAAATTAACAGTATTTCACTCTGTTAAGGTAGGAAGATGTGTTGTGATGGTAACGATGCTGTGTCTTCTTTCACTAACTCTACTTCCTTGAGACTTCTGTCTTTGCTAGCTAACTCTTCCGTACTACAGAAGTCACACAGAGGTTGTGTTTCTGATAGAGGTAATCACTTTTGATTGCCGTGAGGCAATGTAATAGCTTGGTTAATTGTATGGTGTGCAAAGCTAAAAGAAAGGAAGTTGTCTGTGTTGTCATCATTCACGCAGTACATGGACCTGTATTAGTATTAGTATGCCTGTTTCATTTTAAATCGATAGTTCTTTAAGTGTTCAGCAGAAAGTGTGATTTAAAGTCGAATTCATCTAGATAGGTTTAACAGTGCTTTAAAAAATTTATTACCAGCTGAACTGGTATCAAAATGCCCATACTGCTTATGATTTGGCTGGTATCCTGACTTTCTTGCTTTCCAGATTATTTTTGGATAGTTTGGCAAATCTGTACTTTCGGGCAGTTCAGCACAGTTCCTCGTAATACAACATAAATTGAACCATAAAAACTAATGGACTGGAATACATCAGGGCTTTAAAGACTTATGACCAGTTCTCTATATTTTGTGCAGTGAAAGAGGCTATCAGCCTCAGGTTTGTCATACAAAAATTCAACGTGAGGTTGAAAAACCATGCAAGATTTCATGTAATGGCAGTCTGTCTTCGCCGGAGAATGATTTGACTTTTCTTGAAATATGACGCTTACAAGTAAATTCTAATTTAAGCCCCCTGTTTTTGGGGACTAATGTTGTTCCCCTTGCTGAATGGCACTGCACTAGGAGAACAGCAAAAGAAAAAAAGCTACTAGTTTAGTAGGCAATTCAGCAGAAGAAGAAGTAGTTGGGAAACCTTGCCAAGTTCCCAGGTGATCAGCAAGAGCTTCAGAAGGTGACTGAGTGAGCTACCTTTGTTTTGCAGGAGCCAAACTTTTTTTGAGAAGCAGATGTCCTCTTTCTTCTGTTCCAGTGTTTGTTAGAAGTGCTACTATGCTAATGTTAAAGAATGTCATTTCGCTGAGCCATAACCTGCCCAAGTGCCAAGTTGGCTTTGCTTGTGAGTTGGTAAGCCTTATTTTTTATTTATTTTTTTAACTTGGTGCTTTGGTGGAAGTATTTCCTTGGGCTGCATGAATCTCTAGAATTGGTACTATTGTCATTCTTTATTTATAAACCAGAGCATGCTAGCTACCTCTGAACTTCCACTTTTGTAAGTCACTTTGAGAGGACAAATGCTCTTAGTCTGAACCTAATATCATATTGTCATAGCATATCACTCCCATGTCTTGAAAACTGAAGGACATGAGAGAGCAGGAAATAACTACATTTTGGGGATGATTTCATCTCCCTTCATAGGACCTTTTCTACTGTATTTGATGGAGGTCTATCTTGACTGTTTTTCTTCCCAATCTTGCTATGCATTTCATTGTCAGCAGTCCCTGCCATCTGCACTCCCAGGGAAGTAAGTCAGTTTGATGTCAGTTAGGTGGAAAATTGAGGAAAGGAAGAGATGGCCCCCAACTAGTCTAAGATGCGTGCCAGCGGTTCTGCAAGATCTAAGACTGCTGTCATAGTTTAAAAAGCAACTTGTGTTTTTTTTTTTCTTTTTTTTTTTTTTAACCTGAACTATTTCCAGGAGTATAAGTGCCAAAGACATAAGCAGAAGCATATACTATGTTCTTGCAAGTAGGATAGAAACTTTTCTATTACTTGCTAGTGATCATTTGTACATTGACTTGATTCAGAGATCTGAGTATTTTACAAGTGTAAATGGATTCAGGCTGACTACTTACATTTTAGATAAACAGTAATTTTATTCATTTTAAAGAGAGGTCTGTTGAGACATAAATAGTTTACAACTACTGCTTAACAAGTGTTTTTGTAAGGACTAGAGCTAATGGAGCCGGTTTCCATTGGATTTGTGTCTGAGCTGACTGACTTTTTTTAATTGAATTTTACTAAGGCTGTTGAAGCTAAACTTTGACACGCTGGAGGATCAACAACAGCACAACAAAGTTGGTGCCAACATTGCCAGTTTCCTCAGAATTATGGGTGGCTTTTATGCTCTCTTTTCTTTTCTGTGGGGACTTGAGAGCTGTATTCACAACCCCTTGCCTCCCCTGCAAATGTTGAGGGCACTTGACTTTAAATTGTTGAGGGCTATGAATGTGCTGATTGTCCAGGACTGAACTGAGTCAAACAAAGGACACATGATTAAATGTTGATGCAATTTCTTGGGTGGCAAATGCAAAATCTGAGGAGGAATGAATGCCTCAAAGGTCTTTGTCATCTCTTTTCCATCTTCCCATTCTGTACCAGGAGACATGGTGGAGAATGTCTTCATGTCCGTCATGCTCTGAAGATGGCCTGCTTCACTCTGACTCCCCGGAGACACTCCATCCACCACCAATTTGGGTCAAATATGATTACCCTGTTGTATTTCTCAGTCTTTTTTGACCTTTCCTGTTGAATTATAGATATTATCGTGACCTTTGTAGTCCTTGAGAAACTACCCCGCCCTTCCCCCAGCATGCCTGCTCCCCTCACCGGCTTTGGCCAGAATGACTTGTAAGAACGGGGTATAGATGTGCTGCTTTGCGGCTTGGTGGGAAAAATGGCAGGGAAGCAAGGATTTGGGTGTGATCTGCTTGTATGATTCTCTATAAGGAACTGGCAAGAAATAGAGTGACTGGAGTAAAGCCAAGGCAGCAGTTGTTAAGGTTGAAGAGCAGGAAACGTGCTGAGGACTGTAGAGGTAAGGGCAGAGCTGGCTGGCTAAGCCATGGAGGATAGTGGGATCCAGCAAGGAAGGCTTTCAAAAAGATGTCCTTCCCCCCTCTATCAGATGAATACTTTTGTCTTTTCACAGTCCCCTCTTCCCTTTTGCTCCTCCAACAAATTGACCAGCTCCCCATGCTTGAAGCTTTTGGCCAAAACTCTGTTCAAAGAGGAGGCCGGCCATTCAAGGCCTGGAGCATCTGCTGAATCGGAGGCCGAACGGGTGGCTGAGGCCTTCCCGAGGAGCATGGCATTTCTGTGAGTACCAGGAGCGTTCCCTGGCTCGTGTGTGGAGGCTGCAGTTTGTACAGGAGCTTTTCTTCAGCGCAGGCATTAAAAGAATCGCTCTTCTCTGTGGAGGCATTTAGAGTCACAAGCCTTGTTAGAAACTCAAGATCGCTATCTGAAAGCAGCCAGCAGGCTCGAACGTTAAGGTTGGAGAGAGGACTGGCAGACTGCAGGCAGGCAATGGGACTGCACACGGCTGCTTCAGAAACCGGCCTGTAAATGCATGGGGCTGTATCTGATACCTCTCAGGCAATAGTGCACAGATACTCAGGGAGGAATGTAGAAACTGTGTTTCTTTAAGTATTTATATTCTTCAGTCATGTTTTGTAAAATAGTTTCTGCAGTTATGTAAACCGTTGACTGTGAACATCCATCATGCAAAGCACAGGTTAAGCAGTTATAGGTTCAGCTTCACATAAAAATACACAAAAGATTGCTCACAGATACTATAGAGGAAAGTTAGCGATTTCATTCTGGATTTGTGCATTATTTGGGCCGTGAACCAAATTGTCTGAAGGTTTTAATGGCTCTTGCTTCAGTGTTACCATGGCACACCAAGCTAGGGCCAGGAGTTCAGCTCTGCTGTTACAGACAAGGAGAAAAGTCACCAAAAAAGCAGAAATGTTGCTCCCAGCTTGTGTTCACATTTAAACCCCAGATTTAAACTAGTGGTGTAGGAAGAATGTTTTAATAGCTAGTTTAATATCTTAATATATTTTGTATATCTAATCTTTTGTATTCAGTGTACCTGCCTTGTACTAAGTACTATGGCTAGTATAAAATCCTAAATATAAATTGTGTAGTGTATTATAATAGTAATACATTCTGGATTTATTAGTTCTTAGTCTATCCTCAGAGAAGCTGACAATGAATATTAAATATAGCTGCTGTCACAAAAGCATTTCACATCATAGTCTTGGATAATTTGTAATATACTGAATATTTTGCATTTAATGAAAAATCATTGGCTTGCATCTAGTAGCTTAAAAATGAGCTTTGAACTGAGATAGCCAAGGCATTAAATGACTTTAATGCAGTAAGTACATATGTGTATTTTTTTTGTGTAAATTCTTTACTTGATGCAATTCAGACATAGCTAACATTTCATGAGAACTACTTGTGCAATGAGCTGTTACTATTAGCGGAATTCTTTGTCTTTATGGTCTGTAAATTTGTCTCACTTTGAGTTTTTTTGTGTAAATAATTCAAATTATTTTCATTGTAATACGATTTAATCAGTATGTATCATGCATTTCAATGTAATAACAGTTTCTAATTATTTAGAACTATTATTAGTTTTCTGAAGTTCAAGGGAATTAAATGAAGATAATGCTAGTTCCCACTAGCATTGCTAAGGATTTTCTTAGCATTTAAACCCAATTTTTAAACTTCATTTTCTTAAGGTGTTTTCAGGCCTTGAAACTAAAACCTCTCAATGTTCCAAATTTTGTCTTTATTTTTCAGACTGCTGGTAAACTGCTAATTTTTAACCAGGAATGTTATTTAACTTATTTATCTATTTAAACCAGGATAGCATGATTTAAGTTCTTTTTTTCCTTGTTTTTCCTTTTCATGGTGTTAACTGTTACCTTTAGCAAGGTAGAGTGTTGGAGACTAAAGACCAGATATTAGATGAAGTTCAGTTAGTGAAAGGACACAGCATGAGAACTTTGAATTCCTTTCAATCTGCAAAAGTAGTTTTTTTTTTTTTTCTTTCTCAGAACTAATGTAACCAGCTCAGCAAATTGTGTGCTTTTGCTCTGACCAAGAAATATTATCCTTATATATAAAGCCTTTTATTGGAACTCTTCATTTTGAAAACAAATCTATTTTCAAATTGCAGTTTTCCAAGATCAAATGAAGCTAAGTCTTTGCTTCTTCATCACCTTCTATGGAATCTGCCTATGCAGTTCTTTAAAGGTCCTTTGAAATTTCCCTTTTCATTGTATAACATTAAAGTATTGTAGATGTAAAAAAAACCAAACAAACAAATAAACAAACAAACATGAGGATAAAAGAAGCATTTGTGAAAGAAAGTGCATTGTGGACTGTAAAGCACAGAGAGACCAGGCAGTGACTGAGGAAGTCTGTGAGTCAAAAATTAGTGGAGATGGGGATTTTTTCTGGGAATATGTTCTACATATGGCATTGTCTGAAAACTGGCCATAATTTGCCACTTCTGGAGACAGGGTGGAGCTGTAGGCAGATGCTGTGTGACCATTTCTTCGTAGAATAGTGGCTCATACCCACAGATATGGATGTAGTCCTCCATGCTGGTTTTCTCAGACCTATTTACCAAGCTGGTTTTGCAAGAGAATAGTCTAAACCTGAAGAAGAGTCAGACTGCATTCATTTGAAGAAGAGCAGTTGAAAACATATTTAGGAAACCGGTCTGTCCACAAGATCTGAGTGGGGGGAAAAAAGAAACCATTTATTAGGAACTTAACAGGATTGTGTATGACTGTACAGCTGGAAAAAGTGAAATGTAAGTGGGATCTGCACCTGCAGTAGATAGCCTTGGATCTCTTCGGTTTGATTTGGAAAGCTGGGAAATTGAGCAGAGGTTGGAAGGCAATACGAATAGCAAGTTAAACCACTAGTCTCTATCTCCCATTAGGGCTGCAGTTGCCTTAGATCACTGTAACTGAATACTTTGATAAGGATTAAGCTACACGAATTTAGGACCACCAAATAAGATACATATAAATGATTTAACATACTTGAATATCACACTGGATTAACAAAATAAGTTGGTTTGCCTTCATTTAAGTCCTTGTGTAGAAAACCCTTTGGAGATGCCATGCTAAGACTTTAATCCCAGGAGGATGCTCCTTAGTTTCCATGTACTTAGCAGAATTCAGACTGTCCCAGGACAATATTTTAATACTGGTTTGTTTAATGTACTTTGGATATGGTTAGAATTGAAACATACTCTCTCAATTCATCAGCACTGTTTTACATTTTGTAACAGCCTAGAGCTTTGGGGATTTCAGAAGAATTTGCTTCAGCTTTCTTTTTCATTAGAATTTATTCGCAGCTGAGGGAAATTCCAAAAACAGCCAGAAGCATCATCATATAAATGAATGGGTTGATCCTACTCTCTGACCTGGCATAGCTTTGAGGCAAACTTGTTAAATCCTGGCAAGGATACAGGTGTGCCTCTTGCTTCTGATTTTCCATTTTAATAATGAGAAACTTTGAGGTCACCATTTACAAATGCAAAACAGTGATTAGCTGTTTTAATTAAATTAATAACGCCGTAGTAAGCTTTATATGCTTTTCATAGAAAGCATAGTCTGGGGTTATTTCATTGCTTCAGGAAACACAAGGGATTTCTTCTTTCCTTAAGGCAGTGCGGCATGCGTGGGCTAGGAATGTGAATCCTTGAGGTGAAGCTGGCAGGTTGGGCAGGCTCTGGCAGAGGTCCTGTCACCTCTGTCTGCTTCTCCTTTCCCTTGGTTTCTTGGCACTGCAGCTCTATGGAGCTGCGTTAGTGGGGGATGCACCCCCACTAACTTCCGTGGATCTGCATTTTGCTGACGGGGACATCTCATCTCTTTGTGCAGTTTTCCAGGTAAATCAGAATTCCCACATTTCTCCAGGATGCTGGGTGCAGCATACCTGAACAGACTGCAGTACCCATGGAAATCCTAGGCCTTTCTATGTGGTGGGTGCCTATCAGCGGCTTCTGTGCGAGTTTTCTGTGCAGACCGAGCACAGCTATGCACATGTATTTTGATTTGATAAATGTTGCATCTTTGTCCAAATTTATTCCACGGAAAGCTTTGGTTTCAGCCAACAGGCTTCTAATTGCCTTCTGGAGGGTTTCACCTGTAAACCCTTTTACAGACCTAGGTTTATAGGGCTTGAGGGACCAAAGCCGTGAAAGAGGGGAGGTGCCCGCAGTCAGGGCGTAGCAGTTCGGGCAGTGTGCAGGAGAGAGTGGGAAGCTTTATCAGATGGTTAGAAATAATCATGCTTCGTTCTACAAGAACAAAAATTTTTTATTTATTCATGCAACCTGTTAGTATGTTAGTCCAACAAGTGCCAAGGCAGGGTGGAATGGCTTTAAACCATCCAAGTTTTAGGAATCATTTAGCTTACAGTACTTAGGGGTATTCCATATGTAAGCAAACATAAAGATGTTCCCAGCTGCAGTTCTTTGAGAACTCTTCTGCATTTCCTCGTACGGTTTTTGAAAGCTGCTTAGCAGCAGCTCAGCTCCTCTTACATGGCAGTCCATTAGACTTATAACAACACCGAGCATTTTTAAACCCATTCATTCTCAGAAAAAGC
Organism: Cygnus olor; assembly: GCF_009769625.2. Taxonomy (NCBI): domain Eukaryota; kingdom Metazoa; phylum Chordata; class Aves; order Anseriformes; family Anatidae; genus Cygnus; species Cygnus olor. Next base: position 9,383,181 of record NC_049180.1, on the reverse strand, counting down.
TACTTTGCTGATGGCATCCTGTTTTCAAACATAGATGAGGCTGAAGTAATTTCATTGCATAACCTGTCACTTAATGGCTACAATTAGCTGAACGAAATTTCCCACAATGGTTAGAGTTAAAGTTCTAATGATTTTGCTCTTGGCAAAATGCATACTTCTCCCCTAAGATCTATACAGATGATTATTAAAAATCTAAGCCATCATTTAGATTTCCCTGCTCATATCTATCATAAAGAAAAATAACATTACATATGTTTACTGCTGTCACCTGCTTCCTTCCCACAATACATGTGTTGTGCAGGATATTAAAAAATCTATGATGCGCAAGTGAGTCGTAACAAGAAAAGCAATTACATCTCTATCTTTATTCAGAGCACATAAGGTATTGGGCTGTTCAGACAAGGATATGACATTTTCAGGCAGACAGTGTTATTGTTCCACACACTGTGCAGTTTAGGATTTTTAATAGGAGCTTTCTCTTGAAAGCCTTTCTAAAATATTTTTACATCTGCTCAGTGGAGCATTCATGTGTGAAGGTCCAGTGCAGGTGAAGAACATGGTTACCCAGAGCAGTACCTGCTCCTGTCTGCATGGAAGAGAAGCTCCCAGCTTTTGGGGCTGTTGCTTGCTGTGTCCCGTTCAGACATGAAGCCAGTGGTGGGGCTGGAAATGCAGGGAGAGCTTCTCTTTACCATGGTATCTTCTCAGATCCTGATCATTCAGACTTCATTCAGCACTTGAAAGTGTCAGGAATAGTGCATAATTTATGGGAAAACAGTCTAGATATATTTCAAATGTATGTATGTGCTTTTCTGAGGAATATTCTGCACAGGGTTGGTGTTATCAGCTCTCATCGCCTTCAGCTCTTAAGAAAATAAAGGTTAAGAAAGGCCAGCAGCTCCCTTATGAGAGGGGCAGACCTGCTAACTGTGGAATATCCTGTAGCTTTGAATAGTCTAAATGTACCTCCCCAAAAAGGGCCTGGGGTACCAGAGGGCTGCTCAGTAGTTCAACTCTCTAGGCTAGGGAACCTGTGGCCCAGAAAAGTATGCTGAAATGGTCTCTGGGTTGTGCTGACCAGCTGCAGGTTACCTTGGGCCCCTCCTGGAGCAGAGCAGGAGGCTGGAGAGTTGTGAGTGTCATTCTTCCATTTAGTGATCAATTTTCACATTTCTGAAGCTGTCTCAGCTGTCTAAGGTGTGTGTGGGTGTTCTGTGGCTCTTGACCATATGAAGATACGTGTTTTTCTGCGTCAGGGAACTTGAACATCCTTGTCTGGTACTGTAAGGAGGATGCTATGCCATAATTCTCTTCTGTAGTGTTCCTCTTTGCGTCATGTGCTTGAGCCAAACGTCTTTCTAGTGAAAAGTCCTGGGACCTGAGAAAGCAGGCATAAGAGCTGCATTTCAAATCCATGTTTTCAAATGATAACTTTGGTAGTTTATTAGTTGTCAGGATTAGGCATTTTCTTTTTTGTAGGGCTAATATATATCTGAATAAAAATAGAACTTTGTAGATCACAAACTTTGCTTATTTGGGCAAGAGAATGCTAACAAATAACAGAGTGCATAAAAATGCATGAAGTCTGGAAAGAATTGCATGTTTCTGAAATTAAGCATTCTGACTTCTTTTGCTTGAATTGCAAACTTGGGGGTGATGCAAATACAAAATTCCATACGAGATTAAGGTACAAAGTAAATAACGAATGCACATCAAATGAGTTTAGGTTTAGAAGTTTCTTTTGCAGTAGTGTATTGGCAATGTGATTTGCTAAGCATGGTTGCACTATCCAAATGTGTTATCTGCAGAACACGGTACGTGGTCCTGTGTACGGGCATGTTCTCAAATACTGGTGTGGTATTCTGTAAAATGATAAACCACGTGATACTTCGTAAGCTTAAAACCAAAATGTGTTTGAGTGTCTCTTAGCATAACGGATTAAACAAAGAAACAAAGAAACAAAAAAACCAGCAGAGGCATAGTAGTCCTTCCCTGCTTGTTTACTTACTGTTGTATCGATCGGCTCAGGCCCAACCGTGCACGGTACTCACAGATTGAGCTTTCTTCTCTTCCTTGCTGAATGCACCACCAAAGCAATACATGAAAACACACTTTATAATGCATTTGAGAGATTACAGTTTTTATCTCTTTGTCATACCTGCTTTTCTTTATTTTTAAATATTTTGCTACGTAATATCTATTAGCTTCACCCGTTTTCCCTTTAAATTATACCTTCCCCCTTTGTTGGTCTCTTTATGTTTAGACTTCTTATCATATTTATGTCTGTTTTCTTTATGGCCCTTAAATCTAACAAGTTATATAGATTTGCAGATACTGAAGCAAACTGTGAATTATGGCAATGCTTGGCCTAATCCAGCGTGAAGTGATACCATCTACATTTTAAGTGGCTTGGCATTTCCACTTGAACTCTTTTGCAACACAAAGCTGGAGGCTTTGTAGGAGAGCA